>NW_011494945.1:7178139-7197602 GCF_000754665.1 Bison bison bison | reverse complement strand
ATTTTGTTGCTTTTGGTGCTAGATTTAGAAAACGTCACCAAGGCCTAGGTTAAGGAGTTTGCTGCTGCTGCTACTAAGTCACTTCAGTCGTGTCTGACCCTGTGCGACCCCATAGATGGCAGCCCACCAGGCTCCTCTGTCCCTGGGATTCTCCAGGCAAGAATACTGGAGTGGGTTGCTATTTCCTTCTCCAGTGCATGTAAGTGAAAAGTGAAAGTGAAGTCGCTCAGTCGTGTCCGACTCTTAGCGACCCCATGGACTGCAGCCCACCAGGCTCCTCCATCCATGGGATTTTCCAGGCAAGAGTACTGGAGTGGGGTGCCATTGCCTTCTCCGAAGGAGCTTACTGCCCATGTTTTCTTCTAAGAGGTTTATGGTTTCAGGTGTTATCTTCAATTTTTTAATCCATTTTGAGTTAATTTTTGTGTATGGCGTAAGATAGTGATCAAGTTTCATTCTTTTGCATGTGGCTGTCCATTTTTCACATTTACTGAAGAGACTGTCCTTTCCCTATTGTATGTTCTTGGCTCCTTTGTCATTAATTAATTGACCATATACATGGATTTATTTCTGTGTTCTCTGTTCTGTTCCGTTAATCTATGTACTTAGTTTCATACAAATATTATACTATTTTGGTTACTATAGCATTGTAATATAGTTTGAAATTGGGGAGCATGATGCCTATAGCCTAGAGAAATTCTCAAGATTTCTTTGGGTATTCAGGCTCTTCTTTGGTTCCACATAAATTTTTTGATTGTTTTTTCTATTTTTATGAAAAATACCATTGGAGTTTAGATAGGGATTGCATTGGATCTATAGCTTGCTTTGGGTAGTGTGGACATTTTAACAATATTAATTCTTCTGATCCATAAGCATGGACTATCCTTTCATTTATTTGTATCTTCCTTAATTTCTTTCATTAATCGCTTGTAGTTTTCAGCAAATAGGTCTTTCCTCTTCTTAGTTAAATTTATTTTCAAGTATTTTATTCTTTTTGATGCAATTATAAATCAGATTGTTTTCTTAATTTCTCTTCCTGATAGTTTGTTATTAATATATAGAAACATAACAAATTTTTGTATATGATTTTGTATCCCATGACTTTGCTGAATTCTTTTTATTAGTTCTAACAATTTTTTGGTGGAGTCTTTAGAGTGTTTGATATATAGCATGTCATCTTCAAACAGTGACAGTTTTATTTCTTCCCTTTCAATTTGGATGCCTTTTACTTCTTTTTCTTGCTTAATTGCTCTGGCTAGAACTTGCAGTACTATGTTGAGTGAAAGTTCTGAGAGTGGGCATCTCTGTCTTGTTCTTGATCTGAGAGGAAAAACTTTTTAACTTTTTGCCATAGAGTCTAATGTTAGCTATGGGCTTATTATATATGACCTTTACTATATTGAGGTACATTACCTCTGTATCCACTTTGTTGAAAATTTTTATCATTAATGGATGTTGAATTTTGTCCAAATGCTTTTACTGCATCTCTTGAGATCATTAAATGATTTATATCCTTCATTTTGTTAATTTAGTGTGTGCAAATTGACTACTTTGTACATGTTAAACCATCCTTGCATAACTGGAATAAATCCCAATCCCATTTTAATATTGTCTGATCCTTTTAATGTACTCTTGAACTTGGTTTGCTAGTATTTTGTTCAAGATTTTTGCATCTATGTCCATCAGGGATATGCATGCTCAGTTGTGTCTAATTCTTTGTGACTGCATGGACTGTAGCCCACCAGGTTTCTCTGTCCATGTGATTATCCTGGCAAGGATACTGGAATGGGTTGGCATTCCTCCTCTAGGGGATCTTCCTAACCCAGGGATCAAACCTGTGTCTCCTGCATTGCAGGCGGATTCTGTACCACCCAGTCACCTGGGGAGCCATCAGGGGTATTGGCCTGTAATACCCCTTTTCTTGTGACATCTTTGTCTGGTTTTGGTATCAGGATAATGCCAGCCTTGTTAAATGAATTTGGAACTGTTACCTCTTCTATTGTTTAGAAAAGTTTGGGAAGTATTGGTATTACTTCTTCTTTTAATGCTGCATAAAATTCATCAGTGAAACTGTCTAGTTTTTTATTTTGGGAGGTTTTTGATTTTTGATTTAATTTCACTGCCAAATTTGCTATATATTTTTTCATGATTCAGTCTTGGTACATTGTATGCTTCTAGGAATTTATCCATTTCTTCTACATTGTCAAATTTGTTGATGTATAATTGTTAATAAGAGTCTCTTTTTAATTTAATTTTTAAATTGAAGTATAGTTGATTTACAATGTTGTGCCAATCTCTGCTATATAGCAAGGTGACTCAAACACATATAGACATTTATTTTAAAAATATTCTTTTCCATTATGATTTATCACAGGATATTGAATATAGTTCCCTATGCTATGTAGTTTACATCTGCTAATCCTACACTCTCAGTCCTCCCCATCCCTCTCCCCTCCCCCTTGGAAACCGCAAGTCTGTTCTCTGTGCCTGTGAGTCATTTGTGGATATGTTTATTTGTGCCATATTTTAGATTCCACATATAAGTAGTGTCATATGGTATCTGTCTTTCTCTTTCTGACTGACTTCACTTAGTGTGATAATCTCTGGTTGTATCCATATTGCTGCGAATGGCATTATTTTCCTGTTTTTTTTTTATGGTTGAGTAGGAGAAGGCAATGGCACCCCACTCCAGTACTCTTGCCTGGAAAATCCCATGGACGGAGGAGCCTGGTGGGCTGCAGTCCATGAGGTCGCTAAGAGTTGGACACGACTGAGCAACTTCACTTTGACTTTTCACTTTCATGCATTGGAGAAGGAAATGGCAACCCACTCCAGTGTTCTTGCCTGAAGAATCCCAGGGACGGGGGAGCCTGGTGTGCTGCCGTCTATGGGGTCGCACAGAGTCAGACACGACTGAAGCAACTTAGCAGCAGCAGCAGTATTTCATTATATATAGGGACCACATCTTCTTTATCCATTCATCAGCCAGACATTTAGGTTGTCTCCATATTTTGGTTATTGTAAATAACACTGCTGTGTACACGTAATAGTCCCTTTGATCCCTTGTATTTCTGTGGTATCAGTTGTAATATCTCTTCTTTAATTTCTGATTTTATTTAAGTCCTCTGTTTTTCTCTTGGTGAATCTAGCTAAAGGTTTGTGAATTTTATGTTTTCAAAGAACCAGTTCCTAGTATTATTGATCTTGCTATTGTCTTTGTAGGCTCTATTTTATTTATTTCCATGCTGATCTTTGTTATTTCATGAAGGGCTACATTTTAAAGTTTGTTTGTTAGTATTTTCTTGGTATGATGATTTTGCATTTCTTTGCAACCCTTGAAATCTATGTCAGTTCAGATATTGAATACCTTGCAGGAAGAGGACTCCTGTATCCCTCCCAGCTCCAAGCACAGTTCCTCAGATCTGAATGCCTGCAAGTTAACATCTGGTCTTTTGGTCTGTGGGATTCCCATTCTCTGCAAATCTACTGTTCAACACTATCCTGCCCAGAGAAACACTCTCAATTAGGAGACCCTATAGTACCTTCATAGTAATAGTAGCAAACGTTACCATGTACAGGCATCATTCTAAGTACTTTATATATATATATATTAATTTAATACTTACAATAGGTAGGTACTACTATCCCAATTTATAGGTGGAGAAATTGAGGCACCAAGATATTAAGTTACTTTCCCAAGATCACATAGCTAGTCAGTGGCAGAGCCCAAGACTTGAACTCCTTGGTAGTTTTGGAGTCAGATTCTATGCTCTTAATCACTGCAGCATATCTGAAATACTGTTCTGGAAAAACTCTACATGAAATCTTTAATGTAATTCTGGTTCTACCATGAAGTACAATCAGGTACTTTGTGAATTGCCACATCTGAGCTAAACCTTAAGCCTTACGTAAAGCATGAAACTGGCTGGGGAGCAGATGGCCTCCAGTCTGAGAGACCTGCCTCTCTGTTATAACCTTGGTGCAGAACTGTCTGACTCACATATCTTGGCATGTCCACTGGGAATGGGTCCAGCTACTGACCTCTCCATGCCCCTAAAGGCAACCTAGGGCCTTGTGCCTTCAGGATAGGGACCTCATGCCTTAGGTAGCCTCATTCCTTTATTCCTTAGTAAAAAATACCATTTTTTTCCTCCCAATCATGATATGAAAAAAGTTGGGAAGCCCTGCCTTGGAGAACTGTGGGCAGGTAAAAGAGAATATGTTTGAATGATCTTTGTTCCCTGTCACTCCCTCCACATTAAAGCTGTGGTAAAGGAAAGTGGAGCAAATTCATTTCTTCAGACATAACATGAACTTTAGGGTTTTCTTTCCTTTCCTTGACATAGTTACTTGGCTTAATCACAGGGTAATGGAGAAGTCAGAAATATCATTAGTTAAGTCAGAGGTTTTTGAAGTGTGGGTCTTAGAAGTCTAGGGGCTGGAGACACTTTCAAAGGTCCTAGAGGTCAAAACTCTCTCTAATAATACTGGGATACTGTTTGCCTTTTCCATTGTGGTGACATTTGCAGTAATAGAGCAAAAGCAATGGTGGGTAAAACTGCTGGTGCTTTAGCGTGAATCCAGGCAGTGGCACCAAACAATGTTATCATTGCCCATGGACTTACAGTTCCACTCTAAAATGTCCTTGAAGAGGCAGTAAAAATGATTAATATTGTTCAATCTCAACCGTTGAGAACATGGTCATGAAGGAAGAATATCTAAAGTTCCTCTGCTGTATTCCAAATACGAGGGTTGTCTTTAGTAAAAGCATTTGTGCAGTTGTTTGACTTGTTAGCTAAACTACCTACTTTTTTCATGGAACACCATTTTCACTTGGAAGGATAAGTGATAGACTATGGTTATTCAGGTTTGGCAGACATTTTCTCACAGTGTTTAACAGACATTTTCTTGAAAATGAATAAAGAAAAAGTTCACTTCTTTCACTTTAAGAAAGCAACTACCAGTATTTGTTGCCAATGATAAAATGTGAGCAAATGAGTGAAAAGTAGAATTTTGGAAAACTTGTTGCTGCCACCATGAACTTGGTATCTCTTCCCAGTTCTTAAGTATTTTTTTTTCCTGATGAGATTGATGGTGATATTAACAAAGTTCTGGTATTGTATAATTAAATACATTTAGAAGATATCCATAACTCTTTGATTGAATATTTTCCAATAACCAATGTATACTCTTATGATGAAGGTCCATTTAAAATGCAAGAAAGATTAATGGATTTTAATATAACAGAATTTTAAAACTATGCTAATATTGTTTCATATTCTATATTACAACTGTAATTTAAAAAATTACTTCTTGTCAAATTTAAAAAAAAATTTTGAATAGACTTATTTTTTAGAACAGTTTTAAACTTATAGAAAAATTGAGAAGGTAGTCCAGAGAGTTTCCGTATATTCCCAAATCCAGCTTGCCCTGTTATTAACATCATACATGACTGTGGTATATTCATTGTCATTAATGAGCCAATATTGATATTATTATTCTTTTATCTATTTATTCAGTTATTATTTAGCTGCATCAAGTCTCAGTTGCACGGTGCACAGTCTCGGTAGTTATGTAGCTTAGGCTTAGTTGCCCTGTGGCATGTGGGATCTTAGTTTCCTGACCAGGGATCACCCCTGCGTCTCCTGCATTGGAAGGCCGGTTCTTAGCCATTGGACCAGGGAAGTCCCTATATTGATATTGTTAACTAAAGTCCATATATTGTTCAGATTTCCTTAGTTTTTACCCAGTATTCGTTTTCTGTTCCAGGATCCCGTCCAGAGCACCACGTTACCTTTAGTCATTGTGCCTCCTTAGATTCCTCTTGGTTGTAACAGTCTCTCAGACTTTTGTTTTTGATGACCCTGACAATTTTGAGGCATACTGGTCAGTTATTTTGTAGAATGTCCATCAACTGAGATTTGTCTGGTGTTTTCTCCTATCTTGACTGGAAATGTGGACTTCAGGAGAAAGACCACAGAGGTCAAGTGTTATTTTCATCAGATCATATCAAAGGTACATATTATTAACATGACTTATCACTGTTGATGTTAACCTTGATCACACTTGTCTGATGTAGTGTTTGTTGGGCTTTTCCACAATAAAGTTACCCTTTTCCTCCTTTTTCCATAGTGAGCTCTTTGGAAGGAAGTTCTTACTGAGTTTTCATATAGCAGCAAAGAAGAAAATCCACATTTATCTAATAAGGTTGTTAAAAGACTTTTCCCTTTTCCACTACATATTTGTGTGAGGCTAGATTTTCTTCATGCAGAAGGAAATGGCAACCCACTCCAGTGTTCTTGCCTGGAGAATCCCAGGGACAGGAGAGCCTGGTGGGCTGCCGCCTATGGGGTCGCACAGAGTCAGACATGACTGAAGTGACTTAGCAGCAGATTTTCTTTAACCAACCTACGGTTGGTTCAACCAAAGCAACATGTCACAGTATTTTGACTATAGAAGCAGGTATGAGAATTCCACTATCTTCTGTCATGCCAGGCATTAAAAAGATGTGCAAAAAGTATAAAACAATGCTATTCCTCTTAAAAAATTATTTTCATTTTAGAAAATATAATTATTTTCACAAAAGTTTTATTTCTGTTATTTTTATAGGTTGAATATAAGTTTTATCATTGCTATTTTAAATAAATTAATAAACACTTTAGAATTTTCTCAGTTTTCATTTCTAATACAGTAAATATTGGGAGATATAACCTGCATAAGCAAAAGCTCGTGGGTTCTTCAATAAGTTTTAAGAGTGTTAGGGAGTCCTGAAACCAAAAAGTTTGGGAACTGCTTTCTTTAGAGTTAAATTTCTGTGAACCTAAAATGAAAGTACCCTCTATTCAAAGAAAGCAAACCAAAACTGAATTCTAAAGGCTTAATGAGTGAACTGACTATACCTAAATTTTCCTTATTGAGAAATGTAATTTTTACACCTGCAGAAAATTGTTTCCTCAACTGATAACTGTGCTCACAAGTAACTGTTTGCAAGAGTAGTTTGTTATTTGTGTCTTAAAAATAATGACAGGTGGCCAGGTGTGTTTGCAAAAAGTCTGAGCAGAAAAATGTATCAGTTGATGCATGTGCACGGGTGTATACGTTGTTCACTGTCAACTTTTTGTTCCTTAGCTTTGTTCTTTGGTTCTTAGTATTCAAAGAATGGAGATCCATCAGATATGTGTTTTGCTTTTCAACTGTCTATTAGTCTTGATTATGTCATATTAATTTGTATATTGTTAGACTTATCAAATTGTATCAAACAGAATCTCTTGGGGAGTGTTGCTAAAAGAGGCTTCCCTTCTGGTTCTTTGTTCTGTCTCTATTTCATTTGTTGTATTCCAAATGAAACCACTGAATAGGGACTACTTCTGGTTTGTGTACCTGGTACACTCTCAGTAAATACTAAAGGATGAATAGCTTTTATCTCCACTGTTTGGCCGAGAGTCAAGGCTGATGGTGTTTGGATGCCAGTGGTGGTGATTAGCATCAGGGAATAAGGGCATTAATCACCAGAGCTGAGGCAGCCCACGAATCTCCTTGGCTGTTTACCTTCCTGGCAGCAAAACCATTCTGGTAACACGGCTGATCCATGTGTGTCTGTTCCCCAGATATTCTGACCTCTGTCTGAATAAGGCAGTCTGGCTAAAGCATAGGAACAGGTAGGGCAGAAGTGAGATTCCAAAGAGCTGAGTAGAGAATGGGTCAAATTATTGTAGGGAGGAAGGTAAATCCAATGTCAAAAATGAGTCTTAGGTCTTTCTGTCCTTTATGTTTCCCTGACCTCATTCCCAGTCGACCTCTTAGGTAAAACATCATGAAAGTCACCTTGAAAGCCATCTTATCTAACCACCATTTATCCAATCCTGAATTCTCCCTACAAACCCTTGCTTGCCTTGCAGTGCCAGTTTGAGGGGTGCAATTAAATGTATGAGAAGGAATTTAGGACATATGCAGTAAGATGGTAAGTTTCAGCATACATACCTGGACCCAACTGTTTGATATTGGCCCTCCGGATTATGAGGAAAGTTTTTGGAAAAAAACCTCATAATTGACCCATACCATAATTTGATTTAAAAAGTTATACTAGTAACTTTTAACCCGAATCTACATAATTATCCTGAAATTTAAAAAATGAAAGAATAAGAATTTGCTGTAAGGTTGGAAGTTTAGACTGAAAGATCAGTTTTTACTAATTGTTGATGATAATTAGTCTTTTCTAGGGGAAAAACTATATATTGGGTTAAAAGTTATGTTTTGTGTGTTTACTATTTTAAAGGAAAAAAGACTTTAAGAGCAATGCCCATTTAAAAGGGGCTAGATTAGAAATTAGAAAACTGTGGCCACTTAGAATAATTGTGGTCATTTTCATGATACAAATGGAGGTAAAAATAATCTGAAGGACTGGAGAAAAACTGGGTGCAGAGAGCACCTTCCTAGTTTCTTCACATGGGAAGTTTTCACACAGACACATTGTGAGACTTAAGTAGTCTTGCTCAGCTTCTGTTCCTAGACTGGAATAAGAACATCTCCTTAGCTGATGCAGCGAGTATGACAACAAAAAATTTAAGCTCTTCAGGCCATGGACTTCTCAGACACAGCTGCTTGAAGCCTCTCTTAGGGAGAAAATTTGCTTTCATTTTCTTGAATTATATTTATGTCATGTTGCTAACTTAAACAGTTTAAGAGGTATTCAGTCCCTGTAACTGGAGAGAAGTTGCTTCAGGATTCCCAGGGTGTCTCAAGGGAAGAGGAAGTGTGCTAAGAACTGTATACCTTCAACATGTCCTTTTTCTTCCTTAGAAATAAAATTATTTTGAGGCTCAGATCTAGTAGTAGATGCAACTCCTCATATTCCTCCCAAAATCACTTCTACTCTAGGAAAGCCTGACAAACTAGTATTTAATACTTGCTTTGGTCTTTGGAAGGAGTGTGTCTACTGTTCCGACAGTGCTTAAGAAGTGTGAATTAAAAATTTAAATTAAAGAGGTTATTAACTTTGTAAAATGAGAATTTAAAGTACATGGTCTCACTTGGCTTTTAGTAATACATGTATCATAGCCCTAAATAATAGTTGGGAATAGTTCCCTAAACAGAAGACCTGTGTAATGAAATGATGGGTAAAGGGTTAGGAAAATCTAGGCCAATCAATTGGTGGCTCAGACGGTAAAGCGTCTGCCTACAATGCAGGAGACCCGGGTTCAATCCCTGGGTCGGGAAGATCTCGTGGAGAAGGGAATGGCAACCCACTCCAGTGTTCTTGCCTGGAGAATCCCAGGGACAGGGGAGCCTGGTGGGCTGCCATCTATGGGGTTGTACAGAGTCGGACATGACTGAAGCGACTTAGCAGCAGCAGCAGCAGGCCAATCAATTAACATGACTGTAAAACACTTTAAAAGTACTTGTTTGATTTTTTAAAAGAGCTCTAACACTGGTGGTTTTCCTAATGCCAACCTCCAATTGGCTTGATTCTTTTTAACAAAAATATTTTTAACCAAATATTCCTTTGATTTGTAATTTTAAGGTTTTTCTGTTTCTCATTGTAAAGTATATGATTTGATATATTTCATAGTACCTTCCCCTAGATTGGATCAGTTAACTCAGAATTACTTCCTACATTGCTAATTAAAATATTCAGTAAGGTACATCTCACTAGACCTATTATTACTTTGGGATGTAAATATTTTATAGAAAGAAGTAGGAGAATTATTAGAATATATTGTTTTGTTTCTTAAAATAACTTCTGAAGATACTATTGAGTCAGGGAAAAGATTTTGAGAAAAAGGCTAGAAGTGAGGGATAGTATTACGAAATTATGAGATTTCCATGTATTTTAGGGTATCAACTAGAAAAAGAACACAATGTGAGAGCTGTGAGTTCAGTTGTATTTGGGGAGTTCCTGAGGACTATAGCCTGGAGACAGCCTCTCAGATAGCTCTGAGGGACTGCTCTGAAGAGGTAAGGGCTAAGTCAGTATATATGTAATTTTGGCTAAGAAGATACATGCAATTAAGCATACACGAAGGTTGCTGTTAGTCTTGAGGAGCAGATGCCTCTGTTAATGATTTTGATGCTTTTCTAAGTATGAGAAGATGCAAGAAATTCAGTTCATAAAATCTTTTCCCAAAAATATCTATCTGAAGGCCTGTTCTGCCAGTTTTCCCAGAGCACAGAGTGCTTCCTTCCTGATCTCCACCCTGAACTCCTTTCAGAGCATGTTAAAGGTCAGCAACTACCATGGCTAGTGGCTTCATTCTTATAGAACCAGAACAACATTGTTTGTTGTCAAGGATCAAGTACTATTTAACTCTATTATTAATCAAAAGGAGTATGTTTTGTAAGGTTTCCCTCCCAAGTTTCCTACAATGATTCAGTGGTCAGCAACTATTTCTTAAGTGCCTCCATATCAATATGCCACAGTGTTATGAGGAATATAAAAGGAGTGGAAGGCGTTTCTTTCAAAGAGTTTACAATTTAATAAGGGAAATAACATGAATCAAATACCAGACAATGCAGTAGAGTGGAAAGAGGCCTAGCTGAATCAAGAAATATGAATCCCAGTTGTTACTCAGATACTACGTAGCCGAGTGGCCTTAGGTCACTTAATCTCTCTGGGTGCAAGTACTGTACCTCATCTATAAAATGCATGATGTGATCAGCTAATTTCTTTCACTTTTCAGCTATAACAGTCTATTTTAAAGAGCTGTGCTCATTAAATACATATTATGAGTACATCAGGAGGTCAGGATGATAAGAATTAGGAAGGCTCTGAGGAGACTTGAGATTTAAGGAGAAAAGTGATTTTGACCTTGAAAGACAAGTAGAATTCAGATGAGCAGACTGAAGATGATCTGAAGGCAAGCAACAATGTTACAGGAGGAAGAGAAGATACTTGCCTAATGAGAGCAGAGTGCTGGAGAGAAAAGGGAAGTAAGAATGAAAACCCCAGACAGATTGGCCATAATATCAGGCAGAGGAGTGTAGACTTCTTACCCTGATTCACAGTCACCTGCAGAGCAGAACATGGTACATAAAACATGTTTTAGGAGAACTAATGGGGCAGTAAACTCTAGGAAAGGTTATAACTTTCACCATCATGTTCTAGTGGATAGGCAAATAGTATCTCCTCTTGAGAATGTTACCCTTTCAGGAAGGAAACTTGTTTAATAAATAAGCCAACATGCTAGTTATTGGAGTAATCTTCAAATAAAGCAGGGTAGCAGAGAGAGTCCTACCCATTTTATATTAATATTTATAGCCCTTTCCCCAAGTCATTCAATAGATATTCACTGAGTACAGTAGTCCCCCTGTATCTGTGGGGCATATGTTCCAATCCTGAAATGTATTGGATACTTGCAATTAAGAGTGAGTGGGTGCCTGAAACCATGAATACTATATATACAATTGTTTTTCCTACATATACATATCTATGATAAAGTTTAATTTATATAAATTAGGCATAGTAAGACAATAACAACAGTAACTAATAATAAAATAGGTTAATTATCCACCAGGTTGCAAAAGAGTCAGACACAACTTAGTGACTAAACAACAACAACTATGATAAAAGTTTTAAGAATATGGTCTTTCTCTCAAAGTATCTTATTGTACAAATATAATGCCTTTTCCATCTTAACTAGGCACTTGTCATGCACTATGGCTGTTACTTTTACAGTTTAAGATGCAGCAGCAAAGTTAGCATGAAATTCTTTTTCCTTCACAATTTTGCAAGGAGATGATTCATTCTTACCATAGATTTTAACAACCTCAGCTTAAAATTTTTTTTCATTCCTTATTCAGTCCGGAACTTTTATCTTTTCATTTAAAGGAAACACCATACAGTTTCGCTTTGGTATATCTGAATTACCAACATCACTACTTTTGCACTTTGGGGCCATTGTTAAGTAAAATAAGGGTTACTTCAACATAAGCACTGGGATATCCAGAGAATTGATCTGATACTTGAGATGGCTACTAAGTGACTACTGGGCGGAATACCCTTGACCAAGATGTGATTCACATTCTGAACTGGATGGTGCAAGATTTCATCACACTACACAGAACAATGTGCAATTTAAAGACTTAGGAATTGTTTATTTCTGGAATTTTCATTTAATGTTTTCAGACCAGGGTTCACCACAGTTAACTGAAATTGTGGAAAGTGAGACCTACTGTACTTAATGGAAAGCTGGCATAGTTCTAGGTGCGGTAGGCAGATGAATAAGAGTCAGTCACCACGTAGTTCAGAGGAGAAAATATGAGTAGAATATAGTGTGTGAGGCAGATTGTAATTAGTACCATAGGGTCTGTACAACCAGACTCCTGTCGGTGGTCAGAGACGGACTGAGCATTGAAGGCTGCGGGGTTGGAGACACTGCTGGTGCGGGAAGGGAGCGGGAGGGCGCGAGGGGTGGCTGCTTGTTCCTAAGGATGGGGGATCATGAGGGCAACTTTTGTGATCTCTTCCTCCTCTGAGGTTTTATGCTTCTATGAAAAACACAGAGGTAGAAAATTTCAGACTATATTTAGAGATTTGAAGACCCCGGAGGGTCCTCCTCCCACTAATAACAGAGGATCTCCTGTCTGACCAACCGACCTATAGATCACAACTGTCACTCTGGACAAAATCTAAAAAATAATGATCTGGAAGGCGTTATTGAGCAACCAAAAGCAGGGAGAAAGTGGAGCGCTATCCACACATGGAGGAAATATTGACTCTGCTGAATTCTTATTTTTATAGTTTTTTTTTTTTTTTTTCGCCTGAGAGCAGATCACAGTTGACTTTTTATGGGCTATCTAAAAATAGGTGGAAACCTGCAGTATTCCTAACTTGAGGAATCAGAGAAGAGCGACCATAGCAGCTGGAGAATAAGAGGAGAAATTATGGAAATGAGAGAAAGAGTCCAACATTCTTCATATAAACTCTGCTAAGTCTTGGGTTAAACTATATATGTGCAACTAAGGCTAAAAATAAATTGAACAGAGATTTTTAGTCACTGCCCATCACAGAGGAGACAGAGTTTGGAGTTTGAGATTAGCCAGATTAATTATCTGCTATGATATCTACAACAACAAAATCAATAAACTTTGTTGGAATATAAAAGAATCTCAAGTCTCTACAACATATCATCCACAATATTCAGAATATAATAAAAAATTACTAGATGTGTCTGCTGCTGCTGCTGCTGCTAAGTCGCTTCAGTCTTGTCCGACTCTGTGTGACCCCATAGATGGCAGCCTACTAGGCTCCTCTGTCCCTGGGATTCTCCAGGCAAGAACACTGGAGTGGGTTGCCATTTCCTTCTCCAGTGCATGAAAAGTGAAAGTGAAGTTGCTCACTTGTGTCCAACTCTTAGTGACCCCATGGACTGCAGCCTACCAGGCTCCTCTGTCCATGGGATTTTCCACGCAAGAGTACTGGAGTGGTTGCCATTGCCTTCTCCAAGATGTGTCTAGACATAGGTAAATCTGACCCATTTTAAAAGAGAAAAAGGTAATCAACAGAAACTGAACCTGAAATGACACAGATGTTAGAATTATAGGCAAAGATTTTGAAGTAGCTTTTATATTTATACTCAGGAATATGAAAGAGCTATATACTGGTATTGAATGAACAAAAAGGAAATCATAACAGAGAAATTGAAACTATAAAAAAAGAACCAAATGAAAATTCTAAGACTTCTGGAAATTAGAAATTCTAGACTAAAAAAATTTTAAGTTCACCATATGTACTTAACACTAGATTGCAAATGATAAGAGAGTAGGTACGCTTAAAGATAGATCAATAGAAGTTTTTAAAACTATGTATTTATCATTTTTGGCTGTGCTGGGTCTTTGCTGCTGTGCTCGGGCTTTCTGTAGTTGCGGGGAGCAGTGCACGGGCTTCCCATTGAGGTGGCGTCTTCTGTAGAGCACAGGCTCCACACAGGCTCTAGGGAGTGAGCTTCAGGCACGTGGGATTGTTTACCCCTCAGCATATGAAATCTTCAGGGACCAGGGACTGAACTCGTGTCCTCTGCATTGGCAGGGGGATTCTTAACCACTGGACCATGAGGGAGGTCTGGAGATGAAGAGAAATTATGCCATCTGAAAAACAGAAAAATATTTTTTAAAACAAAGCCTCATGACTTTAAACTATATCAAAAGGTTTAACTCATATGTCATTGGAATCCCAGAAGGAAAAAGGTGAGAGAGCAGGGCAGAAAAAATTTTTTGAAGAAAAAATGGCTGAAACTTAAAAGATGTAATTTTACAGATTCTTGAAGCTCAAAAAACTTTGAGATAGCAGATACAAAGAAAATCACTCCTAAGCACATCATGGTCAGACTGTTGAAAATCAAAGATAAAGAAAATTTCAAAGCAGCTAGAGGAACAAGAATATAATTAAGGACCAACTTCTCACTGAAAGCGATGGCAACCTGAAAACTGTACAACAACATTTTTAAAATGCTGAAAGGAAAAAACTGATGATTTGGAATTCTCTATCTAGTGAATTTAAGAGTCTTGGCTGGAACTTACGTGTGGGAGAGTGATGTGCACGCAGGCAGGGTAGAAGGGTTGAAGTCAGTGTAAAGGGGCTTGCGTTATCAGGTAGTAGAGTTTGGATGAGAACCTTCTTCAGCATAAAGCAAACTAGTCATTATTATTATTTTTTTTAGCAGATCTGTATGGGATAATCTGGCAAAGAAATACAGGATTGGCTCTGCTGCTACCATATGTGGAGCCTTGTATGCATTAGATAAAGCTGCCCTTGAAGATGGACATGGACCTAAGTGAGCAGTAATGCCATTATGTGGAAAAAAACTGTGCCCCTTCCTCTTGATGGATGCTTCCCCTCATCAAGGTACATGGCTTAGCAAACCAAGCGTGGACTGGATTTCAGCTCCTAGTTGCCCCATCACCCAGAGACATAAACCAAATTTTCACAATAGATTGAAAGAACAGATGGGACTGGATATAGAGGGATCTTAGGTCCAAGGCGAGTCACTGAGAGCTCTGACATTTTCAGTTTATGATCAGAGGAACAGCAGGACCCTTAACAGAAATACCAGAGGTAAGAGAAGGGCTGTTACAAATGATTGGAAGTCTAGTACAGAAGTTATAGACCTGGAATATATTTATAGAGGTATGTTAATTTGGAGCCTCAGGGGGTCAATGAAATCACCTGAACTGACATAGAAAATGGAAGCGATGTAGGGGTGGGGTTGGAAAATACATTATCACGAGAGTCAGTTGAAGGAAACAGAGAAAGGTGCTAGTGTAGATGAATCAAAAGTTCAGTAGGAACAATAGTATTTCCCACACTTTTAAAGAATTTTTAAACATGGCAGTAACTTACTAGATGGTAGCATCTTGGGATTTGGATATTGCTTTGTAGAAGGTCTTAATAGACTATAACAAGCACCTCATCTTAATCTAATTTTACAGCATTCAGCTTTAATATATGTAGAAACTCTGTAAACAGCAAATTATTATACACATTTACATGAAGATATAAAAATTATCTTGCATACATTTTGGTATTATCAGCTTCTTCCCTGAACTTTCTACATTTCTCTGTCGTGTCTTAATACAAATCCAAATTTTTAAATATTCACTTCATTCTGGGCTGCTGCAGCTTCTACAATATATTTTCTGATCTCCTTCACTGCTTTATTAAGGTCAGTGATGGTTTGCTTTCATCAAGCTTCTTCCTCCTTCACCAAATTCCTTTTAATTCCACATTTATGAAATAGATTTCTACTTTCCTACACCGGACAATTTCCTTTTCCATTGAAAAACCCACCTTCTCTAAGAATACCACTCTATACTTTTCGTACTGTGTAACTGATGGGTGTTGAGTGCATACTTGTTAACTAACAAAGCTAAGAGGTACTGCTGTTTACTATTTAGAGCCTCCCTGGTAGCTCAGATGGTTTACCATCTGAGTCCAGACCTGGGTCCGATCCCTGGGTTGGGAAGATCCCCTGGAGAAGGAAATGGCTATCCACTTCAGTATTCTTGCCTGGGAAACTCAATGGACAGAGGAACCTGGTGGGCTACAGTCCACGGGGTCTAAAAAGAGCCGTACATGACTGAGCGACAGAGCACAAGCACACGCTGTTTATTATCTGAAGTTCTTGCTGACATTTTACTTCCCTGTTTCTCTTTTATTTCCTTTTAAAAAGCAAAATAAATAACAAAATAAGCTTTAAAAAGAAACAGAAAAAGAGTTAATTTTGGTGTGTATTTATTTATATCTTACTTGATTCCAAGAAGTATTTTGTGTGTATGTGTACATACATGTATACACAGACACCCACTTACAGACACAAATAGAATTAAATAGACTTAAAAAAAATTAGAGCAAAGAGAAAATAGAGAATAGTAAAGTTGAAAGACAGGAAAAGTTAGTATCTATCAGTTCATGTCAGAAACGTCTACAAAGTTCTTAAAATGGAATGATTAAATCAACACTCACTCTCTCTTCAGCCAAAGAGAGGAAAGGATATTTAGTAAGATAGAAGATAGAAGCAAGTTAGTCCTTCAGAAGAAGTGAAGATGGGGCTTACCTGGTAGCCCAGCTGGTAAAGAATCCACCTGCAATGTAGGAGACCCTGGTTTGATTCCTGGGTCGGGAAGATCCCCTGGATAAGGGATAGGCTGCCCAGAGAAGAGATAGGCTACCCATGCCAGTATTCTTGGACTTCCCTGGTAGCTCAGATGGTAGAAAATCCGCCTATAATGTGGGAAACCTGGGTTTGATCCCTGGGTTGGGAAGATCCCCAGGAGGAGGGCATAGCAATCCACTCCAGTATTCTTGCCTGGAGAATCCCCATGGACAGAGGAGCCTGGCGGGCTACAGTTCATGGTGTCGCAGAGAGTCACTGAGCGACAAAGCACAGCATAGCACTTGGACCTTTCATAGAGGGACATCTGAAAGATGCCAATGGACGTTTTCCCACAACATTCCTGCTAATAGTATAGGTTTGTATTGTGCAGATTCTTATATATAAGCTGGGGGCATAATGACAAATTACAACTCAATGAAACTAATGCTGTAGAGATTAAAAAAAAAGTACAACTAAGCTTTTCTCTTTATTATTTGATTTGATCTAGAGAAATAGTTTTCAATGTTAAGTGGATAGATTAACTTTCAAGCCTTTCATGAATGTTATATCTTTTTTAAAAATTTGGGGAGTAGATAATTCAAAGTTGTCTTTTTGACAGGAGGATGGAATGAAGAATTCTGTTGGTTTTAATCAGTTTCAAGGAGTTGACCCTTTGTGTAACCAGCAGTACAGGGGCGTATAACCTTGCTTTGTTTCACATTTTAGCATCCTTAGAATGTCAAGTTAACATTTTTCACTGAATATTTCCATGATTTGAAAAGCAGAAGAGTACAAGGAAAAATAACTCATTGATATCTACGTTTCTTGCTCTGCTTAGGCTTTTCTAATATTCACCTCTAAGAGGATTCAGTTTCTTCCCAATGAATGCTCACAAAGCAAAATAAAGCCTCTTCACTTGTTAGACTTTTTAACACGTTCAAAAGCCATCATTCTCAAATTTAAAACACTTTCTTTGCTATTCTCAAGTTCTTTACAAAGTTACTTTTTAGTGTCCTAAATATTACTTTTCATGCCCCTGAGATGCAAAGGGTAAAGTTAGCACTGATTGACCTTTCATTTCATGTTCACATGTGGAACCAGTAGCAAAGGGCATCGAACCTCATATTCATCATATGGGAGTAATCTTTCACATTCTTCTGGATAGGTCTCAAAGCCAGAGAAATTTATAACACAGACTTTCCTCCCACCGGATGTAGCAAATACTGCCCTCTACTGAGGGATGCTCAGGACGGCTCAATTACATTAACTAGTCTGTCAGCTCCTGTTTTCCATGATTTTGGTAGTATTGTTACTAATCACTTCATTATTATCATATACATTCTTACAAAGTCATTATATTAAAATTAGAAAAGGATAGAAACATGTATCAGTCTTGGCTACATATGTTTATTACCTTCTGTAGTCTATACAATCAGATATCATAATGTCTGAGGCATTAGCAATAATGTTTAATTTTCCATTTGTTTTGAACTAGCTAAGGAAATGCCTTCTGCAGTGGGAAATTAGAACAGGTTTTCTTTCAGTTCAGTTCAGTCGCTCAGTCGTGTCCGACTCTTTGCAACCCCATGAATCGCAGCACGCCAGGCCTCTCTGTCCATCACCAACTCCCAGAGTTCACTCAGACTCACATCCATCGAGTCAGTGATGCCATCCAGCCATCTCATCCTCTGTCATCCCCTTTTCCTCATGCCCCCAATCCCTCCCGGCATCAGAGTCTTTTCCAATGAGTCAACTCTTCGCATGAGGTGGCCAAAGTATTGGAGTTTCAGCTTTAGCATCATTCCTTCAAAAGAACACCCAGGGTTGATCTCCCTTAGAATGGACTGGTTGGATCTCCTTGCAGTCCAAGGGACTCTCAAGAGTCTTCTCCAACACCACAGTTCAAAAGCATCAATTCTTCGGCACTCAGCTTTCTTCACAGTCCAACTCTCACATCCATACATGACCACTGGAAAAACCATAGCCTTAACTAGACGGACCTTTGTTGGCAAAGTAATGTCTCTGCTTTTGAATATGTTGTCTAGGTTGGTCATAACTTTCCTTCCAAGGAGTAAGCGTCTTTTAATTTCATGGCTGCAGTCACCATCTGCAGTGATTTTGGAGCCTAAAAAAATAAAGACTGACACTGTTTCCACTGTTTCCCCATCTATTTCCCATGAAGTGATGAGACCGGATGCCATGATCTTCATTTTCTGAATGTTGAGCTTTAAGCCAACTTTTTCACTCTCCTCTTTCATTTTCATCAAGAGGCTTTTGAGTTCCTCTTCACTTTCTGCCATAAGAGTGGTGTCATCTGCTGCATATCTGAGGTTACTGATATTTCTCCCGGCAATCTTGATTTCAGCTTATGCTTCTTCCAGCCCAGCTTTTCTCATAATGTACGCTGTATAGAAGTTAAATAAGCAGGGTGACAATATACAACCTTGATGTATTCCTTTTCCTGTTTGGAACCAGGCTGTTGTTCCATGTCCAGTTCTAACTGTTGCTTTCCTGACCTACATATAGGTTTCTCAAGAGGCAGGTCAGGTGGTCTGGTATCCCCATCTCTTGAAGACTTTTCCACAGTTTATTGTGATCCACACAGTCAAAGGCTTTGGCATAGTCAATAAAGCAAAAATAGATGTTTTTCTGGTACTCTCTTGCTTTATCAATGATCCAGCAGATGTTGGCAATTTGATCTCTGGTTCCTCTGCCTTCTCTAAAAATAGCTTGAACATCTGGAAGTTCACGGTTCACGTATTGCTGAAGCCTGGCTTGGAGAATTTTGAGCATTACTTTACTAGCGTGTGAGATGAGTGCAATTGTGCGGTAGTTGAGCATTCTTTGGCATTGCCTTTCTTTGGGATTGGAATGAAA
>NW_011494945.1:7177659-7178039 GCF_000754665.1 Bison bison bison | reverse complement strand
CTTGTTAGGTCCATACCATTTTCTGCCCTTTATTGAGCCCATCTTTGCATGAAGTGTTCCCTTGGTATCTCTAATTTTCTTGAAGAGATCTCTACTCTTTCCCATTCTGTTGTTTTCCTCTATTTCTTTGTATTGATCGCTGAGGAAGGCTTTCTTATCTCTCCTTGCTATTCTTAGGAACTCTGCTTTCAGATGTTTTTATCTTTCCTTTTCTCCTTTGCTTTTCGCTTCTCTTCTTTTCACAGCTATTTGTAAGGCCTCCCCAGACAGCCATTTTGCTTTTTTGCATTTCTTTTCCATGGGGATGGTCTTGATCCCTGTCTCCTATACAGTGTCACGAACCTCCATCTGTAGTTCATCAGGCACTCTGTCTATCAGCT
>NW_011494945.1:7174975-7177298 GCF_000754665.1 Bison bison bison | reverse complement strand
TCTCACTTCCACTGTATAATCATAAGGGATTTGATTTAGGTCATACTTGAATGATCTAGTGGTTTTCCCTACTTTCTTCAATTTAAGTCTGAATTTGGCAATAAGGAGCTCATGATCTGAGCCACAGTCAGCTCCTGGTCTTGTTTTTGCTGACTGTATAGAGCTTCTCCATCTTTGGCTGCAAAGAATATAATCAATTTGATTTCGGTGTTGACCATCTGGTGATGTCCATGTGTAGAGTTTTCTCTTGTGTTGTTGGAAGAGGGTGTTTGCTATGACCAGTGTGTTCTCTTGGCAAAACTCAATTAGCCTTTGCCCTGCTTCATTCTGTACTCCAAGGCCAAATTTGCCTGTTACTCCAGGTGTTTCTTGACTTCCTACTTTTGCATTCTAGGCTGCTATAATGAAAAGGGCATCTTTTTTGGGTGTTAGTTCTAAAAGGTCTTGTAGGTCTTCATAAACCGTTCAACTTCAGCTTCTTCAGCCTTACTGGTTGGGACATAGACTTGGATTACTGTGATATTGAATGGTTTGCCTTGGAAACGAACAGAAATAATTCTGTTTTTTGAGATTGCATCCAAGTACTGCATTTCAGACTCTTTTGTTGACCATGATGGCTACTCCAGTTCTTCTAAGGGATTCCTGCCCGCAGTAGTAGATATAATGGTCATCTGAGTTAAATTCACCCATTCCAGTCCATTTCAGTTCGCTGATTCCTAGAATGTCGATGTTCACTCTTGCTATCTCTTGTTTGACCACTTCAAATTTGCCTTGATTCATGGACCTGACATTCCAGGTTCCTATGAAATATTGCTCTTTACAGCATCGGACCTTGCTTCTATCACCAGTCACATCCACAACTGGGTATTGTTTTTGCTTTGGCTCCATCCCTTCATTCTTTCTGGAGTTATTTCTCCACTGATCTCCAGTAGCATATTGGGCACCTACTGACCTGGGGAGTTCCTCTTTCAGTATCCTATCATTTTGCCTTTTCATACTGTTCATGGGGTTCTCAAGGCAAGAATACTGAAGTGGTTTGCCATTCCCTTCTCCAGTGGACCACATTCTGTCAGACCTCTCCACCATGACCCTCCCATCCTGGGTGGCCCCACATGGCATGGCTTAGTTTCATTGTGTTAGACAAGGCTGTGGTCCGTGTGATTAGATTGACTATAGTTTTCTGTGGTTATGGTTTCAGCGTGTCTGCCCTCTGATGCCTCTCGCAACACCTACCAGTCTTACTTGGGTTTCTCTTACCTTGGACGTGGGGTGTCTCTTCATGGCTACTCCAGCAAAGCGCAGCCACTGCTCCTTACCTTGGACGAAGGATATCTGCTCACAGTCGCCTCTCCTGACCTTGAACGTGGAGTAGCTCCTCTAAGGCCCTCCTGCCTCCCGCGCAGCCACCACTCCTTGGACGTGGGGTAGCTCCTCCCGGCCACCGCCCCTGGCCTCGGGCGGGGGATAGCGCCTCTCAGCCGTTCCTGCGCCGTCGCAGCCTGGTACTCTCGGCCACTGCCCCTGACCTCAGACGTGGGGTAGCTCTTCTTGGCTGCTGCCCCTCGGGCATGGGGTCCTCCTGGCTTCTGCCCCTGACCTCGGACGAGGTTAGCATTATTTTAACAAATGACTTTGTTAAATAGTTCTAGCAACCATTGGGCTGGTTTTCTTCCCCCTGCCAATATTTTTTTCAGTGTCTGTTGGGTTGTTAATACCTAGGTTAAGCATTTCAAAGAGCTAGCTGCTTGTGCAGTTAAAATTTCCTCATTGTTGAGGTACCATTTCATGCCAGTCAGAATGGCTGCGATCCAAAAGTGTACAAGCAATAAATGCTGGAGAGGGTGTGGAGAAAAGGGAACCCTCTTACACTGTTGGTGAGAATGCAAACTAGTACAGCCACTATGGAGAACAGTGTGGAGATTCCTTAAAAAACTGGAAATAGAACTTCCATACAACCCAGCAATCCCACTGCTAGGCATACACACCAAGGAAACCAGAATTGAAAGAGACACGTGTACCCCAATGTTCATCGCGGCACTGTTTATAATAGCCAGGACATGGAAGCAACCTAGATGTCCATCAGCCAATGAATGGATAAGAAAGCTGTGGTACATATACACAATGGAGTATTACTCAGCCGTTAAAAAGAATACATTTGAATCAGTTCTAATGAGGTGGATGAAACTGGAGCCGATTATACAGAGTGAAGTAAGCCAGAAAGAAAAACACCAATACAGTATACTAACGCATATATATGGAATTTAGAAAGATGGTAACAATAGCCCTGTATACGAGACAGCAAAAGAGACACAGATGTATAGCT
>NW_011494945.1:7170222-7174820 GCF_000754665.1 Bison bison bison | reverse complement strand
TACAGGATGCTTGGGGCTGGTGCACTGGGATGACCCAGAGGGATGGTATGGGGAGGGAGGGGGGAGGGATTGGGAACACATGTATACCTGTGGCAGATTCATGTTTATGTATGGCAAAACCAATACAATATTTTAAAGTAATTAGCCTCTAATTAAAATAAATAAATTAAAAAAATAAAAGAAAAAGAAAAAAAATTTCCTCATTGTTTATCATCTTAAAAGATTAATTACACATGGTTACTTAAAAATAAAGAACCATGTTAAACTAGATACCGTCCAACCAAAAGCTCCTTAAAGAAACTAACTAGTGAAATATTCACACACACATACATTTGTATACAACATGTTTTTGGAAAGTGTTCTGCTGCCTGTGTTCCTGACATGGAGAATATGAGCTTTCTCATTAGGCTAATATAAGGCATTGTTCAGCTCACTTGTTCCCATTTTTATAGAGTCTGGTTAGAACTGGCTTAAAGCTAAACAAGTTTTGGTAGTCATTATAAACAAAGTCTAGTAATTCAAAGTTTTGCCATGGCTTCTTGTAAAATCTAAAGCATAAACCTCTCATTACCTTCATTTAGAAACGTTAGATACCCTGAAAACTAGCTAGAGAGTCTAGCCAGGTTGAATAATCTTATGGTGAGGGTAGATTCTAGGAGATAATTAGCCAGCCAAGGTCTGTGAAGGAGGCTGTGAAGACTCATGTACCTCAGACTTAAAAACCAAAGAAGCAGTCCTGTTTTGTATAGACTCTAGACTGCTTTCTATCATGCATAGTTAAATTGAAAACTTAAGAATGAAGTACCTGGGCAGGACATTCTAATTCTAGAAATATTTAGGGTCTTTCTGAATGGAAGGCTCTAAACTACACTAACTCATTCATGATGTTAATTTTGTTGGCATGGTCAAATCCAGTTGTCTCATTCCTAAAAGGGTAACTCTTGATGCTTCTCAAATTTTAGATGTCTATTAAACAATTGGACGTCTTAGATACCAACTAATTGCTCAAAAATTATAGTCTCTATTTACTCAATTCCAGGTGGTTGGTATAATTAATCCATTCCAATAATTCTTACCATCTTATGGAGATTCCTTTGCAGTTTTAATGTATTACCTTGGAGTGGTATTAATTCTTACACTCAGTGGTGCTTATTAACAATAATGATGATGCTAATGATAATGATTTCCTACTTCTTAATGTTCTTCTAATGTTGTATTTTTAATCTATCTCCATAATTTTCATTTTGGTTTTCTATGCTGCAGGCAATAAGTCAAAGGTTTTTAATGCCAATTTCGTTGGGGTTTTCTACTCTCCAGTTGAACTTAGAATTCCTAGAAATAAACCCAGCATAGTGCTTTTCATATTGTAGGCACTCAGCTATGATATGGTTTGTGTTTTGAGAAGTTTTCAGGTCCAGAATCTCCAGAATTAGATACCTCCAGGATTTGGAGCTCTATTAGATATGCAGAGCTAGATATGCATCAAAGTGGGGGGAGGGTGCAGTCTGGTGTGCCATGTTGACTTTTGTTGTTGTTGTTTTTGTTAAGTCATTGTTTTTACAAACCCTGTTAAAAATATGACACTCCCTCCGAAGAATACTACATTCACCATTATTATTTGGCCGTAGAGGGGATAGTGTGTGTGTGTGCTCAGTTGCTCCCAACTCTGCAACCCACTGGACTGCAGCCTGCCAGTCTCCTCTGTCCGGGGGATTCTCCAGACAAGAACACTGGAGTGGGTTGCCATTTCCTGCACCAGAGATCTTTCCAACTGAGGGGTCAAACTCATGTCTTCTGCATTACAGGTGGATTCTTTACCACTGAGCCACCCGGGAGGCCCCAGAGGGGTTGGAGAGTTTAACAAAGATCTGGCAGATCTAGGCAGAACTAACCTCCTGCTGTTAAGACTGTATAAATCAAGTAGTAAGACTTTTCCTCAGCACAAAAAGAACATCTTCTGAAGTAGAATGTGTACAAGTTGGCAGTATTTTCTGGAATGGTGAGATATTTCCTGGCTGGATATTATGGTCTTCATATTAATAAGATTTCTCATATTAAGGTGCCATATCACCAACCTTGAGAAATTATTTGTACACATTTCAGTGCTGTTTTTCTAGCTATTATCTTTATTAGTTTGGTGCACATAGTTGTTTTAACATCAATTCTTTTGATACTTTTTTTGTTTGTTTTGAAAAGGACACAGTCATCCAAATACCATTCAAACATGTTTTTTCCTGTTAAAAGGCACTTCTCTTTTAAGATTTGAGATATTGTCATTTCTGTGTAAACAAAGCAAGGTGCCACACATATTTGTTTAATGAGGAGCCATCAGGGCATCACTACAGGGAATTTATAAAGAGGAGCCTATACAGATAAAGAGTAACCCTTGGGACAGTATTATCTAGACAGCGCTTGAAATAATAATTGTCCTACTTGAGCTGAAATAATGGTGGTGGAACAAGCATTAGCCAGGCAGAGAAAAAAGAAACTCAAACTGACAGCTCATTCCTGTTGCTGAAGTGGATCAACCGCTCATTGCAGAGCAGACAGCAGCCCAGTGGTAACGCTCATGCCTTTCACATTGGTGTGGCATTGAGAAAATCCTCACTCCACCCTGGTACCTGGGTCAAACCAAAGCAGACAGCTGTTGCGTTTCTCATACAGGAGAAAGAGGATGGCAGGCAAGCTCTTTTATTCCTAAAAGTTTGTCAGAAAAGCTATGCTACATACAATCCAGCTGTATGTTCTTGGTAATTAAGGAAAACAAATGCTCTTTGCAAACTCATTATATATTTTAAGTTCTTTAAGTTTTCATCAGGTTTCCACAGAAACAAAGAGTTTGAAACAATAGTCGAGAATGCATAAACCATCGAATAAGTGGATTTTAATTGTTCTTGTTTAGAAAATTATTCAGATAACCAGTCACATCAAAGACTATTAAACTTTTTAATTGCTCAGGTAGAAAGATGGAGACTGTCATCATTATCTATCATAAGAAGAATCTTCATTCGGTAATGCTACTTGAATTTAGAGCTAAAATAACATCCTTAAGGATGCTACTAACTAGAGTGCCATTTAGTACTCAAAAATAATCATATGCCTTACTTATTCACAGGACACAATGCATGAATTTATAATACTAATTATGATTTCAAACTGTTTTATGCTATGGCTTACTTATATAGGCAGATCAGTTAATGCAGAACAGAGCTATAAATATTTGCACCTACCATAGGTATCATGTGCATGCAATTTAGTGCTATGTTAGTGAAGTCAGAAGAGTGGAGAAATGTGTCATCTCTATATTTTGCAGAGCCCTTGTAGGACTTAGTATAATGCCTTGTATTTCTTAAACATTCAGTAAATATAATTTTTTTCAATTTTATTTATTTACTGTAGTCTGTGCTGGGTCTTTGTTGCTATGTGGGCTTTTCTCTAGTTGCAGGCAGTGGGGTCTACTCTGTAGTGGGCGTGTTCAGGCTTCTCATTGTGGTGGCTTCTCTTGTGGAGCACAGGCTCAGTAGTTACAGCACACGGGTTTAGTTGCTCTGTGGCATGTGGGATTCTCTTGGATGGGGGATCAAACCTGTGTCTCCTGCATTGGCAGGCAGCTTCTTTACCACTGAGCCCCCAGGGATGCTTTCCGTAAATATAATTGATTTTGAAGAATTGGTGACAGTGTATTCATTTATTTAGCAGTCTTGGATTCTGCAAGATGCTGTTCCCTGGTCTTGCAAGGTGCTAGGGACCCTGAGGTGAATAAACAGTACAGTTGACCCTTGAACCATACAGAAATAGGGCTGCCGGCCCTCTACACAGTTGAAGATCCATGTGAAAGTTATAGTCGGCCCTCTGTATGCTTTGTTCCTCCACAGCTGAGGTTCTGCACCCTTAGATTCAACCAACCATGGATCATGTAGCACTTCAGTATTTACTACCAAAAAAAAAAATCTGTGTTTAAATGGACCGACATGGCTCAAACTGTATTTTTCACAAATCAACAGTACTAATAGTTTGGGGACTCCAGTCTCATACACTGGAGTGAGAGTTGCCACTGCAGATTTAAATAAATTCGTGAGTCCTCAAGCTCTTTAATATATGCATTTATGTTGAATATTTTATACATAGGGAAGATGAGTGAAGTGGAAGTAGCTTACTTGTGTCAGACTCTTTGTGATCCCCATGCACTGTACAGTCCATGGAATTCTCCAGGCCAGAATACTGCAGTGGGTAGCCTTTCCCTTCTCCAGGGGAATCCTCCAAACCCAGGGATCGAACCCAGGTCTCCCACACTGCAGGTGGATTCTTTACCATCTGAGCCACCAAGGAAGCCCAAAAATACTGGAGTGAGTAGCCTATCCCTTCTCCAGCAGATCTTCCCGACCCAGGAATTGAACTGGGGTCTCCTGCATTGCAGGTGGATTCTTTACCAACTGAGCTATCAGGGAAGCCCAGGGAAGATGAAGGGGACTAAATAGCTGAAAAACAAAAACAAAGAGTGTACTTTGTTTGGTATTAGTAAAGATCTCAAAAAAGCAGAGACATTACTTTGCCAACAAAGGTCTGTCTAGTCAAGGCTATGGTTTTTCCAGTAGTCA
>NW_011494945.1:7168558-7170021 GCF_000754665.1 Bison bison bison | reverse complement strand
GATGTTGAAGCTGAAACTCCAGTACTTTGGCCACCTGATGCGAAGAGCTGACTCATTTGAAAAAACCCTGATAATGGGAAAGATTGAGGGCAGGAGGAGAAGGGGACAACAGAGGATGAGATGGTTGGATGACATCATCGACTCAATGGACATGGGTTTGGGTAAACTCCAGGAATTGGTGATGGACAGTGAGGCCTGGCCTGCTGCAGTTCATGGGGTCACAGAGTCGGACACGATTGAGTGACTGAACTGAACTGAACAAACATTGTTTTGCTATACCAATTCTGTTTTTATGCTTTTTTGGCTATAATATATTCTCAGACCCTTTAGAAAATACAGAAAAAACTAAAAAACATAGTAGATTAAAAAAAACCCTCTATCATTCAGACCATTTAGAGATAGCAACTATAAGTGTTTTTTACATATTTATGTAGCCTTTTGTCCTACATGTATACTTTGAATACAATTATAATTTTACATTGTCCTGTTTCCACTTAGCTTTTTACCATAAGTGAGTTTCTACATCATAAAATATTTTTCGTAAGCACCATTATTTGTTGGCAACATATTATTCCATTATATTAATGTGCCCTATTGAGCCATTCCTCTTGTTTGTTATACTTTAAAGTTGATTTTTGATTCTCATAGTCATAAATAATCCTTGTGTATAGCTGTTTGTTGAATTTTTGGTTATTTCTTGTAGATTGATTTCTAGAAGCAGAATGACAGGGTCAAGTTTATGACTTCTTTAAGGCTCTTAATACAATCCAGTGTTTTTTTCTGACTGATTTAATCATCCATCAGCAATGGCTATCTCATTATATGCCTTCCAGTATTGAGTAGTATAATTTATTTTTTAAAATAACTGTATTTATTTATTTTTGGTTGCCCTGGGTCTTCATCGCTATGTGCAGCTTTATCTAGCTGTGGCCGTCTGGAACCACTCTTTGCTGTGGTGCGAGGGCTTCTCATTGCGGTGGCTTCTCCTGTTGCAGAGCGCAGGCTCTAGGCACACGGGCTTCAGTGCTTGTGCTGTGCGGGGTCAGTAGTTGTGGCACATGGGCTTAGTTGCTCCACGGGATGTGAAATCTTCGCAGAGCAGGGACTGAAACCATGTCCCCAGGATTGGCAGGTGAATTCTCATCCACTGTACCACCAGGGGAGTCCCAATGTAATTTATTTTTCTTTGCAAAGTTGCTGTATGGAAAATGATACATCATTCTTATTTTGTCTTTCTATGGTTACCATTGAGCTTGACTATATTTTTCGCTTGTTAGCTCCTTATGCTTCTTTTTTTTTTTTTTTTTGGTATACATGTGTTCCCCATCCCGAACCCTCCTCCCTCCTCCCTCCCCATACCATCCCTCTGGGCCGTCCCAGTACACCAGCCCCAAGCATCCAGCGTCATGCATCGAACCTGGACTGGCAACTCGTTTCCTACATGATATTTTACATGTTTCATT
>NW_011494945.1:7166285-7167284 GCF_000754665.1 Bison bison bison | reverse complement strand
TTGAGGATAATGTTTGCTGTGGGTTTGTCATATATAGCTTTTATTATGTTGAGGTATGTTCCTTCTATTCCTGCTTTCTGGAGAGTTTTTATCATAAATGGATGTTGAATTTTGTCAAAGGCTTTCTCTGCATCTATTGAGATAATCATATGGTTTTTATTTTTCAATTTGTTAATGTGGTGTATTACATTGATTGATTTGCGGATATTGAAGAATCCTTGCATCCCTGGGATAAAGCCCACTTGATCATGGTGTATGATCTTTTTAATGTGTTGTTGGATTCTGATTGCTAGAATTTTGTTAAGGATTTTTGCATCTATGTTCATCAGTGATATTGGCCTGTAGTTTTCTTTTTTTGTGGGATCTTTGTCAGGTTTTGGTATTAGGGTGATGGTGGCCTCATAGAATGAGTTTGGAAGTTTACCTTCCTCTGCAATTTTCTGGAAGAGTTTGAGCAGGATAGGTGTCAGCTCTTCTCTAAATTTCCAGAATACAGAAAGGACACCCCAAACTCAGCAATTTAAACAAGATGAAGAGACAGAGGAATACTCAGCAGATAAAGGAACAGGATAAATGCCCACCAAACCAAACAAAAGAGGAAGAGATAGGGAATCTACCTGATAAAGAATTCCGAATAATGATAGTGAAATTGATCCAAAATCTTGAAATTAAAATGGAATCACAGATAAATAGCCTGGAGACAAGGATTGAGAAGATGCAAGAAAGGTTTAACAAGGACCTAGAAGAAATAAAAAAGAGTCAATATATAATGAATAATGCAATAAGTGAAATTAAAAACACTCTGGAGGCAACAAATAGTAGAATAACAGAGGCAGAAGACAGGATTAGTGAATTAGAAGATAGAATGGTAGAAATAAATGAATCAGAGAGGATAAAAGAAAA
Source organism: Bison bison bison (assembly GCF_000754665.1). Taxonomy (NCBI): domain Eukaryota; kingdom Metazoa; phylum Chordata; class Mammalia; order Artiodactyla; family Bovidae; genus Bison; species Bison bison. Next base: position 7,166,381 of record NW_011494945.1, on the reverse strand, counting down.
ACGAATTAAAAGAAATGAAGACAATCTCAGAGACCTCCAGGACAATATTAAACGCTACAACATTCGAATCATAGGGGTTCCAGAAGAAGAAGACCT
>NW_011494945.1:7147815-7164527 GCF_000754665.1 Bison bison bison | reverse complement strand
GGACAACGTGGAAGAAATGGACAAATTCTTAGAAAAGTACAACTTTCCAAAACTGGACCAGGAAGAAATAGAAAATCTTAACAGACCCATCACAAGCATGGAAATTGAAACTGTAATCAAAAATCTTCCAGCAAACAAAAGCCCCGGTCCAGACGGCTTCACAGCTGAATTCTACCTTATGCTTCTTATATATTTTTGTTCCATGAACTATCTATTCAAATTATTTCTTTCTCTAATGGAATGCTCTTAAAATTTTAGTTCTATTGCAATGAGTTCTTGTCCCCTTCCCAATTCCATCTTCATGTCAATTTGTTTTCTCTCTATGGTTTTCTATTTTCATTCAATTGGGTCTTTGTCATCTTGTGATCTGTATAAGGATGCCACATAATTTTATGGCTTTTTTTCTGGTTCTTATATACAGTAAATCATAAGTTTTATTTTTAGAAATAAGTTTTATACTATACCATAAAAATTCCAAAATTGATTACAAAAATAAATAAGCATAAAATAAATGGCACTCTGCTAACATATTTATCACTTAGGTAAAATCTATCTTTTGCTATAAAAGCTAAGTCATATTTTTTCTACATGTGCTGTACTTGCTAATGACTTCTAAAACATGGACTTTACTTAGTAAATCTCTGTAGCAAGCGTAGTATTTCAGTAAATTGCCCTCCAAATTCAGTGACTTAAAAAAAAAGCATTTACTATCACTCTCTCGTCAGCTAGAAAGCTGGGAGGTGAGGTGGGAAGTTATTTTGATCAATTTTGCATTCACTTATGTATCAACACTCAGCCTTGCTGCTCTTGCTTGCTCATCTCTTTGGGGGCCTGGCTGGCTATAGGCAAATGGCTCTCCTTCTGTCCATTCATCCTCTAGCAGGCCAGCTGAGGTGCTGCAACAGGGTGAGTGGGAGCATTTAAAGCCTCTTGAGACCTAAGTTCATAACTGGAAATTTGTCACTTGTTCTATTGGCTGTGATAAATTAAAGCCTACCCAGATTGAAGAGTTGTGCAGATAGACTCCATGTCTTCAACTAGAACTAGAAAATCACAATATAAAAGGTGTGGACAAGGAGGCAAGAATAACTGGAGTCATAACTGTCATCAGACTACCCCACATAGGCATTCTTCATTTCTCCCAAAACATTTTAAATGAATTTTAAATTATCATAATTGTATAGAGACTTTTTTACTTAATGCAGTTGAATGCCCCAGACACCTTTAAATGATGAATGCTAATAAAAAAAGAGGGGGCGAGTGTGGCAAGGTTATCATCAGTTTACCAGCCTTAGTGATCAAGATGTCACACGTCAAAAATGAAACCATTTGGTGATCTTATGGCACACTAGGCTATATAAGATGATTTGGCAGCATCTGTATGTGGTTTGGTGAAAACATTTATTATACTTCTGTATGTTATGTAATCATGAGGGGAAAAATAAATTTATAAAGGTGTTTTAAGTATATCAAATACTGAATTTGAACAAAACTTTCAGATAAAATCTTTTCACATTTGTAGTGAGAAAAGTTACCTCCATGAACGTAACTTTTAAAGAAATGCGTTTTTGGCTGTTCTGGGTCTTGATCACTCTCTAGTTGCGGTATGCAGGCTTCTCATTGAGGTGATCTCTCGTTGCGGAGCACAGGCTCTAGGGCATGTGGGCTTCAGTAGTTGTGGCCTGCAGGCTCAGTGGTTGTGGCATGTTGGCTTAGTTGCCCCATGGCATATGGAATCTTCCTGGATCAGGAATGAAACCCATGTCTCCTGCATTGGCAGGTGGATTCTTAACCATTGGACCACCAGGGAAGTCCCATGAATGTAACTTTTTAAGAATCAGATTTGATGTTGGAAATGGCTAAATGCAGTTCCTGATTTAAAAAATTTTAGTGATAATCTGAATAAAATTTGAAGAGAAATTTTTGATAGTTAACATCTTATGTGAATAAGAATCCTTGTTCACACAGGAAGTGTTGGAAAGTCTTCCACTTCCAGTAATGGTGGGCTCTTTGTCAGTAATTTGCCCCAACCTTGTAGTTAGAGCAATGAAGGGAAGCTGGTGGTATCAGATTAGGCTAACTGCAGAAAGAGATAACCCCCAGTCTCAGAGGCTTAACAGATAACCCCCAGTCTCAGAGGCTTAACAAATAAGCACGTGTTTCTTGCTCCTCTCACAATCCAGTGTAAGTTGGCCAGGAAACTGCTCCAGGTGGTCCCTCGTGGATCCAGGCTTCATCCCTATTGTTCGTCCACCCTTCTTTAAGTCCTCAGCGGCCTCTCTCTTCAACCAATGTTTGAGTAAAGAAAGTGAGGAGTCTGTGTGGGAGTTTTTATGGGCCAGATCTAGAAGTGATTCATATCACTTTCTGTTACATTCCACTGGCCTGAGCCTGATTGCGCGGCCCCACCTAAATGCAGGAAAGGCTGGGAAATGTAATCTAGCTGTGCACTCAGGAAAACGAAGAAAACATAGATATTGGTGAGCACTAGTAATAATTTTCTTTTAAAAGTTCTGAGCTTGCTTTTGGCAGCCTCACTGGGTTATTGAGACAAAGGGCAGAGACTAGGGCCAGCCAAAGATGGGAACCTACTAAGCTCCTCCCCACTGTGGTTGGAGCCCTGAAGGATTGTACTCTAGGAATAAATGTGAGCTTGAATTAAACCAGATCTCTGTGGACTTCAGTCAAACTTTATGTGAACTGAGTAGCTGAGAATATTCCAGGTCTTGAACTTGAAATTTTTTCTTTGAGTGTTTTATTAAAGATATAATCCAGTACGCAAAGATAACCAAACATATGAGGAGACAAGACAGTAAAATTAAAACATAAGATATTGGAATTATGAGTTCATATTTTCAACAACTAAGCTTACATATTCAAGGAGATTTAAAAAGAAAGCTAGGCTTGGACGTTTAAATGTAGGTATCTAGGAATTATAAAAAGAGAGAGATCAGCTTTGAAAAAGAACCAGTATAATTTCCAGAACTGTAAAGTATGTAACCAAAATTAAGAACTTCGTGGATAGAGATTAAGAGCAGATAAAACACAGCTCATGAGAAACAGAGGAAATTATCCAAAATGAATAATGAAGAAGTGTAAAGAAAGGAAAATACAAAAGAAAGGATAAAAGAAATGGAGACGATGTAATGTAACTTGGGTTCATTTAGAATAGCAGAAGGAGGAGAGAGAGAAAGAGAAGATGGAAGAGGTAATACACACATGCGGAGGGACTGGATATTGTCTGACAATTACGGGAAAAAGAAACACTGACAACGTGGTAATCAAAATTGCTCAAATTAAGATAAGGTATCAATGGGAGCGTATCAACCTGCCTGTGACTTGCATTTTGACATTGCTTGGGCTTTGATCATGGGGACTCTGGTACTCGGCCATGAAGGCTAAATGTGACCTATTTGGAAATGGTGCCATTTGCCCCATCGCCTCCCTCCCCTCTTGTCTCCCTGGTGTAAAGAATCATTAGCTGAGTGTTAACTGTATACCTGAAGTCAGATTTTATCCCAAATATCAAATCCATTTTCCTTTTGTCAAACTTTAAAGAAGAACATACACATTCAGCTTATTTATTTTTTTAAATGTCCCTGAAAAAATCCTGCATCTATAGATTAAGAACATTTAGAAAGAATAAATAAAAAGAAAAATTAGAGATAAAAAGAGAAATGTCCATGACAAAACTAATATAATGATCTCACACAGATGAGGCATAAATGATAAGATGCCCGCTATAAAAATGATCTCCAAAAAAGCATTATTGTTTTGCTATTCAAAAAATCCAAGAAGTATAACAAACAAATTAATCTTTCATTCCACTATCCAAGGATGACCAGTGTTTACATTATGATCTATATCTTTTCTAGAATATTCCTAAATGTATATTCTATGGTATACAACAGAGGCTTACCTTGGGAGTGAGGAATTTGGGCCAACTAAGAAAAGGTGGGGTTTTTTGGTAGGTGTTTCAATTTCTTTGGTGACTAAATGGGTATAAAAGAAGGAGTAAGCCTGCTCCCCAGGCTGTGTTGTATTTTATTCATATATTCACTCAATGCATTCAACAAATACTAAGCACTTCCTATGTGACATGTACTGGATTAGAGGCTGTGCATTTTGTGGGCCTGGGGCTTTCCCCCGCATTGAATGCTCATGGTATTACCTTCACAAGACACGTGGGAGGGAGAGGGCCCGAGATAGACGCTGTGTCTGTCATCTAGGGATGACTTCATGGAGGGCTGAGGTGCCAAGGAGGGCAGATATTTTAGTGGGCCAGAGACAGTGAGAGGGAGAGGGAATGGCTGTTGCTTGTAAGTGCAAAAGCAGAGGCAGACTGGATTGTTGAACTGTTCACTTGCCTGGCTTTGTGAGCTGAGGAAAAGGTTATTTAATAGTTAGTAAAAGAATAGTGCTTAGTCACTCAGTTGTGTCCAACTCCTTGCGACCCCATGAACTGTAGCCCACCAGGCTCCTCTGTCCATGGGAATTCTCCAGACAAGAATACTGGAGTGGGTTTCCATGCCCTCCTCCAGGGGATCTTCCCAACCCAGGGATTGAACCCAGGTCTCCCACATTGCCGTTTGAGCTTCCCTGGTGGCTCAGAGGGTAAAGTGTCTCCTTGCAATGCGGGAGACCTGGATTCAATCCCTGGGTCGGGAAGATCCCCTGGAGAAGGAAATGGCAACTCACTCCAGTACTCTTGCCTGGAAAATCCCACGGACAGAGAAGCCTGGTAGGCTACAGTCCATGGGGTCGCAAAGAGTCGGACACGACTGAGCGACTTCACTCACTCCCTCATTGCAGGTTGATTCTTTACTGTCTGAGCCACCAGGGAAGCTAATAAAAGAATAGGTACTATTTATTAGGTGTCTATTGTATGCCAACAGCAGACAGTGCATAAATCATTTTACTTACTACTCATATGGGGGCTTCCCAGGTGGTGCTAGTGGTTAAGAATCTGCCTGCCAATGCAGAGGACGTAGGAGACTCCAGTTTGATCCCTGGGTCAAGAAGATCCCCAGGAGGAAGAAATGGCAACCCACTCCAGTATTCTTGCCAGGAGAATTCCATGGAGAGTGAAGCCTGGCGGGCTACAGTCCATGGGGTCATAAAGAGTCAGACATGATCGAGTGTCTGAGTGTAATACTTCTCATGTGAACTCTGCAAATTAATATTTAACTAACATTTATTGACCAGCCACTATTGTTGTAAGATTTTATATGTAATCAATACAGCAAATCCTTGGGACAAACCTATGAGACAGGTTATGATCCCCCTTTTACAGGTGAGGAAACAGACATTGATGAAGACTTGCTCAAGGTCATACACTACACCTGACAGACCATAATTCCAAAGTTTCTATGGTATTTTCATTCACAGCTACTTAAGTAATGAAAAATAGTGTTTCTCATTAATAAGAAACCCCTATCTCTCCCCAAATTCAATCCTAGGGATCTTTGTTGAGTGTCATTTCTTAGACACTTCAGTATTGAAGCTGGAATAAGAAAACACACTCTTTTAAATACCTATTAAAAAAAAAAAGAAAAACCTTTATATTTTAAATTAATTTTAACCTTTCTGGAGCTGTTTTCTTTGGGGAAAAGACATCCTTCTTTGATTAGTACATTTCATTCTTCTTTTTCATGATTTTAAAGAAAAAGGTGATATTTCTCAATAGCCTAAATTGAAATTTCTTTTGCAACGAATAAGCTCTCCTTTATTTAAAGACTATTTGTGACTGTGGTTAAGTAGTACATAACATAAAATATACCATTTTAATCATTTTTTAAAAGTATACAGATCAGTGGCATTAATTATACTCATGTTGGGCAAACATCACAACACTCCATCTCTAGAACCTTTGCATCATCCTAAACTAAAATTCTGTACCCATTAAACAATAACTCCCCACCCCTCAGTGACCATTGTTCTTAAAGGAGATAGATAACTGTTAAGCTTAGTTTTCTTTATATGAATGAGCACATAATTATCTTAGGGATATGAAGGAAAGGGATATTTGCCAGCCTAATGGCAAATGCAGAGCCTACTGACAAAGGTATATAATTTGTAAAAATAGCTGAGTGGGCAGAATTCTGATATTTCAGCTGCCCTAGGCACTTCAGTGCACTTCTGATAATGATTTTCCCTGGGCATGTAGTTATACTGATAGAAATCATATCCCTGTATAAAGAGTGAGCTTAATTATATATAACTGCATACCTAAAATGAGGCTGTACATTTTTTTTTTACATACACTTTCTGATTTACAAAAGATGAGACACTAAATTATTTTTTTAAATTTTATTTAACTTTACAATATTGTATTGGTTTTGCCATACATCAAAATGAATCTGCCACAGGTATACATGTGTTCCCCATCCTGAACCCTCCTCCCTCCTCCCTCCCCATAACATCCCTCTGGGTCGTCTCAGTGCACCAGCTCCAAGCATCCAGTATCCTGCATCGAACCTGGACTGGCAACTCGTTTCATATATGATATTATACATATTTCAATGCCATTCTCCCAAATCATCCCACCCTCTCCCTCTCCCACAGAGTCCACAAGACTGTTCTATACATCAGGAGACACTAAATTCTGACTGATCCCCAAGAAGTAGTGTGCGTCACCCTCAGAACGTGAGTGTCTTATTGTAGAGGTCTCCTTTTTCTGCAAAGACACTGTATCTTGCCTTCCCCCTCACCCCTTCGGGAATTGTTTTCATTATATGGGATTTCACAATCTCATCTGATTTCTGCTGTGACTGTGAGGACAGGAAAATGCACAAAGGCTGATTTAGGGTTTTGGATGTAATCAGGGGTAGTGAGCAAAGCAAAAGTGAGTTGAGTGGTAATGTCTGTTCCAGGTGCTGTATTAAACGCTTTACATGTATTATTTTGTTTAAGCCTCACAACTCTGTGAGCTAGGAATCAATTCCCATTTTACAGATGGGAAAACTAAGGAACAGGAAGATGAGGTTACTTGCCAAAGACACATCACTAATAAATGACAGACTGAGGATTCAAACTCAGGCTGTGTAGAGCTCTTGTTCCGAGCTGCTCTGTTAACACACCCTCCTGGCCCACATCAGCCTTGACAGCAGCGTTAAACCACCCACACGTGCGAGCCCTTGTGTGGCTGAGGTGAGTGGGGAGTCTCAGCTAAGATCAGACTCTGGGTCTAGAGATAGAGGCTGTCCAGCCAGCACAGGGAAATGGGGAAACACAGGGTCATCTTTGGCACCACTTGTTACCTGGTTGTTGGAGGAGAGGAGAGAAGGGGCGTCTCTAAGCAGGTTTCAAGGCTCTTCCTTGTGCCCACTCTCTGGTGTTGTGCCCCTGGGCTCGTAGTTGCTCCACATCCTTCTTAGAGCTGCTTTTCCTGAGGGAACCACCTCCTCAAGGCCTCCCTCTCCAGTTTACTCTTACCACCCCACACCTGCAGGAAAAGTTTTCTGAGTATAGTTGATTTCAGCTAGTTGTTAGGAGAGTGGCAGGTGTAAAGGGTGGACTCTAAGATGAGGATCACTCCCCCTCCTTGCAATTCCCTGATTCTCCCAGGACCATCGTTGTATCTACATTTCTGAAAGCAGAAGTTTTAATGCAAACGACCACCCCAATGAGGGAGACATTCTTTTTTTGTTTTTTAATTATTTATTTATTTAGTTTATTTATTTTTGGCTATACTTGGTCTTTATTGCTGCCAGGGCTTTTCTCTAGTTGTGGCGAGTGGGGCGACTCTAGTTGCTGTGCGCGGGCTTCTCATTGCGATGGCTTCTCTTGTTGTGGAGCGCAGGCTCTAGGGCACATGGACTTCTGCAGCTGTGGCTCGCAGGCTCTAGAGCACAGGCTCAATAGTTGTGGCACACGGGCTTAGTTGCTTTGTGGTACGTGCGATCTTCTTGGATCAGGGATTAAGCCTGTGTCTCCTGCATTGGCAGGCAGATTCTTTACCACTGAGCCACCAGGGAAGTCCAAGGGAGACATTCTTAAACAGGGAGGAGTATTGATAAATTCTGCCGGAAGTTGAAGAGGCTTAGCTATTTCGGTCCCAGGGATAAGTTGTTGGGATCTGAGAGCTTCCAGAGGGACCTGAGAGCAGCTCCTGGACTTTGAGTCTCTCTGCATTCTCTCATGGCCAGAAACTTTCTCCTGACCCTTGCTCATGGCTCCTGTTCACAGGGTACAGCCATTCACACCCAACTTAGAAGTGACTCTCCTGGGAGTGTTTCTGACCCCAGAGAATGTGTGGATTGTTTTCATAACTGTCATAAATTACCTTCGTGTTTCAGGAACAAACACGTTACACCTGCAGGCAACACCTTTGTGATGGTTCTGTGGATCCCGAGGGTTGCATCCTCCTTGTATGGGGAGGTAACAGGTGCACCAAGCTATGCTCGAGGGCTTGCTCTACTTTTGTACAAAAACCCTCTGGTATTGCCTACAAAGGTTAGCAGTGTTTACTACATTGTATTTCAGTAATTGTACCTCAAATTAAACAAAAAAATATTGTCTGATGCTTTTGTATACTGGAGCACAGTCTTTATTTCAAAGTGGTGACATAACATTCAGCTGCTGTGATAAGACAGCTGCGTTTACCAGTAGTGACAGTTTACAGTTGAGTCATAGGAAGGATTCATTTGGACATGTTTAAAGTCATGTCATCAGAGACGGTGATGGCACCCCACTCCAGTACTCTTGCCTGGAAAATCCCATGGATGGAGGAGCCTGGTAGGCTGCAGTCCATGGGGTCGCTAAGAGTCAGACACAACTGAGCGACTTCAGTTTCACCTTTCACTTTCATGCATTGGAGAAGGAAATGGCAACCCATTCTAGTGTTCTTGCCTGGAGAATTCCAGGGATGGGGGAGCCTGGTGGGCTGCCGTCTATGGAGTCACACAGAGTCGGAAACGACTGAAGTGACTTAGCAGCAAAGTCATGTCATAGAAATAAAACGATGAAGACCAGATTTAGGATGTGGGCCTACAGGATGCCAGCTGAGGTGGCTGGAATTGTTCTTCACGGCCCACCATGTGCTCGTCTTCTCTCTTCCCTTCTGCTTATATCCCTAGTAAGTAGGGTGTACACTGTCCTCAGCCTGCTCTGAAAACACCACTGTGTTTGGTAAAGTTACCTCAAAGCTATACCTAGATCACACCATGATGAGAAAAAGAGATATTTTCAACCAGAATTGACTTATTTCAATTTTCTGTTCTCTATTTCATTTTAATTATAGCCACTTGGAGCCAGTGACTATTTGGAACTGTCAAAGAATTTTGATACAGTATTTTTACGAAACATTCCACAATTTACCCTGGCAAAGAGGACCCAAGCTCGGAGATTCATAACTCTCATTGATAACTTTTATGATTTCAAGGTAAGGATGTGGTGCATTTTCTCAGAACTAAACATTCTGGACCGTGGAGCAAGATTGTTTGGGCTGGAATCCTGGTCTACCCCTTAGTTTACTTCTCTGTGCCTCAGTTTTGTCACATACAAATCGAAGATACTATTCTGAAGTAGTATTTACTTCAGAGAATTATCATGAGGACAGAATAAACTAATCCAGGTAAATCTTTTAAAACAGCACTTGGCACACGCTGATGCTGCACAAGTACTGTTGGTGGTGGCAGTAACGGTAATCATACTGTATTAAAAGCCCCATCATAAGACGCTGCTATATGCCCAATCCCATCACTCACCTAGACGCATCCTGTTCTCTGTGAGGATGCACAGCACAGTGCCTTACCTAGATAGAGTGCTCAGGAAACATTTGTCACATGAATCAGTTGTTGGACTGGTGAAATAACGGATGAACAAAATGAATAAATGAATGACTAAAGGGCCATTCTCAGTATTAGAGTTTTCTCTCCCTCTGACTTGGAAACCCCAGTAACTATCATTGTCCCTAAACAAGCAAGAAAAACCCAGTTGTCTTATTACCAGCATGAGTCGCCGAGCCTTTGTCCATTCATCAGGGGCATTATTGCCTAGTGGTTAAGGAGTGGACCCTGGGGCCAAGCTGACTACCTTGAAGACCAACTTAGCTTGAATTGCCTTCTTTAGAAAAAGGGGATAATAATGGTATTTACCTCATAAGACTGTTGTGAGGATGAAATGAGCAGGTGAAATACTTAGAACACTGTGCAGCGTACAGTAAGCTTTCAATGAAGGTGAGCCATTAGCATCACTGACTCAACGGACATTAATTGGAGCAGGCTCCAGGAGATGGTAAAGGACAGGGAGCCTGGCGTGCTGCAGTCCATGGGGCCGAAAAGAGCTGGACATGACTGAACAACAACACCAGCGAGCCACTAATAATAATATATGCCTGTAAATATATTTACAGTAAAGTTAAAGTACCGCTTCAAGTTAAGAGTGAAATATTGTTTTACCGTTAGATACAGTTTTCCCTCCTTATTCCTTGTACTGAAATAGAGCAGTGATTCTAAAATTGAAGGGACCTTGAGGGGAGGAGAAGGTACCAGAATCTGCTGGGAGGGAGAGGTGAGATTCTTAATGTTTCCTTTCTTCATTCATTCAGCAATCTTCACACCAAGCACAGTGCTAATTCAGTGACAAGCAAAGCCAGGCATGCTGCCTGCCTTCATGGAGCTGATAGTCAGGTGTTGAAGAGACACTGATTAAATGTATGCAGAACTGAGTGTAAATGTTCTGAGAACTGAGTGTGGCATGTTCTCTTGGCGAGAGAGGGGACTTGGTGCTGTGAGAGTCCAGGAGGACAGTAGACTGATCTTTGTATGGGAACTGGGGGCAGGCCGAGGAAGTCCTTCTGACGACCAGCTGCACCAGGATCATCTGAGCTTCTTAAGATCCAGATTCCTGAACTCACCCCACGCCACACCAGCAGATGAAGACCAGGGACGGGGCCTGGAGCCTGCTGGTTCATCAGCTCCTCAGGTGCTGCTCGTGAACACTGAGCTGTGATGGCTGGGGTCCACGTGCAGAGTGGAGAGTTGGCAGCACAGGCCCTGTGATGGGCCTGAGCATGAAAGGCAACCTACCTTAGTGAGTGCCATCAGAATCTGCTGCCTGCTCTCAGGGGGCCCTGTGAGCAGGAAGGTGAGAACACCAGGGCTGGGGATCAAGGTCTGTTATTTGTCTCCTTCTGGATTACTCATCAAGAGACTTAGCTCTGAAATAATCATGTGGGGTCTGGAATACATTGCCCAGGGGTAGCAGTCTGTTTTCAGAGGGCAGTGCTTCAAGAAGAAAGTGGGAGGGGTGCACTGGTAGGTGGCTCTTAGAGGGGCACATTGATAAACTCTTATTTTTGAAAGCTTATGATCCCTACCCCTTAGTCCCCTGCCCTCCCCGATCCTACCTCCCCACACTGTTTCACTTCTTCATTAGACAAAAAGATTTTCCTGGCAATATGATAGAATATCAGAACTACTCTCCTAACATTTGCTTTAACTAAAGCACACATTTAAAGTTTATACTCTTTTTAAAACATAGCCGAAATTCTTATTTCAGAAATTGGAAGCATTAAATAGACATCGTTTTAGAATGCATTTGTAGAAATCTGTGAAATAAGGACATTTCCATCTAAGTAATGAAAAAAGTGTCATTTGTGGTTAAAATAATTTATAAGAGGAGGTAGAAGGTCATTTGTATATGGAAGAACTAGTCCCAAACATCAATACATTGTTTTAAAATACCGATAGCGCGTGTGTGCTCAGTCATGTCTGGCTCTTTGCAGCCTCATGGACTGTAGCCCGCCAGGCTCCTATGTCCATGGATATCAGCACATTTACTTAAATAATGATTTTAAAAGGATGGCTGTGAATCCTGAAAACAAATTCAGATCTCCTGAAACATCAGGAAGAGTATGTTTTAAACTAGTGGACGTAAAATTTATTAAGTTGTGAAAGCAGTTTCTGGTGTGTGATTACACATGGATATTCACTCAAACACTTATGTAATCAAGAAATATTCATGCCAAGCTTAGTGTTTTTCAAGGATGTCTGGCTGGATGCTGGTATAAATGCGGGTTCTGGTAACTCAGGGTGTAATTAGAGGAGCGGGGCACTGGACTTAGTCACATGTGCAGCAAAGGGGTAACGAGATGCAAAGGAGAGCATCTCGGATGCGCACAGAGATGGGCTTCACACAGTCAAGTGAAAATGTCAACCTCAGAGGTAATGGAAAAGCCTCTGGACTCAGAACTGGAAGAGATCAGGACTGGTGTCGAGCTGAGGCTCTCCAGGCCTGGAGCGGCCCCTAAAACCTTTGTTCCCTCCTTCAGAATGCGATGTAAGCTGCCCGGGAATGTTTGTAAAGTGCTGTGCAGTTTAAAAATAGCACTTTAAAGAGACTATTAGAAAAAGTATGAAAATGGTCAAGAGGTTTTCCTAAAAAAAGTATTTTGTTTCAAAAATACATTTGGAAACATCTCTGATCCCAGGCTATCTGACTATAGGTTATGTGGTGTGTGTATCTACATTTTAGAGGTATTCCAGAAATAGAAAAAAAGCTTCCCAAATATTGAAATCCACTTTAAAGAAATGCTATATTCACTTATTTATGCAAGATTTTTTTTTCATTAATGAAGAAGATATAGTGTAGATGGGTCCTGCCAGTTTTGAAATTTTGACAGCCACATTTTGCTTATGCTCTTTTTGTGGACTTTAAAACATGGAGATTAATAAAAATTTTAGTAGCTTTACGGTAACTTCTGGATATTTAGGTAAAATCTCTAATTAGAAAAATAGATTAATGAAACAGGAAAAAATGTGATAGATTGAAGCTTTTAAAATATTTTTTTTTCCAAAATAAAGATAGGACTTGGAGAAAATGTGTAGAAGGAGAAATGAAGTTAAGACTGTTACTTAGGTTGAAAGAGAGGAGTTCAAGGCATTGTTCTTTATAAATACGCATTCTGTAAGCTCGTAAAAGTGTATTTTCACCAAGTACCAATTTTGCTACATATATTTAGAACCATTTAAAAGCAAAAATCTTCAGCTCCCTGTTATAAAAGATTTTTTTATTCTATGAGAAATTTGTTTTTGCCTTCACCTTGTTAAAGTTAAGGAGTGACACCATTTGCTGTTTTCTGTTTCAGGTGCGCATCATTTGCTCTGCATCAGCTCCTGTATCAAGCTTATTTTTGTGTGATCATCATGACAGTGAGTTGGAGCAAAGCAGAATACTGATGGATGATTTGGGGCTGAGCCAGGTAGGTGATATTAACATAATCTCTTTTTATTATAAAACAACTTAATTGTTTTGGTTTGATGCATGGCTATGTTTTAAAGAACGAATGCAGTATGTATTTAACCACTGATTTGCCGCTTTCTTCTAAAGCCAGTATAGCAGACATATCCTCAACATCAGTAAATATAGAGAATTATAGCCTTAGAGTGGAAGGAATCTTTGTGGTAAAGCGAAGACCAGGGAGGTGGACTAAGGGGCTTGCAGTTACACCACTGGCCAATGGCAGGCCAGAGCTGGCCACCAGGCACCCGTGTCTGGTTCTGGACTCCCTCAGCCACACCATGCTGCCTTTTCTGGATATCCTCCTTCACATCTGCTGGATCTGTAGAGCATATGCTACAGTATCCAATCATGTGGACTGGCTGTTCTAGGACTTTGTGCCTGGCAAGTCCCTTTGCTTAAAAAGAAATCCACGATTCACCTCCTAACCCCATTCTGTAGACATTTGTGGAGCACCTTGGAAGAAAAGTTATGACCAATCTAGATATCATATTGAAAAGCAGAGACATTACTGCTTTTCCATCTAGTCAAGGCTATGATTTTTCCAGTGGTCATGTATGGATGTGAGAGTTGGACTGTGAAGAAAGCTGAGCGCCAAAGAATTGATGCTTTTGAACTGTGGTGTTGGAGAAGACTCTTGAGAGTCCCTTGGACTGCAAGGAGATCCAACCAGTCCATTCTAAAGGAGATCAGCCCTGGGTGTTCTTTGGAAGAAATGATGCTAGAGCTGAAACTCCAGTACTTTGGCCACCTCATGCGAAGAGTTGACTCATTGGAAAAGACTCTGATGCTGGGAGGGATTGGGGGCAGGAGGAGAAGGGGACGACAGAGGATGAAATGGCTGGATGGTATCACTGACTCGATGGACGTGAGTCTGAGTGAACTCCTGGAGTTTGTGATGGACAGGGAGGCCTGGCGTGCTGCGATTCATGGTGTCGCAAAGAGTCGGACACAACTGAGTGACTGAACTGAACTGTGGGTGCCAGGCTCTGAGGATGCTCTGTTGGAAACCAGCTGATGCTGGCCCAGTTCTCCTGGACCTTGGGGGGTCTGGTGATTCACTCCAGGCCAAACAGAAGTGGCTTTGCATTTCCTTCTTCTGTATGAATATTACAGGGTATATTTCTCAACTGTAGACAACTGAAATATTAGTAAAAGATTTAAAACTATGAACACTCATCCCCCCCAATGAGGGGAGCCCCATTCTTTCAACCCCAGTGGTAGAAGACCATTTGGAATGAGGAAACCATTCCTTATTGACCTGAGTTGAAATTATGGACTCTCAGGAGTTTGGGGAAATGAGGCCAATAATTGTTTAAATAGTGAACTTTCAAAATATGATTTTTAAATCTACATGTAGAAATACATAGCTGCTTGTGACCCCATTTCTCTGAGAGCAATACATTCAAATAATGTCTTTTGACAATTTGGAAGAATATACTTAAGGGGCTACTTCATCTCAGTTTCTGAAATTCTTTAAATCATTGGTTTTTGAATTTTTCTACTGATCAGAATTCAGATACAGGGCAAAGTATGCTCAGCATTTAGGGCCAATAATACATGAAGAAATCCTGGCACGTGGCTATAGGGTCATGCAGTTTTACAGTAGGTCAGTAATTGGATTTAGGAGTGCAGAACTTTTCTCTGAGAGAGTATAATAGCAAACTCCTAAGGAAAGAGGCAAGATTCAGTGTTCACTTACAGGCTATAGCCTGTGTTGAAATCACCAGTCCCAGCTTATTTGCTAGCCTCACGGAGGGCTCCCTAACTGAACCCTACATGGAAGGATCAAGTGTCCCAGCAGCTCAAGACCAAAAACAGCTCTGGCCTTCCCAAAACTCACTCCCAGACACAATCTCCAGGTCCCTAGAAGACCTCTCAGTCACCCAGTTTGGAAAAAGAGATTAGCCCTCAGGCCTCCCCTTGGGAACGTGGCCCTGACTGTGAAGCTTCAAGGGAGAGTCTTAGCCGCATATTGATATACTGGAACTACTGGGTTTTGTTGTTGCTTATTTCTTTCTTTAAAAAATATGTATTAATTTTTATTTATTTGTCTGTGCTGGGTCTTAGTATTGGCATAACAGATTTAATTCCCTGACTGGGGATGGAACTCGGGCCCCCTGCAATGGGAGCTTGGAGTCTTAGCCAGTGGGCCACCAGGGAGGTCCTGATGTTACTTTTTCCTGGCATGCACTTTTTGAGAAAGAATTCCTTTTCTGTCTGCAATGTCCTTCCTTTAGATTTTGTAGAGAACTTTCATCTGAGCAAAAGTTTTCTTATTTGGATATTAGGGTGTTGTTTCAGCTTTAATTACTCGTCTAATGTTTTCTTCCTGTTAATTTGTTCTGCTAATTGATTACTGTTTTAAATTAGTTGATTCTCTAGTCTAATTTATATTAGCTGATTCTCTAGTCTAATCTAATTGTTGGGTAAAATTAGTTGATTCTCTAGTCTAATTTAATGAAAAAAATTTGTAGAATATTTTATAATCTAAGCTCAAAAAGTATTTTTTAAACTTGTACTTAGTTCTTTAAATTTTTAGTTGCAGAGGTTTTAACTGGTGCTGGATTGTTGTTTTATTTTTTTGATAAATAGGACTCAGCAGAAGGACTCGCCATGTTTACTGGAGAAGAGGAAATCTTTGCATTTCAGCGCACAATTTCCCGACTCACAGAAATGCAGACTGAACAGTACTGGAATGAAGGAGACAGAAGCAAGAAGTAGCCATCACTTTTGCGTGAATAAAACTCTAGACAAATGATTACCGCAGGGAGAACTCTTTATTACGGGACTTGAAGGAATCATTTTCTCATCATTAATTATGCACTTTGTCCTCTGGACCATTTTTATCTAAAATTGCTGTCAAAGATATAGTGGTTTAGTAAGTTAAAGCCATTTTTAGGTCTACTTTTTGCCTGTTTATTTGGCCTTATTTCTGCATCACAAAATTAAAATCAGCACTCTTACCAAGCTGAATGTAGACAGGCATTTTGGTTTCATATTAAGCTACCTGAATGAACCTTGAATACACACACCAGTAAACGCAGGGTGTCTGGACATCTGTGAGCTTTTGGCTACCTGGTAGCCGCATGATAGAAACACATTTTTATGAGAGTGGAAGAAAAACACCCTACATTTCAATTCAAAACAAAAAAAGATTTCTGATGCACTTATCTCTGTGATTGTTGGGGCCTGTAAATTACTTTAAATCTCCCAAGTCTTTAGGCTTCCTTACAGCAGAGAGTATGTTTTTTACCGTGAGTTCAAGCTTTGCAGGCAGTACCTGATCTCCAGAGGACACACAGCTGACTGAAAAAAAATCAAGGATTATGAAACCATAGAATAAGAAACAGGGGTGTCAAATTTCAACCGACAGGCAGATTCCCCCAACTCTGAGAGCCCAGAAGACAAGCACCAGGAATGGGGACCAGTGAGAGAGTGTCAGGAGGGGAGCACCCTGGACCACACTG
>NW_011494945.1:7116615-7147715 GCF_000754665.1 Bison bison bison | reverse complement strand
GGACCACACTGAGCCGCAGAATGGACTCTGCTCGCTGAGGCCATAAGACCCCGTGCACCGCAGCTCCTTCCCGCTGCTCACGTGTGTTTGCTCTGCTCGCAGATGTCACTCCCACCCTTGCCTCTGCTTCTGCAGAGCGACGGGCTTGACAGTAAATGGGAAAGAACGTTCGCTTGACGAATCTACTTAAATGAAATCTGATTTGCCCTCCATGGAAGTCATTCCTTGACTCATTCAAATACAACCTGACTTTGCTAACTGTCACTCACAGAAGGAATCTTGGTTGAGGCTGTTACAAGAGTCTAAATCCTTATTCAAGAAAAAAAAAGAGAAAAAGAATGGAAATCCACAAATCTTGTGAAAATTAAATATTTTGGGAGAGTAGGCACAGGTGAGTCACTTTAAAGAAATTATTACAATTATCAACATAAACTATGTCATTTATAGGTTAATAATCTACCTATACTAGTCTATTTTGGACCTTAACCTAAGTCAATCAGATGGATAGGTAGGGTACCCAAGAACAGCGAAACATTTAAATCAAAACTTCTGAAAATTAAGTGCAATTTGAAAATATTTTTATTGAAGTGAAACAGTGAGTTCAAAAAGATGTTAAACAGGTTATAAGGGAGAAAGGACAGGAAATAACCACTGTGCAAGATTTATTGCTAGAACTTTCTAAATCTTGCATAGAAATATAATCCTCAAGAGACAATATAACCATCCCTGTTTATAGACAAGAAAACTGAGGCTCAGGAAAGCAGTTTGACTGGAGATTCATCGTTTACAACCACAAAACTCAGGTACTGTGTTTTTTACCATACCACCTCTATAAAAACAAGATCGTTTTTAAGAGTAATTCCTTTTTGTTTAATAAGTTTACAACAGAACCATTACTTTGTACTCAGTAAGTATAAAATATTTAATTTTAGTCTTTCAATCTAAGCTTTTTGTTTTCAGTTTTTTTTTTTTTTTTGGCCAGATATGTTATCCGTTAATAAAAAGACAGTGTGAATGCTAGACAGACTGACTGGTGGACAGTCTGCTTGATAGAAAGAGGAGCTGTCCCTGAGTGTGTGGGTATATGTGAATAGTCCCCCACAAGTTCTGTTGTACAAGTTCATCTGAGGTCAGGTATTTGAAACAAGAATTTGATTTTTCCATAGAAACAATAATGTGATGTTAGTTAGGGCCCTAGCTAAATGTACAGAAGCTTATGGAGTTCTCAGTGCAAATGCCTTATAATTTTGGTACTAAAGAACTTAAACTCCTTTTAAAATACAGTTGCTGCAAGGTAAAACTATAGTTCAGGTTCCACCTGAGTACCCAGATCATGTCTACACTTTTGTCCTGCCCTCTAGGCCCCCTTTCCTGGACCTGGTGGGACAGGCCATGGCAGAAGGGGCTTGCTGAGAGTGGGGTCTGTGGGGATGAGATGAGGAGACAGTGTAAGGGCCTGTTATGTCAGCCTAAGTTCCAGAAGGAAAGAGGAGGGAGTATCAGGAGGTAGCTGGAAATGGTACAATGTTATTCCATCTCCTCTCCACAAATTGTTTCATAAAAAACCCTACAAGAAAAGAAGCAAAAGCCTTCAAGAAAACCTGTTACCTTGAAACAATATGGTAGTTCTGCTAAAAAGGAAATTAATGCCAAAATGAGAGGAAAATGACTCCTAGATCGGAAAGCATTTCAATATATGTGTTGTTTCTTCCAAGTCCTGCCCCAGTTGCCGTCTCAGCATTCCAGTCTTTCTCCCTGGGATCATGTGAAATCTCTCAGAGCAGATGCTCTGTCTCTCCTTTTGAACTGCTTTTAATTTGTACTTGAAGATGAGGTTTGAACTGACTGTTGCTGTGTTACACTCCCATTCACTTAAGAGGTGACCAAGGGTCATGCTGAGGGTTTTTATTGTTGGGAAAATGCCTCCAAAATGATCACTAATTTCCAAATTTAGAAGAAATCAAGTAGAGAAAAAGCACATTTTAAAAAGATAGAAACATCTGATCACTGCATTATTCTTGTGTTTCTTTAGACAATGGATAGGCTTATCTGTTAACATCAGTAATAATGACATGGTAGACTTAAAGAATTTTTAACCTATTTCTGATGTTTACAAGGCTCCAAAGACTAGTACTGTTCTAATCAAATTTATGTATTTTCAGTGGGATTTCAAGTTTTAGTCATAAGGCATTATTTTATGCCTTCTGAATATATTTCTTATACCTATAGGTGTGCAAATGACATAATTTTAAAAATTACTTGGAACTCGGAAAATTAAAATTTTATTTGTAAAATATGTAAATGGACATACTCATATCCATTTATTTATTTAGCATTATCTAAGAAACACATTGTGCTTACTGTGTGCCAGGCATGGTTCTAAATGCTTTATAAATAAACTATTTTGATCCTTATAATAATTCTATGGTTATACCACTTGCAGACAGTGAAGCTGAGGTACAGAAAGTGGGTCCAACCACATACTGAATTGCTAAGATGTACGTTGGAGTCAGTAAAGTGATCAAAATAGTGACTTAATAAACTTTCATGTAACTGCTCCTGTCCTGAAAACATTCTTCTTACTCCAAGTAACTTGAGCCTACAGTTGCAGCCCCTTCATCTGGGATAAAAATACCCTGAGGAATTGGGGTCCTGGGTCCTGACATTTGGGTTCCTGATCAATTATGAAACTCTGGTAGTAAGTCTGTGACCTTGTATATAACTTTCCTCAGATCCACTACCCTCATAAGACATCACTGGCTGGTAGAAGATTATTTTCTTTGGACATGAGTCTGTTAAATTTTTCAAGGCAGATTCTTCTTTCTCATTGGCACAGCAGTTCATTTTCCTGGAACAGAAAATTTAAAATAATCCAGTCTGTCTTCTTATTGAGTCTCTGCTGCCTCTATATTCCTCTGCACTAGAAACTTCACATTTGTCACCTCATCTCCTCACTGAACCCAGTCAAACGTATCATCTACTGACCTGTTTGTTGTGTGTGACAGTGTGAAACTCCAGAAGGATATCTATCTGTCCGTCTTCCAAGCCCGCTCAGGAGGGCTGCAGAGGTTGTCTGAGAAGCTTCCTCTCAGGGCTGTACTTGTTGGGGCCGTATCCATTGAGAGCTGGTCTCTCTGATGCACCTCTCTTTATCCAAGTAGGTGGGAAGGGCCCTGAATCTGGTTCTGCCAGCTTTTGCTTCGTGACCTTGAACTAGTGCTTTGAGCCTTGGTTTTCTTATCTATAAATGACGATAATAGCCATTTCATAAAGTTATTCTGAGGATAGTTGGTAAAAAGCACTTTGCAAACGGTAAAAGATTAAAGGAATATTAGTTGTTATTGACTGTAATGATTTTGATCAGAAAGCAACAATTAATGCCTACTCTGCTTTGTAACAAGAGATGACCAGTCCTAACCCGGTATGGTCTCCAGCAGAAGGGAGAGGTGTACATTACACGGCTGGACAGCTTGGGCACAGAGTTCTGGCCTAATGAGATGCTGTGAAGATTGTTAATTTCAAACCCATTCTTTCAGGATTAATAAAATTGTTTGGTGAACATCAGAGATTTCCCAGAAAGAGAGCACCATCTTGTGGTCAGTGAGAAGAAATGACAGCAAAAAAGTCTAAGAATCACACAGAGTTGGAGAGTTGTCAAAGTTGCTGTTCCCAGGCCTACCTCCTACACTGGAGAGTCAGATGCATTTGGTGAGATGTGGGGATCTGGTCTGTACTTGGTAACGCTCCCCGTGGGATGCTAATGTGAAGCCAGGGTTGATAAACCCTAACCACACAGCCAGTATCCCCACGGAGGTGGGCCTATGTGGGTCTCCTGACTCCGCACCAGGGCACTTCCCAGGGAGACAAGGCTGCTGCTGTGACCCTCAGGGGACCTGGGGCTTGGGACCACTGGCACACCAAGGCCTGCCTGCTGCCTCCCAGAGCCTGTTCCTCTTCTTCCTTCCTTTGCTTTTCCTCCTTCCCCCGACTCTCCTGCCTTCTCCACCCCCACTAATAACAGACTGGCTGACCCAGCATTGCTTCCCACTTTGCAGAACACTCGCTTCTATTCTCTCGTTTCGTCTACAGCAATTCTCTGAAAGTATGATTATCCCTACCCCCTATGAGGAAACGGAGGCCCAAGGTAACACAGCCAGGAAATATGTTTTCTAGTCCCAAATC
The DNA here is from genome assembly GCF_000754665.1 of Bison bison bison. Taxonomy (NCBI): domain Eukaryota; kingdom Metazoa; phylum Chordata; class Mammalia; order Artiodactyla; family Bovidae; genus Bison; species Bison bison. Next base: position 7,143,533 of record NW_011494945.1, on the reverse strand, counting down.
CTGTACTAATGGCCTTGTCTGCCTGCATTTACTGAGCCATTGTGGACCTTGAGGGTTAGGACAGGAAGGATGTGGGTGTGGAGGCATTGAAGAGGGTTGCTCCTCACAGCATCATTTAGATGGCAGAGACCTGGAAAATGGTGATTGGCAAAACTTTGAAGTATCAATTGACACAATCATTATGTAAAAGCAGGTGTTATCATCACCAGTCTTTTTGTCTGATGAGAAAACTGAGTGTCAAAGAGATGGATTAACTGGAGGCCGCCTGGAGTCTGTCACTAAGGGAATGCATTGCTAAGGAATGTGGACTCTTCCCACAAGGAAATCCTCTGCAGCATCAGAAGCAATGAACTGTGTTTATGTAGGGACAACAGTCACACACCACTGAGGGAGAATTAGATTCAACACCATTAATACAAGCTTGGAAAGTGAAACTGAAAGTTGTTCAGTCATGTCCGACTCTGTGACCCCATGGACTATACAGTCCATGGAATTCTCCAGGCCAGAATACTGAAGCGGGCAGCCGTTCCCTTCTACAGGGGATCTTCCCAACCCAGGGATCAAACCCAGGTCTCCCGCATTGCAGGAGAATTCTTTACCAGCTGAGCCACAAGGGAAGCCCCAAGTTTGGAAACCCACATATAAACACTAAATATTTTTCTAAGGCACAAAATCTAAATATATTTATGGCACTAGATTAAAGGAAAACAACATACACTAGAGTGGATGCTTAAGGGAGGAAGGAAATTAGGTTGAATATGGTAGATAAGAGGAAAAATAAAAATGCTGCCTCCCCTGGGCAAATGATGTCAACGTATCTTAAACTGAGGCATATGATCAACACAATTTGTTGCACCAGAGGTCCCTCAAAAGACAGAAGAACGGAAAATATTTTGGACAGAGTCGTCAGAATTTCTCCAGCACACCTCCAGAGAGGTGCAAAGACAACAGACATTTTTGGGATTGGCGGTGAGGCTTTGTAGAAAGTCTGCAAGAGTGGGACAGATGGGATCTAATTAAAGTTAAAATCACTTGTACAGCAAAGGAAACCAGTCCACAAAATGAAAAGACAACCTACAGACTGAGAGGAAATATTTTTAAATGATGCTTCTGACAAGGACTTAATTTCCAAAATGTACAAACAGCTCATATAGCCATATTAAAACAAACAACCCAGTCGAAAAAGGGCAGAAGCCCTAATTATATATTTCTCTAAAGAAGACATACAGATGGCCAACAGGCATAAAATCAAGCAGCACTAGAGCATATGCATATCCTGACTCACAAGGAATCCGGACACTCCACTCATCCAGGGGAAGGATCCAGAGGGCCTGACAGAAGGGCCAGGGGGCAAGAACAGAGCGCTGGAGGAGTCAGGAGTGTACTTGAGACCTTGTGTTGCTAAACCTTCCATAACTTATCACTACTCTTTGGGCTTCATCTATGAAGCTTTTTCTGTGAAGCTGTCTTGCTTATAATTTGATTAAATAGTGTACAGATATAAGTGGCCAATAAACACATGAAAAAAATGTTCAATAATTCCTTAGGGAGTTGCAAATAAAACCACAGTGATCTACTATTACATACCACTAGGATGGCCAGAATCAGAGATAAAACGAGGGTTGGCAAGGAGGTAGAGAAACTGGAACCTTCAGAAATTGCTGGTGAAAATGTAAAATGGTTGCAGCTTTGGAAAATAGCTTGGCAGTTCACAACATGTTAAACATTTGAAGTTACTATATAGGGATTTTCCTGGTGGTTCAGTGGTTAAGACTCCAAAATCCCATGGAGCAGGGGCCTAAGTTTGATCCCTGGTCAAGGAATTGTACTCATTTCACATGCTAGCAAGGTAATGCCCAAAATCCTTCAAGCTAGGCTTCAACAGTACGTGAACCAAGAACTTCCAGATGTACAAGCTGGATTTAGAAAAGGCAGAGGAACCGGAGATCAAGTTGTCAACATTTGTTGGATCACAGAGAAAGCAAGAGAATTCCAGAAAAACATCTGCTTCATTGACTATGCTAAAGCCTTTGACTATGTGGATCACAACAAACTGTGGAAAATTCTTAAATAGATGGGAATACTGGACCACCTGACCTGCCTCCTAAGAAATCTGTATGCAGGTCAAGAAGCAACAATTAGAACCGGACATGGAACAATGGACTGTTCAAAATTGGGAAAGGAGTACATCAAGGCTGTATACTGTTACCCTGCTTATTTAATTTATATGCAGAGCACATCATGTGAAATGCTGGACTGGATGATTCACAAGCTGGAATCAAGCTTGCCAGCAGAAATATCAACAACCTCAGACATGCAGAAGAAACTACCCTTATGGCAGAAGGCGAAGAAGAACTAAAAAGCCTCTTGATGAAGGTGAAAGAGGAGAGTGAAAAAGCTGGTTTAAAACTTAGAATTCAAAAAACTAAAATCATGGCATCTGGTCCCATCACTTCATGACAAATAGATGGGGAAAAAGAGGAAACAGATTTTATTTTCTTGGGCTCCAAAATCACTGTGGACAGTGACTGCAGCCATGAAATTAAAAGATGTTTGCTCCTTGAAAGAAAAGCTATGACAAACCTAGACAGTGTATTAAAAAGTAGAGATGTCACTCTGCTGATAAAGGTCCATTATAGCCAAAGTTATGATTTTTCCAGTAGTCATGTGCAGATGTGAGAGTTGGACATCCAAGAAGGTGGAGTGCTGAAGAACTGATGCTTTTGAACTGTGATGCTGGAGAAGACTCTTGAGAATCCCTTGGACAGCAAGGAGATCCAACCAGTCCATCCTAAAGGAAATCAGCCTTGAATATTCTTTGGAAGGGCTGATGCTGAAGCTGAAGCTCCAAAACTTTGGCCACCTGATGCAAAGAGCTGACTCATTGGAAAAGACCCTGATGCTAGGAAAGATTGAAGGCAGGAGGAGAAGGGGACAACAGAGGATGAGATGGTTGGATGGCATCACCGACTCAGCAGACATGAGTTTGAACAAACTCTGGGAGATAATGAAGGACAGGGAAGCCTGGCGTGCTGCAGTCCACGGGCTCACAAAGAGTTGGATACAACTTAGTGATTGGACAGTAACAACAACAGGGAACTGAGATCCTGTATGCTACAACTAAGACCCAGCACAGCCAAAATAAATAAATATTATTATAAAAATACTATTTATTATTAAATAAATATTTAAAAATAAAAAAGTTACTGTATAATTCAGCAGTTCCACTCCTAGATATAATATATACCCAGTTGAAATGAAAATATATGTCCCCACAAAAATCATACATGAATGTTCATAGACGGCATTATCCATGTTAGCCCCAAAGTGAAACAACCTAAATATCCTCCAGCTGATAAACTGATACACATATTGTGGTATATCTGCACAATGGGTTATTATTCAGCATTTAAAACATGAAGTATCGTACATGCCACAGCATAGATGGACCCGGAACAAATTATGCTAAATGAAAGAAGCCAGTCACAAAGGCCAACATACTGTATGATTCCATGTATGTGAAATGTCCAGAGCAGGCAAATCCCTAGAGACACAAAGCAGGCCCTAGAGGTGGTGGCAGGAATGAGGACTAATTGCTGATGGGTACCGGTTTTTTTCTACAGGTAATTTCAGGGGGTCTGAAATGAGAGTGTGGTCATGATTGCACAATTCTGAGACTATACTAAAAACTACCGAACTGTACACTTGGCATGGTAGAATTTTAGGGTATGTGAGTTATATCCCAATAAAGCTGTTAAACATTGTGTACAGATATTCACTAATCATTCATTCATTCATCATTTACTTGCTGTCTCCTCTGCCAGGAGCTAGGCACATCAAAGTGAATGAGACGAACGTTCACCGCGATGAGCTGCTGCTCTCCTGGGACAATACACGAGCGTAGTGTCGGGAGTGCCAAGAGGGCAGCTTGCCCAGGTGTCCTGGGAACATTGACAGCACTTAAGTCAGCCAGGAAGTTAGTAAAAGGCAGAGGAAAGGACAGAGCTACAGATGTTGTATGCTGGGGGAGAGGGTGCAGGGTGACAAGACCCACCCATCCTGTCCAGGAGATAAACTGAGTGTGAAAACACAGCTCTGATACATGGGGCAGAGTGTGACAGCTACCATGAGAAATACTGAGTATTTTGGAAATTCAGAAGAGGGAGATACAGTGACTTGAATGTTACTCTTCTGAATGATCAGAGAGAACTGGGATTTAACTTGGTCCTCCCAGACTCAGTGGTTCATCTTTAGAACCCCAAATTCAGGGTGCATAGTGTGAAAGCTGCTGACGTCATTGAAACATACCCCTTGTTTTGCTCTAATAACCTATCATACTTTTACCAAATTCTGTAGCATGCAGAATATTAAATTCAATTGCTAAAGAAGTATCAATTGATTTCTGTGGGTTAAAATAACATAGTCTGTAGAATTAAAAGTAATTGTTTATACCTTTGAGGTACTGACATACTCAGATTTAGCAGCACAAAGATAATCCTCAAAATATGAAGAGGTAACATTGTTTGGGGCAAAACAGACATCCGTGTGTGGGTGAGCTACATCCTCAGGATGGGACCCCTATACCCTAATGGTGAGACCCCTGTGATGTAACCCACGCTGGGAGGAGGACGAGAAGGAGTGGACACCGGGTCCATCTGAAGGCTGAGCGGAGGCCTGAGGAACCTACCTGTGAACTTGGAGGCTGTCACCACCCCTGCACTCCCGCCCGGGACTCTGGCTGGGGTGGCCCACTTCTCACCCTCAGGCGTCCTCCTGCAGACCTTGCCCCGTGTGTGTTGGTTCTTTTGCAGCAAGGAGAGGCAGGCCCCCAACTCTGGCCCCAGCACAGACCTCCCCCTGTGGGGTGGGACAGCCAACTGGCACTGTGATGCTGTGAAAAAAATGGCCTCATTCTCTAAGATGAGTTGTGGGGTCCACAGAGAACGAATGCTCAGGAAAGTCCTCTCACTGTAACCGAAAGTCTGCCAACGTTCTGCACACAGGCCCTTGAGGCCGCTGCGTGGATTCTTGAGGGGCCCACGGGTGCTACGTTAAGAACCTGACAGTCAAGGTCACGCCACGCATGTGTGAGCAGCATCTCCTGGGAAGGGAAGGGCTCAGAGTGCTGGCCTGCTCTCTGGAAGGTGACAGGGTCAGGGCCGGGGTACCCCCCCGCCCAGGAGCAGCTGCTGGTAACACTGAGGCTGCAGAGGAGACGGAAGCCCTGCACTGACCTCTTCCTGTAGGCCAAAGGCCCTCGGCGGCCCACGAGGCCCCTGAGGTATCCTGCAGGTTCAGAGAGAGAGTGGCCTAGTGTCAGCATTATAATCAGCAAGTTGTAAGGAAGATCTCGGGCTTCCCTGGTGGCTCAGCTGGTAAAGAATCTGCCTGCAATGCAGGAGACCTGGGTTCGATCCCTGTGTTGGGATGATCCCCTGGAGAAGGGAATGGCTACCCACTCCAGTATTCTGGCCTGGAGAATTCCATGGACCAAATAGTCCTTGGGGTCACAAAGAGCCAGACACAACTGAGCGACTTTCACTCACTCACTCAAATAAGATCTTACAGTTCTTCAACACTGTTTCCCTTACAGGAATGACCTTTCAAGCAGTAGAGTGGACCACTGATACTGTTTTCTAGATAATGGTATAGAATGATTTGTATACTGTGTGTTCCCCAAACCATTGCACCAGCAGAATCACCTGGGAAGCTTCATACAGATTATTGGACCCCACCTCAAACTTAATGAATCTGAATCTTCAGTGGAGGGGCCTGGGAATCTGTACTTCAAAGAAGTGCTCTCAGAGAAACTGTGGTTAACTGAAATTGAGAAAGACTCCATACCTTTAATGTTCCTAAAGAAATTTGCCAAGAAATCAAATACTCAGAATTTACACACCCCAAATATTTTTTAATGTATTTATTAGTTTTACCACATTTTTCTGTAACCCATGCATCTTTGAGAGGTACATAAAACACAGAAATTAATTTGGATAGGAGTTTGAAGTTGCCTGGTAGCCTCATACATCTGATTTCCCTGGAGCAATTGCCACTGTCTTATATTCCTCTGTCTGTCTGTCTCCCTCCCCTTCTCTTTTTTCCCCCGTAAGTGGATTTAGGATAATCCTAAGTTGGACCATTTCATCAAAATGACCTTACAGCAAGTATTTTAAGAGGACCTGGGTAAGGCCGCTCACTCGACACGTGTGCTTGGTGATCCAGCCGCCCTGACCCTTGCATTTGTTGGTGGGGGGAGCAGGAGGGGGACACCTGTTAACAAATCACCATGAAAATAAGCAAGGAGACATCAGGGTGTTTAGTGCTGAGACAAAATGGAAGGGTGATGTGGTGGAATGTGCCTGAGCGCCCCTCAGTTAGGAGCTCAGAGGAGCCCTCTGAGCACATCCCCGAATGACACGGGACCAGCCGTGTGACCCTCCAGGGAGGGCATTCTGGACAGAGGGAAGCTACTGCAAGGACCCTAAGGTTAAGGACCACACTACTGATGTGGGAGGGAGGAAGAACATCCGTTGAGTCCACAGCTCATGACCGTCTTCCCATGAGGCAAACATTTTTATTAAAGCCCAGTGTATCTGGAGTACTATTACAACGTCCCAGCCTACCACCTGTGGAATTTTTTAGTTTGTCCTTGAGAGTGATCTGGTGAGCTCTCCGTCCTCCCCCTATACTTTCTCCCTACAGGCCCTCCTTGTTGACTAGGGGCTTCCCTGGTGGCTCAAATGATGAAGAATCTGCCTGCAATGCGGGAGACTTGGGTTCGATCCCTGGGTCGGGAAGATCCGCTGGCGAAGGGAATGGCAACCCACTCTAGTGTTCTTGACTGGAGAATCCCATGGACAGAAGAGCCTCATGGGCTACAGTCCATGGAGTCGCAAAGAGTCAGACACAAATGAGCGACTTTCACTTTCCTAGAGGCCACTTCATCCTCTTCTCTCTCTCCTTTCTCCTTGTTCAGTGGTACAAAAACCTATACCACTGACCAAAATGCCACCTCCCCCAGGAAGCCTTTCACAATCCTTCCAGGGAGAATGAACAAGAACACAGGGTCTTTTACTCCTTTCTCCTACACCTTTTCTAGCATTTCTCCAGCAGTGCCTACTTCATTCTGCCCTGGGTTGTATGCCATCCCATGTTTGTACATCCCTCAGGCCAGTACATGAGGAAGGCTCAAGAACAGGGCCTGGGATTTATTCCTCTCTGAGCCCTACCACACAGCTGGGTCTGCATGGGCATCAGCACATCCCAGAGTTTCCAGCTGGCAGAATGCCAGCATCCATTCATCCAGCATCATGGAGCAGCCGACCCTGCGCCGGGTTCATGGGAGGGACAGGAAGGTCCAGGCCAGCTCCTGTTCCTAAGAAGCTTAGAAATCCATGGCAGCAAGACTAGCATCCTCGAAGTCCTACCAGAGGGCAGCGGTCTCCAAACTGGGGCGAGTACACACTGCCAGGGCACATGACAGGCCCTGAGATGCAGGAAGAAAGCACAGGAAGTTCTGTTTTGTTGGAAAGCATATTTAAAATTAAGAAATAAGCCAAAAACTTAGAAATAAAAATTGTTTTACTCTTTTTCACAACCAGGCTTTCCCTTAGCATCTCTCGAGGCCTGCTGGCAGGCACCCAGAGCCACGTGACTTGTCCTCAGGGCGCGGTGGCAGCCACAGCGCTGAGCCTTGACAGTGCTTGTCCATCTGCCAGCAGTGAGTCACCTCATGCTTCAGCTCAGTGTTCCAGGGTGTCATTGACATGGTTACTTTTATAAAGACAAGAGTGTTCAGTAACAGGATCTTCACAGAGTTTTGTAAATGAAATGGTGGAGGGTTGATGTGGCCATGAAAAACTTTTGTTCCACATAGAGGCTGTTCGATTGCTCATGGCAAAGTGCTTAAAAGAATTTTTGGACTTAAAGAAGAGTTATACATTTTTATTTGACAAAGAAAAAAAACGTAATTGTTCTAAATTTGCCAACCATTCCTGTGATAAGTAGTTTAGTAGTTTTCTGCTAATTAGTATTTTTTAAATCAGTACCTTGAAGGAATGAGTGGTGTTTTAAAAATCAGAGTGAGAAAGAAGCAGCTTTACAACAGCTGTAACTGCCGCTATAAAGAGAACATTTTGAACATGTCTGTGAATATTGCATCAAGATGTGATTTGTGGCCAAAAATGATGTCACTTATAAAAATTCCCACATCTGCACACTTACAAAACATGAAATTTCATGAGCTTCCAAATTAAGGGTTCATTTTTTTTTAACCTTTTGGCATCAAGGAGATGGAAAATAACTTTGTGTAAATGGTTCATAGAATTGAAAAAACTAGTATCAGGAATTAGGAAGTGCAGCCATTAATATAATTTTTCTAATTTGAATCGACATTTGAGTATTTTGTTTTGCTATAACAGCCATTAAAACCAAGTGTAGATATAAACTTAAGACTAGGCCTTTGAATCATGAAGTATTAAGCTGTAATTTTAAAAAAGAGAGTAAGGTATTTCCAATCACAGACTTGATGGCAAAAAGCTTTTCAAACCCTGTTAATAGATAAAACATAAAACTACATAATTTTCTTTTATTTGAGCTTTCAAAAATATATGTTTGCTCTGTGATGAACAATATACTGCTACATTAGTAGAAGCTATATTGGTAGCAAAATATGATCATGTTTACTGATTGAGGTAGATGATGAAAAACACCGGAGACCACACATTAGTGTGTACACTTGTATGGGCTACCTCCCCGGCATCTATTTCTTTTCTTCCACCAAAATTCAGGGTCCCATTTTCTTTGGCCATGCCCCATGTCGTTTTATGGCAGCCAGGCATGCTGTTTGAGATCACACCCCAGCTCCAGGAGTGGTCCCTGTTTGGTTTACACCAATCAGAGGAGCCCATTCCCCTTGGGCATTGTGACTGACTTAGGGATGAGGCTGCCTGGTCCTCACAGAGAGGAGAAATATTATTTACCAAGGGTTTCTGACCAGGAAGCCTCCTGGATTTTCTGTGTACTACTAGAAGAGATATCCTATCTTTCTCTGGACTTTGTAGCCTGAAGATATGAGGGCTGACCTGGCACTGCTACAGTGAATTCTTCAGCCCAGGGATGATGGCAACATTCGGAGGAGGTCAGAATGGAAAGAATCACACTCATGGACCCAGAACCCTAAGACAAGTTGAACCTCTGAATTAATCCATGCCTGAAGTTTCCCTTGCTTTCGGTTTTTTATTTTTTCAGCTATAGGAGCCAAGAAATTCCTTTTATTTTATTGGTACTTGATGAGCACTGAAGAAATGATGCTTTTGAACTGTGGTGTTGGAGAAGACTCTTGAGAGTCCCTTGGACTGCAAGGAGATCCAACCAGTCCATCCTAAAGGAAATCCATCCTGAATATTCACTGGAAGGACTGATGTTGAAGCTGAAACTCCAATACTTTGGCCACCTGATGCGAATAACTGACTCATTGGAAAAGACCCTGACCCTGGGAAAGATTGAAGGCGGAGGAAAAGGGGACGACAGAGGATGAGATGGTGCGATGGCATCACCGACTCAATGGACACAAGTTTGGGTAAACTCCGGGAGTTGGCGATGGACAGGGAGGCCTGGTGTGCTGCAGTCCATGGGGTCACAAAGAGTCAGACACGACTGAGCGACTGAACTGAACTGAACTGAAAATTGAAAAGTCCCAATCAGAGAGTAATAAATTTAGCTGAACTATGCAGTAGAAACATAAATGTTCTGGAATACCACTGATGGGCCAGCTGGTTAAATTAGGACTTGTTTGTAGAGTCTGTCCTGAAGCCTAGCTAATTTTGCACTTCAGAACAAAGTTGAGTTGATGGGATGAGTTGGAGCACCTTATGTACCCAATTTCAGCAAGAGATCAACTTGCTAAAAGTTGGCATCTCATGTTTTCTGCCTCCCTTTTGGTAACTTTACCATGTTCTCAGACAATCAGTTTCTTCTCACCTGTTCCATTCTAAGGGGTAAATGAATTAAGGGTCCAGTGGATTCTCCCTTCCAGGGTGTGGATTGCAAGGGACAGAGAGCACTGGAGATGATTGAAATTTGCATGTATACTCAGCTCTTGGCCACTAGATGGCAGGAGGAGACCAGTAAACAGAGCAAAGACCTGCGTCTTCCCGGCTGTGCAGAAGGCGGCCCTTGCTCCACGTTAGGGAAACCATCACCTTGCCAGCGCCTGGCCAGGTCCCCATTTTGGGTAAATTACTAAGGAGAGAAATCATTTTCTTTTTTTCCTAGAGTCCCCTGTAAAACAATAAGAGGTGCTGGCCCAAACAAGTGAATTCTGTGAAGCTTAATAGTGAAGGCAGCCACCAGGGATGGGTAGGCATTTCTGCTTCTTCCTCTCACTCTCTGCCTCTCTTTCTCCATCTGCAAAGTGGGGGTCCTGGTTCTAGCCTACCTTGCTGTGACAGAGCAGGTAAGACAACTGCCCTGAGTTGAAAGGTGTTTTTCTGGGAAGACTGGCGTCAGGGCACCATGTATGTCCAGCCCTCTCAGAGCCTTCCGGGAACAGTGAAGTGCCCTATGATTCAGGTGACTGTGGTCCCTGGGATGGTCCGTAAATCCTGACCTCATTCTCTACTTAAGGAAGACAGTGACAAGCCCTCGCCAGAAAGAGGTGTGTCTTGACAAGTGCCAGAGGCAGTGAAGAAGGATGTTTCCTTTGTTGGGAGCACTCTGGGGTGGATGGATTTGGAGGCAGTGCTGTGGCTGAGACTTCAGCCTTGTTCGGACCCCACCTGATTGTCTCAACCTCAACTCCCCCGACCTGAAGGTCATGCCTGTCTCATAAACCCTCACAGGCTCAGCCAAAGTGAAAAGAAACGTTAATTCTGATCTGAACAGATTTTGTACATAACCATGTGCAGCAGTTAGAAACGGTTGCTTCCTGGTCCTTCATGTTCAATTTCTCCCTTTTCACAGGGTATCTTCTTGTCCTCACAGGGAAATGTGGAGTCTCTGGGCTTGGAGGAACCTCGTGGCATTCGAGGTGCGAGCGGAGGGAGCCACCTCTGGCCCGTTTCTGGTCAGCCAGCTTGGGCTTCTTTCTGCGTCATCCTATCTCATACACATCGCTGGTATTTCTTGGCATCTTAGGCTGTAAGAGAAGCAACGTAACTGGGGTCGCTATGTGTTTTCATTTTAATCAGGAGATTCTTCTTGAGACTTTACCAAAGTTCTTTCTGTTCCCATCCTGACTCTACAAATATCTTACACGTGGTGGCTGGGAGGTGAAAATTAAAACAAACTGGAGACTTCAGAGTTACTAGGATGAAGGCCCTACAGGAGGAGGCAGGGTGCTCAGGCCTTGGCGAGTAGCATCTTTCAAGGCGTCAGGTTTTCTCCAAGTGCAGCCACATTCAGGTGACTGTGATTGGAGCAGCCTCTGGCTGGCTTCGCGGGAACCTAGAAATCTTGGCCTAAGAATAAACCCTTTTTGAGTTGGAATGTTTCCTGGATCGGGCATTGGGAGAAAGTCTGGTGGTCCAAATGAAAGGAACTTGAGAAATAGAATTCAAGTGGAGACATGTCATTGATACAAAACGACTTTGGAACAAGGAGGCATTGGTGGGGTCATGTGCTGGGAGGGTGGAGAAGACTGCAACAGAGTGCTGGGTCAGCCACTGGGCCCTTGGGCATAGCCTGAGGGGCCCTGAACTGTGACCGAGCGAACTCAGGGGAACCTGCCATTGGCTATTTTGCAGGGATCCAGGGGACCTGGTAGCCAGCAGCAGCAAGAGCAGGGCACCCTCAGCAGGGAGGTCAGTGAGGATCCACAGCCACCCCTACAGAGAGACTGATGTCAGACAGCATCACACGGATGCTTCCAGCAAGGATGGCAGCGGCGAGGGTGTCAGGAGCATTGGGATGGCATTGGCTCAGGACATGAAGAGGACCTGGGTTCACACTGAATTCACGCAGGCAAAACAGGGCTTGAATAGTGACTGGGACCCTCACCATCAAGCCCCAATTTCACCTCCCAAGATTTTTCTGAAAAACAGTCCGTTCGGGAGAAAAATGCTCTAAGCTCAAATCTCATCCCCAAGGTGACTGATTCACTTTTCAGCAACTATTGATAACTTTTAAAAGATATACAAGATTAGAATGAAGGTGGTCATGGTGACTATAAAACCCAGAATGGATGCTAAGGGCTTTATGGTATAGCTCATCTCTTTTTAAAAAGGGCTGTTTCCCCTGAAGCTGAATCTTTCCTGTGACAACAGCTGTAAATTAGCCAAGGCAGAAATGGAAGACATTGAGCCCATTGCCCACAAACGCAGAACCCCGCTGTCGATGAGAAAATGCTGGCATCCCAAAAGAATAGGAAGCCAGGGGTCTGGGAAAGGGGATACTCAGCAGCCAGGCAGGTAAAAATATCCATCGATATCTTTGCCCAACATTTTTGTACATGAGGCCCCCTTTGAATGTGAAAAGGAGCCAAGGCCTCTCCCATGATCGTGGCTCTACTTGATTATTGATTAACAGAAAAATTCACAGTGACAAGTATTTACAATGACACTTAAATACCATTCAAGAAATAGTAATGCATGGTACGTGCGAGAGACTGTTTTTCAACCTCAGGCAATGTTTGGAGGATATTAGCAGAGACACAGTAACAGCTCCTGTAAACCCAGGAGGTAAAAGACTGAGATGTATCCCTACCCTTAAGAAATCTATTATCTAGTTTTTAAAATTGGGCCCACACAGGCTTTGACCTGGCATTAGCACAGCACTGACAGGCTGAGAGCTTTGGGACAAGGCAGGCAATTACATGGACCCTCCACCCGGAAAGTCCCTTGCTGAATAACTGGGGACTATGGAGGGAGGGCAGGGCTTCCCAGGGGGCGCTAGTGGTAAAGAACCCACCCACCAATGCAGAAGACATAACAAACGTGGGTTCAGTCCCTGGGTTGGGACGATCTCTTGGAGGAGGGCATGGCAACCCACTCCAGTAATTCTTGCCTGGAGAATCCCATGGACAGAGGAACCTGGCAGGCTACAGTCCATGGGGTCACAAAGAGTCAGACACAACTGAAGCGACTTAGTATGTATGCACAGGAGGCGAGGGGAGAAGATAGGAGGTGGAAAGGGGCAGAAGGGAAGTAGGAGGGAGTGGGGGGTGGGGAGGGGAAGTGGCGCCATCATCAGTTCTGGGGCCTGACACACAGCAGCTGCTACGCTGAGCCTCCAGGGGAGCCAAAAGAGTAAGATGGGACTGCCCATTTCTCAGAGGTTCCCTACCTGAAGACCTAATTGGCATTGCCTGGTGTAGAGCTGAGACAGTTTTTTCTGTCTGCCTCACAGAAAATGGGGATTTCCTGCAGAACCTCTCCAAGGCCCAGCAGGCTTGAGAAATGTGAACCTTGTAGACAGAAACTTAGCCTGAAGGCAGCCTGGCTCTATTACAGGCTCTTTCCAGTGCTTTGGAAAAGAGTTCACCCTTCTTGACCTAAATGGGAAGGAAATCTAGAAAAGAGTGGATGTATGCATATGACTGATTCACTTTGCTGAACAGCAGGATCACAACATTGTAAAGCAACTATACTCCAATTAAAACAAAACACAGGGGTCACTGGGCAAGACAGATGGACTTCTTGAGGAGCTGTACAACACGCTGCCCACAGTTCTGAAAGGTCATCACCATGATCCTTACTGCTTTTTAAAAAGTTCACCTTTCTGCCCAGAGATTAGTCCTCCTTCCCTGGATACTTTAGAGCTAAGTGGTTAAAGAAAAAATAGATCAGTAGCCTGATTTGATGCTCCCAGACCAGCGAGTGGTTAGACTTTGGTGAGTGGGGGTGGGGAGATTGAGATTGGCAAGTCTGCCCCTCCCTTCCCCCTTTCCCTTGTCCCCTCTCCCCCTTGCAGGTCCAGAAGTCCATAGGTCTCTTTTTCCAGGGGCTAGGGGTTGTCATGTGAGTGCAGGAAGGCACCCTGACTCAGCATGAGAGAACACGGTTGAACCAACAAGAATTTTGTGTTTTACAGTTGAGTTAGGGACGTGGTGGCAAGAAGAAGATGTGATTGGGACATAGTCATAATAAACCAAGGGTCACTAGGAAGTTGGCAGGCTCCAGAGCTGGACCCAGGTAGAGAAAATGAGACCTTCCTAAAAAGCATCTCTAAAACACACTAACGCAAGCAGATAGAAACCAGGTTGCTTTACAGTAATGCCAATTCAGCAGAAATAAGGATCCTCCAGGGCAGATTATCTGTGGTTGGGAGCTAGATGAGTCTGGTAACTGTACTATAATATTTTTCTCTTCTCCTTTACACTCAGGAGCACTTGGCATCCTTCATCAAGGCTGTGATTACATTAGGTACCTGCAAAAGGCTTTGATAAAAGTAATGTAATTTTGGTATCTCTGATCATTTGCTGATTCAGTAAGAGGTCAGAGTCTGCTACCAATGGCAGCTCTATGAGCAGGGACTGTAGTTTAAATATCGACTACTTTTGTGCACAGTGATACCAGAGGTATGGGAAGATTCCAAAGATCAGCCCTGCCTTCCTTTCTCCTGTCTTTCCTGTCTCCTTTCCTTCTCCATTTGTCGAGAGACAAAGATGAGCTGGACATAGTCCCTGGCCTCACAATCAGTTGGGGAAACAGCAAAGATGGCCCTTGCTTAAAAAAAAAAAAAAAACAGAGCTAAATCCAATGGTTAGAAGTTGGTAAACCATGAAGATATAACAAAAACCAACTAACAGGAAACAAGGCAAAACAAAACAGTTCCTTGGCATTTTACCTGAGTATCAGTGATATGGGCCCAAAGCTTTGTTTGTAAAAGGGTACAAACTGAAGATGTTGGATAAGTGCTTGTTGGAGAAATTAGCACTGTCACAGACGCTAGTGCTAGAAAGTGCTAGAAAGCTCAGAAGGCCTTGGTCTTCACAGTGAACCAAACCTACTGGGTTCAAGTTCCAGCTATGTCAGGGCCTCAGCTTGGAAACTCCAGGCTGTGGCTTCAGTTTGCTCATTTCTGAAATGGAGAGAACATTATCTCCTTTATAGGACTATGGTGATTAATGATGATTAAATATATATATAAACTCTCAGTTCAGGCATTGCTCTTTTGCAATTGCTCACCAAGTCTTAACTAAATCTAAATTGTTTAAATCCATTGTCACTAAAAGAAAATTAAAAAATTAAACAATCCAATGATTCTAAATGCTGGTGAGAATGTGGATGAAGGACCATGTCCATACAGTGTGGTTGAGAGTGTAAATTGTACAACTACTTTAGATAACTGTCTCGTATTCAATGAAGTGGACAATGCACATGGCTTTGACCTAGAAGTTTCTCTATTAAGTACATGCTAAGCTCATGCACACATGCCAAGGAATGCTCAGTACAACAATGTCTGCAGTTACCTAAACTGGAATCAACCCAATTAGCCATCAGCATAACAGATAAATATCGATATCTCTATATACAGGTTATGGCTTCCCAGCTGGAAGCAACCCAATTAGCCATCAGCATAACAACAGATAAATATCGATATCTCTATATACAGGTTATGGCTTCCCAGGTGGTGCTGGTGGTAAAGAATCTGCTTGCCAGTTCAGGAGACACAAGAGATGTGGGTTTGATCCCTGGGTTGGGAAGATTCCCTGGAGAAGGGCATGGCAACCCACTCCAATACTTTTGCCTGGAGAATCCGATGGACAGAGGAGTCTGGCGGGCTACAGTCCACAGGGTCACCAAGAGTCAGACATGACTAAAGTGACTCAGCATGCACACACATATACAGGTTATAGACAGATAACTCTTCATATAACAGTACAATGTGGCCACGAAAATGAGTTAAGTACAGTAGCACACAGCATCATGGGTGAACTTTACAAACATAATATCAAGGAGAAGCAAGACATAAAAGAATATATGTGGTGTGATTCTATTCATTGAAGGTCAGCTCAGTTCAGTTCAGTCACTCGGTCGTGTCTGACTCTGCGACCCCATGGACTGCAGCATGCCAGGTTTCCCTGTCCATCACCAACTCCCAGAGCTTGCTCAACCTCATGTCCATTGAGTCAGTGATGCCATCCAACCATCTCATCCTCTGTCGTCCCCTTCTCCTCCTGCCTTCAACCTTTCCCAGCACCAGGGTCTTTTCCAGGGAATCAGTTCTTTGCATCAGGTGACCAAATTATTGGAGTTTCAGCTTCAGCATCAGTCCTTCCAATGAATATTCAGGACTGATTTTCTTTAGGATTGACTGGTTTGATTTCCTTGCTGTCCAAGGGACTTTCAAGAGTCTTCTCCAACACCACAGCTCAAAAGCATCAATTCTTTGGTGCTCAGCCTTCTTTATGGTCCAACTCTCACATCCATACATGGCTACTGGAAAAACCATAGCTTTGACTATATGGACCTTTATCAGTAAAGTGATGTCTCTGCTTTTTAACACACTGTTTAGGTTTGTACATAACTTTTCTTCCAAAGAGCAAGCGTCTTTTAATTTCACAGCTGTAGTCACTATCTGCAGTGATTTTGGACCCCCCCCAGAACAAAATCTGTCACTGTTTCCACTGTTGCCCCATCTATTTGTCATGAAGTGATGGGACCATATGCCATGATCTTAGTTTTTTGAATGCTAAGTTTTATACCAGCTTTTTCACTCTCCTCTTTCACCTTCATCAAGAGGCTTTTTAGTTCCTCTTCACTTTCTGCCACTAGGGTGGTATCATCTGCATATCTAACGTTGTTGATATTTCTGCTGGCAATCTTGATTCCAGCTTGTGAGTCATCCAGCCTGGCATTTCACATGATATATTCTGCATATAAATTAAATAAGCAGGGCAACAATATACAGCCTGAATGTACTCCTTTCCCATTTTGGAACCAGTCCATTGTTCCACGTCTCGTTCTAGCTGTTGCTTCTTGACCTGCATACAGATTTCTCAGGAGGCAGGTAAGGTGGTCTGGTATTCTCATCTCTTTAAGGCAGGCAAAACTAAATGATAGTGTTAAGGGATGCAAACATAGGTGGAAAACTATGAAGAACAGCAAAGAAATGATTACCACACAAGTTAGGAGTGATTACTTGGAGGCAGGAAGAGGAGGGTTTTCATGGGGAAGGGTACCCCAGGAATGTGTAAGGTGTTAGTAATATTTTATTTCTTGACCCAGGTGTTACTTACATGGGTGTTCTTGCTCGCTTTCTGTTTTTAATATGAGTGTTCTCTTTGTAACCACTCATTAAACTGCACTGTTAACATAAACTGTCAGCTGTTCTGTGATTTTCTGTAAGCAGGTTAGATTTCTCGACAAAAAGTAAAAAAAAAAAAAATATGCTGAAGAAAATGGGAGAACCACCCTCAGAGATATAGGACAAGAAAAAATGTGTCTTTTAAAACATTTTAAGTGCCTGTGATTCATATTGGATAAGTTGAGACATTCAAGGTTTGTAAATTTTTATATCTGACAGAATGCAGTAGCATGAGTAGGATCACATTAAGAATTTCCAGGAGGAATTTTTCAAGCCATCTAACATTTTCATCTTCTGAGTATTTCTTGGATTCAGAAGTTAAGTAACAGTGATAGATAAATTTCAATCTGGCCTAATTTCAGTGTTAACATACAACTATGAAAAAATGGAGGGGAATAACTTAAAACCTATATATGCAAACAAGTCTTATATGATTGAGATAGGAATGCAACTCTTATTTTTTACTAGGGGATCAATTAATTTAAGAAGAACAATTTATTCACAACATGGAGTTTTTACAGGGGAAATGGGTCAAAACAGTCACTTCTTTTAGTCTGGGCCTCATGGAATTCTTTTGCCTCTGATTTCCCCAGATCAGGCCTGATTCTGTACTCAGTGGGTAAGCAGACTTGATTTTACCACTTAACCCAGAGATTTGCCCGTCTGGGGGCCTGCTGGCAGTGGTTCCTGAGGTTACTGACCTGCCCTTAGCTTTTGGGCCCTCCTCTCCACTGCCTGTTCACTGGAGAAAGGCCTCCTGTGCAGCCCACGATCCCTCCCATCTTAAAGCTCCATGTCACAACCCTCCCAGTCAGTTGTCATGATAGCCCATTCACTTTTCAACATCTAATTTTTTTTTTTTTGTATTGGGGTGTAATTGATTTCTTTAAAAACATTTTTATTTATTTGCTTGGCTATGCCGGGTCTTAGTTACAGCACATGGGATCTTCCATCTTAGTTGCAGCAGGCGGGATCTTTGGTTGCGGCATGCAAACTCTTAGTTGCGGCATGTGGGATCTACTTCTCTGGCCAGGGATTGGACCGAGGCCCCTGCTTTGGAGTGTGGAGTCTCAGCCACTGTACCATGAGGGAAGTCCCTGGGGTGGGGCTGAGTTACAATGGTGTGTTACTTTCTGCTGTACAGCACAGTGAATCAGTTATACATATCCACATATCCACTCTTTTTAGGTCTTTTCCCATATAGGTCATTACAGTGTACTGAGTAGAGTTCCCTGGGCTATATACAGTAGGTCCTTGTTAGTTATCTATTTTATATACAGTATATTTGAATCCCAATCTCCCAATTTATCCCCGTGCCTTCACTCCCACGGTAATTGTAAGTGTGTTTTCCACATCTATGACGCTGCTTCCGATTCATACATAAGTCCACTTGTACCGTTTTTAAGATTCCACATGTAAGTGATATCATATGACATTTGTCTTCCTCTGACTTATTTCACTCGGTATGACAGTCTTTAGGTCCATTCATGTCAACGACATATTTTTATGGCACAAAAAGTGAAAAAAAAAATATCCAGCTTAGACCTCATCCTTTTGTTGGCTGGCAAAATTCCCACTCCCAGAATTCCAAAGGGAGTTTCACTCTTCACAGAGAATAGGAAAGCCTGACCAAAAGCAATGGGTTTGGTCAGTTCCCCATACAGGACAGGTACCCTGGGTTTATGTTCCCTTTGCTTTTCTAATTGAAATATAAGTTGAGTATAATATTATGTTGGCTTTAGGTGTGCTACATAGTGATTTGATGTTAGCATATATTATGAAAGGAGGGATTGTGTTCTTTTATGGAATTATTCACTTGGCTTAGTTATTTGTTTCCCAAATACAGATTTCATGAAAACCATTTTAAGTGATAAAATATGAAGGCTTCAAATTATACATTTGAGAAATGAAATAGCAAAAGGACTCTAAATGCTATGCAAATCTGTGAGGTTCAGATTTAATGCTTTCACAAAATCACCACTGTTTGTAGGCCTGGACACTTCCTCCTCACATATGTTTCACTTAGTGATTTTGTCACCTGCTTTGGTGGCATCAGCTGTCCTTCCAGAAATGAGCACAAGTAGTCCACAAGAGGGCAGAGAAATGTGTTGAAAAAAATGTGAACTACTCCAGGGAACCTTCAGGTGAGCCCTTTCCAACATGAGAAGAAGAGCTACCTTCTGAGAAGAGGGGACTGAACCATTGACCAGAATTTCTGCCCTGGTGAGGACCTGAGTGCTCTCAGGCCACTCGCCTTAAACTCCATCTCCTGGAGTGGGCCGAGCCAGTTGCCAGAGCATGTCCCACAGCGCCCCTGCGCTAGCAGGCCACCACAGAGGACCGAACTCAGAGAACATTTCTTCCAACGAAGGAAACACTTTCTCTTAAGATGTTTAAAACATTTGTTCATGAATAGCATTCAAGCTCAAATACGCCATCCTCACACTGACTGTGGGAGTGGCTTTGCGTGGTACTTTTCTATGTTACAGCCAGAGTTTGCTATAACATAGACACAGGCCTCACACCCTGTCAGCTTGAGAACTTTAAATTATGCTTGCAAACTTTGTTAAACTGTAAAGTTTTTCCTCTGACATCTTCCTGCTTTACAGGTTTGCTCCATGCCCAGGTCTGGATTTGGCAGAGGCAAAAATCAGACTTGATATCCCTTGAGTCCTAAATCATACCCTGTAGGGGATTTAGTATCAGAGTATTCCAGAAAACTTCACACGTTAGTGGACATGCCACATTACCCCAGGGAGATGCCATACATTCTGAAGAGCAATGAATGGTTCCATATGGCCTTGATTTCTTTTAAGTACCACATCAATGTTTCAAACTAATTTGTATTTAAGATGCCAATCCTAGTCATTTAAAATAGATTTCATACCAAGGGGACATGGTCACATGCTCACTTCACAAGTTTTCCCAAGTTGAAAAATGGAGTATATGAGCCACTTTCAGAAGTACTTTCAGATCTACTCAGTTGTTTTTTATAGACTCTTGTTCCTTGTTTATATTTTCAAACTTCTCTTTTATTTCTTGAAATATATTAAGCACACTTGATTTCTGCATCTGCTTATTCCAATACACCAAATCTTCGTGTGTTTGACCCAACACTTTGTTTCCATCTGCTCTTACTTATGGAGGCTTGCTTTCTTGTATGTTTTGTGTTTTCTGATTGTGAGCTTTTGCTCCTGAAACTTTATCTGCCTCCTTTGGGGCCTAGGCTCAAGATATTACTTCAGAGAGGCATTGTGTTTGCTTCTGCCAGTTGTTTGGAGGACTCCAAACTTGAACTTATTAACATTTTAAAATTGTCTGGTATCATGAATTTGGGTCACAATTTTATATGTAGACTACACCATAGTTATTAACTTTCAAGGAAGATTTAGATGTCTTTTTAAAATTCATCCAGGTCAGTTCCCCCTGAGCCTCCGCCGCCCCTCTGCCAGCGCTCCGGCGCCACCTCGGGCCGGCGTTCCTCCGCGGGAGGGAGCGAGGCGGCGGGCGGCCGGGTGAGCGGCTGACGGGGGCGGCGGGGCGGCCGGCGGATCCTTCAGCGCTCGGCGGCGGCGGCGGCGCGTTGTTTCCATGGGGTTGGCCCTTAGAATTAAAAAAATAACATAAAATAAAATAAAATAAAATTCATCCAGCACCAGAATCAAGACAACCAAATTTTAGGGCTTCTCCTCTGCAGGTCAAATCCATGGGCACCTTCACTTCAGCTCTTTGGAGTCCCAGTTTTATGGGTGAAGTTCTTTTTTTAATATATACATTTTTAGCTTGTATAAAATTATTTTTTTCCAAATTTACTGAGATAACCTACATACAAGATTGTATAGGTTTAAGATTTTCATGATTTGATATTACATATATATTGTGAAATGACTGCCACAATAAAGTTAGTTAACACATCTGTGACCTCATATAGTTACTTTTTTTTGTATGTGGTGAGAATATTTAAGATTTACTCTCTTAGCAGCTTTCATGTATACAACAGTATTGTTAACTATAGTCATCAAAACTTACTCATTTTATAACTAAAAGTTTATACTCTTTGACTAACATCTTCCCATTTCCCTCATTCACCAGCCTATAGCAACCACCATCTACTTTCAGTTTCTGTGAGTTTGGCTTTTTTAGTTTACACATACAAATGAGATCATACAATATTTTTTTTTCCTATCTGACTCATTTCACCTAGCATAGTGACCTCAAGGTTCATCAAGGTTTTCACAAATGGCAGAATTTCCCTTTTTATGACTGAGTAATATTCCATCATATATGTGTGTGTATATAATGGAATATTACTCAGTCATAAAAAAGGGAAATTCTGCCATTTGTGAAAACCTGGATTGCCTGGAAAATCCCATGGACGGAGGAGCGTGGTGGGCTGCAGTCCATGGGGTCGCTAAGAGTCAGACACGACTGAGCGAATTCACTTTCACTTTTCACTTTCATGCACTGGAGAAGGAAATGGCAACCCACTCCAGTGTTCTTGCCTGGAGAATCCCAGGGACGGGGGAGCCTGGTGGGCTGCCGTTTATGGGGTCGCACAGAGTTGGACACGACTGAAGTGACTTAGAAGCAGCAGCATGTGTATATACATATATACAGATATATACATACCACGTTTTCCATGCATCTGTTCACAGATACTTAGCTTGTTTCCATGTCTTGGCTACTGTAAGTGGATGTAGGGGTGCAGATAACTTTTTGAGATAATGATTTCATTTCCTTTGGATGTATACCCCAAAGTGAGATTGCTGGATCATATAGTAATTCTATTTTTAATTTTTTGAGGAACTTCCATACTCCTTTCCATAGTGATCATATCAATTTACATTGGGAGAGATTTCTTACTTTGCTCATGATCTTGCACAAGCCTAAGGCTTTATCTTCTCTCAGCCCCTGTACCTTGACAGTGTGAAAACTTATGACACTATCGTTTGACAGATTTCCTAGGAGCTTGCTCACTTCCCAGGAGTCCCACTTGAACTTTGTTTTTGGTTTCTGTGGTTCTCTTTCCAGCTCAATGATTCATTGAAAAAAAAATTTTTTAATCTTATCCAGCTTTGGTTTTCATCGAGTGGTCTGTTCCGGTTATCTACCCACCACATTAAGTTGAAGTGCTATAGAAACAAAGCTAGAAATGTATAACCAGGTGCTAAGCACAGCTGAAGTACAGTTTCTCAAGTATTTCTGTTGCCTTCACTTTTTATTTAGAACAAATCTCTGTCCTCAGAATGCCAGACGGTAGCTGAGTGGAATAGGGATAATGGTGTGCTAGCAAACTGGCTCTCAGAAAGAAACACAGAAGACTTGATTATGAGCATTTGCCATTTCTGGGGGTTGAATATTCCCAAGCAGCTGCCTTCAAGCTACCGGGTCAACTCACAGAACAAAGAGTTGGGAAGAGATGAGCACAGTTGTTTCTCATGCACTGGAATGAACTAACTCTCCCTACTGCACAAGAAGACGCAGGACAGGGTGGCTGAGTCGAGTGCCTGGAGGCCAGTCAGGACTCCAGAGTGAGGGGAGAGGGCCTGATGAGGAAGAGGGGAACTGGAGGGCACGCACCAGCTTCCTGTTGCCATGTGGGCATTGTGCCAGTGTCATCAGATGTGAATTTTCAAGGAGAGTTAGAAATCTAGCTTTTAGGTGAAATCTTTTAAAAATATTGGCCATTGACTCACAAACTTTAAAAATCTGTGAAAGAGCCAAAAAAATACCCTGACGGGGGACAGATTTGGCCAGATATCCACCAGCTATGGACTGGTTGGGCTAGTGCTTGGGGTTATGCTTGCTTATCTAGTTCTAGCCTTATTTCTCTAGGTCAAATGGCCCATGTAAAGAAATGCTGTTAGAGAGACAGTGGAGGGTTGGGGGAAGAGCACACGCCATGGATTCAGACAGACCTCAGATTTCAAATCCTGAGCCTGCTGCTTACTCTGTGATCTTGGGGAAAGTCTGTAAAACAAGAGCGATGGTCCTTGTTTGAGTAGGTTGTTCTAGAAATAACCCGAGATGTTATGTGTAGGGAACCTGCCCCCTGTGTGGAGTTAGTTAAGGCTCTGTCATCATTCTTAAGCAGAAGCCAGTTAGTCACAGCTGAAGGCAAACATTGGTGTGTGTGGAAGAAAGACCTCTAGCTCACTCTTATCAACCTTCACTGCCTTGGAATTACCCGGAAAATATTTTAAAAATATCAGTGCCAGAGCCTCCTGTTAAAGATTCCAATTCAGTTGATTCAAGAAGCCTGGCATCATTATCTTAAAAAGTGCCCCCTTCTCCTCAGATTCTAATCCTAAATGCTTTAGATTCATCATCTCATTTTACCTAGCCCACTCCAACAATCTTAGATAGTATTCTTCTCATTTTATGAATGAGGACCTGAGGGACAATAATCAATAACAGCCCAAAGTCATACAACTGGTAGGGAAGAGGATCAGACTTAAAACCTCAGAACTTGAATTCTCAAACTCCATGCCGTTTAGCACTATTGTACATATCATATAGGGTTTTTGTGAGGCTAAAATTAAACACTGACAATAAAGTCCTTAGTTCAGAACTTGGAGCATATTAAGTGACAAATGTTAGCTATCATCATTATCTCATAACACAGAGAATCCTTTCCCACTTTCTCTTGTCTATGCAATTCCATTTCAGGTAAATCTTCACCATTTTTTGGATCAACTTTTTTTCTCCCTGGAAACATACATACTTGCCCTCCAAATGAACCACAGGACAGTCGTAATGACCTAGGGGAGACTCTGCCAAGGTATGTCTCACCTGAAGGGGGAGAAGAGAAGGAGAGAGGACAAGAGCTCCAGACTCCTAGAGAGAATGGTGGTGAAACCTGCCTGGGCTGATGCCCCAGCTGCTGAGTCACTGCTGCTAAGTCACTTTAGTCGTGTCTGACTCTGTGCGACCCCATAGATGGCAGCCCACCAGGCTCCCCGTCCCTGGGATTCTCCAGGCAAGAACACTGGAGTGGGTTGCCATTTCCTTCTCCAATGCATGAAAGTGAAAAGCGAAAGTGAAGTCGCTCAGTCCTGCCCGACTCTTAGCGACCCCATGAACTGCAGCCTACCAGGCTCCTCTGTCTATGGGATTTTCCAGGCAAGAGTACTGGAGTGGGTTGCCATTGCCTTCTCCGTGATGCCCCAGAGGACAAGCCAAAGCTCAAGCTCTTTGGCACATACTGTTCAGTATGTTTTCCAGAGGAGTAGTATGCTGAGAAGTGGGGAAGAAGAGGAGGGACTGATGAAGATGTCAGACAAAGAATGGGAAGCCACTGTAGACCTGAACACAGGGGCTCCTTTCCTGGTTGCTCAGTCAGTAAAGAGTCTGCCTGCAATGAGAGAGACCTGGGTTCAATCCCTGGGTTGGGAAGATCTCCTGGAGAAGGAAATGGCAACCCACTCTAGTATTCTTGCATGGAGAATTCCATGGACAGAGCAGCCTGGTGGGCTACAGTCCATGGTGTCACAAAGAGTCAGACACGACTGAGTGACTAACACTTTTACTTTCTTTCTTTCTAGCTGGGTCACATATTTGTTTGGAGGCTGTATTGTTTGTGTTTCCTGTCTTCATTCTTGAAATAGACACAGAAGCCAATCCAAGAGGAAAATAAGCACTTTGCTCATGGGCAGCATGCTCAGTCCCTGTGTTTGGGCTCTGGCATTAGAGGGAGTATCCAGCTGCAAAGGGACTGGGCAGGGACCCAGTGCTAGTCATGACTCCTCAGAGAACTCTGGCATCTACCATCAAAACCCCAACAAATTAGGTGTTTGGGATGGTGAATTTACTTAGCTTATTCAGGTAAAAAATTTTTTTAAATGTTTGTTCCTCCAGTGATTGAATTTACAAATTGGAGTGGACAGTTACTACCTTAAATCATCTGTAGAAATAAACAAGGTATAATAAGTAGGGAAAATTTTGACCAAAAATTATATTGCAAAGGTAATGTTGGCATTCCTTCCCAATCAACAACCATAACTTATTCAGCTTTCCTATACTAAACCACGAAGAAATGAAGGACCAAGGAAGCCTTCAAGGGGGAGACAAAGGTCAAAGCAATTTCTGACTTAGAGGGAACAATCACTCTGAGTTTTCAAAGGCTTGCCCATAGGGACACATTACAAGTGTTAATTCTTTGGGTAGATTCACATTTACCAGTCTGTATGTTTATAGTCACTGTCATTTGAAGTTTTGATCTTCAACTCATTTAGAAACTTACCCAACACTGTATGTACGACCTCTTCTCTTTGCCTTGTACTGCTTTTAAACAGTTGAAATACTGAACTTTTAAACGTTTCACCCTCACAATTATGACTGTAAAGCTTTTTGAGGAAAGTAGCTTTATTATGTCCCTACCCTCCTTTAATCACCAAGAGAGTCACAATGAGCTCAATTAATCTAGGAATCTTTAATTCTTTCATTTTAGGGGGAAGGTCCGTGGGATATGCATTCTGTTAATGAACACACACTCAACATGTTTTCATTAGTGAAATTCTAATGGCCGACATCGCGGCCAGTGTAAACACATTCTATGTCTTAAAGACAAAGAATTGCCTAGATTTAGAGAAGAAAGAGGGTGATGTGAAGAAAGCTGAGCGACGAAGAATTGATGCTTTTGAACTGTGGTGTTGGAGAAGACTCCTGAGAGTGCCTTGGACTGCAAGGAGATCCAACCAGTCCATCCTAAAGGAGATCAGCCCTGGGCGTTCTTTGGAGGGAATGATGCTAAAGCTGAAACTCCAGTACTTTGGCCACCTCACGCAAAGAGTTGACTCATTGGAAAAGACTCTGATGCTGGGAGGGATTGGGGGCAGGAGGAAAAGGGGACGACAGAGGATGAGATGGCTGGATGGCATCACAGATTTGATGGATGTGAGTTTGAGTGAACTCCGGGAGTTGGTGATGGACAGAGAGGCCTGGGGTGCTGCGATTCATGGGGTCGCAAAGACTCGGACACGACTGAGCGACTGAACTGAACTGAAAGTATTAAAAAGAAGCAACTGAAAGTTCTTTGGATTTTATGCTGTACCACAGGGCAAAGCCTAGGTGATGAGGCCTCCTGGTTCTTCGTGCAAAGCAGAAAACCAGACTCAGAGCAATAAATTCTACCACACCTTCCACACTGTTAGGCTATAAACCAGATGTACACTCAGGGCTTCTCAGCGGGGCAGGCCCACGATGAGAGGAGAGGAGCCGCACTCAGAGGAACAAGCCCAGGAAGCAGAGACCGCTCTACTCCAGACTTCCACCTCCGCACACGAAGCGCAGCTGCTCGCGGGCAGAGATGTTCACCCAAGAGACGGGTACAGATAGACTGGGGACATTCGAAGCAAGGGAGCAAGGCACAGACAGGGTGTTTAGTGCCAGTTAAGTGTGTTGAAATCTGCTCCGGAGCCGATAGCCACGGAGCCTAGCCGGGCTCGGCCTCCAAGATGAAAAGAAACAGGTGGCTTTGCTCCGGAATGTGAATGAGGGAGCCGAGCCCGGGTTTACAAAAGGCAGTATTCTGCAGCGAGAACACGTTGTCTCCGTAGAGGCTTGAAACTCTCACGAAACAGCGCGCGAAACTCGCAATCAGGCCCAAGCGGCCGTCTGCAAAGGAAGCAGGTAGCGGGGACAGCCTTGCTGTCCCGTGAGCTACGCTCAGA
>NW_011494945.1:7114896-7116515 GCF_000754665.1 Bison bison bison | reverse complement strand
TGGTAAACAAGCGCGCGCGTCTCCCGGAGCCGCGTGCCCAGGGCGAGCCCGTGCGGCGCGCGTCCGCCCTCCTCCCGCACGTGTCTGCCAGCTCCGCCTGCGCAGCACTAGCGAGGCCCAATCTCCGCCTCTTCGGCTGGCAGCGCACCACCCCAGAGTCCCGAGCCCGGCCGCTCCGGGGCCCTAGAGCCCCCCTGCGTTACCAGGCGTGCCCCGCAGAGTGCTCTCCAACTTTCCTCCCCTGATGCCACCTCAACGAGGCGGGACACATCGCCTCAGGTCTGCTCCTTCCCCCCACAACCCGGTCCTTTCAAACCCTCCTCCTTTTAACTCTCCCTTCCGTCAGCACGCGAAGGATTGGCTTCTGGGTTCGCCGTCTCTCTGTCCTCTCCTCCCTTCCATCGAATTTTACTCGATTGTTTATTATTTGAAGGGGGGGCGGAGGCCGGGGGCGGAGAGGGGTGTCTGGGGCCTGGAGACAGGTGGCCGCGGCCAGTCAGAGCGCGGCATGGCTTGACGATTGAGCGGCGCAGCGAATGGCAATGCGGCGCAGAGATCCCGGGTCACGCGCTTGTGGATACAATGACATCATCTGTTTGTACGCGTCGAACTAGCTTGGTGCAGGGGCGGGGCCGCGCGTCACTTGAGTGACGGGTCCTGCGCAAAGCCCGGAGCATGGAGTCGGGTGGATGGGCGCATTCCTGCCTACGCTGAGTTGGACCTTTTTGTGTATGGGGTTGTTGCCGAGACCGCTCTGGACTGCTTAAGATACTTATAGTGGTTTGGAAGGATGGGGCGGGATATTTATAAATCAAAATTGGTAGACTCTCGGGGTGTGTTGCATGTAGTGCATTCTTAGCGCACAAATGAACGACTTCGGTACTGTCGTAGGATAAGGACATGTGAAGATGTTTTTCTAAACCCGAAGGAGTGTATTTTTTAAAAGTTTAAAAAAGCACAATTAGCTGCTTTGCCGTCATTTAAAAATTAGACTCATTATTTCCTCTTCACAGTTGTTCAGAATTTGTTCTTGCATTTAGGAACATGGAATAATTTGCTTTTCTTCCGAGTTAGTTACACTTCTCCCCTCGCTGGCCATGAAATTCATGCAAAATGAAACACAACTGCAGTCAAGTGTCCTACGTGAGAGACTCAGTTGCAAACCTCCTGGTGCCTGATCAAATCTGAGAGCATCAGCTTATCGAAGTCCTGAGGACACCAACATCTTAGCTTGCCAGTATTTTCACGCTGAGGTAACCCTTGCCGCCTGCGGTCAGCATCTTATCTCGGGTGTTACCTGGTGTCGGGTTCTAATGGGGAACCGGACACCAGGGCGGGCCCAGAGCCTGGCGGAGCGACGGGGACCCTTCGTCGCTGGGGAGGGTGCCAGGCGTCCTGCTTGGAGTCTGGGAGGCCACGCGACTGCGCTCGTTGAGCGTTTGGAGCTCTGATGGCCCCCCCTCCCTCGTCTCCTGAGCCAGCGCCGTGCTTTGTTGTCGTTGAGGCTCCCAGGAGGGAGGAGGAGCCGGCCGAGTCTCGGCCCCGGCGCGCGCCCTGACACTCAAGCCTGCAGCCCCGCGGAACCGGGTCGCGCAGGCGCGCGCGCGCGCGCGCGCACA
>NW_011494945.1:7113956-7114546 GCF_000754665.1 Bison bison bison | reverse complement strand
CTCTCCTCGGCCGAGGTTGCGCGCCCCCTCCTCACCGTGCCCCAGGCCCGCGCGGGATTGTGCGTCCTCCCCCCTCGTCCCTGAGGGGAAGGAACCGAGGTAGGCGCCGGAGCTGTGAGCGGGTCGACCGCCTTCCCGGCGACTCCGGATCTGCTTCTGAGCTGGGCCAGGCGCTTCCCTTTTCCCTCCCCGTGACTCGGTGTGCGCGCCCCTCTTCTCTCCCGCTAGTGTTTTTAAAGGACTTGAGTGAAGGGGGGAAACTGTCAAGATGGCAGCAGCGGGAGCAAGGAGGTGAAGAACGTGCTGGTCTGGGCTTTCTGGCGGCCCAGGAGACTTGGTGCTTCCTGACCTGTTGGAAGATTTACGTTCCGACTTGCCTCCCTTCTCCCGTTCTTCACTGGGAAGGGGGTGTAGGGCACAACGCCCGTGGGAGAATAAGCCTCACAAACCCCGAAAGTGGCCGTTGCCGCTCGGCTCGACCCTTTGCAAATATCCACCGAGCTGCTTGCCCTCCTTCTTCCCGGCTTCCCTTTTTTCTGGAAGTGACAAGGGCCCGTTTGCGCTCGGACCCACGCTTGCCCTCTCAGCCC
>NW_011494945.1:7087732-7113230 GCF_000754665.1 Bison bison bison | reverse complement strand
TCGAGCCCCAGAGCCGGCCGCGCTCCTGTACGTGGCCCCTGCAGAGGCCGGAGCTCCAGGGGAGCCCGGCCAAGCCCTCTGGGGAGGCGGCTGCTGACTCCATGATCCCCGAGGAGGAGGACGATGAAGACGACGAGGACGGTGGCGGTAGGGCCGGCTCGGCCATGGCGATCGGCGGCGGCGGGGGCGGCCCGCTGGGCTCTGGGTTGCTCCTGGAGGACTCGGCCCGGCTGCTGGCTCCTGGAGGGCAGGACCCCGGGTCCGGGCCAGCCCCCGCGGCGGGCGCGCTGAGCGGGGGGACGCAGACACCGCTGCAGCCTCCCCCCCCCCCCCCCCCGCCGCAGCCGGGGACGGCTGGGGGCTCTGGGCAGCCGAGGAAATGCTCGTCGCGGAGGAACGCCTGGGGGAACCTGTCCTACGCCGATCTGATCACTCGCGCGATCGAGAGCTCTCCAGACAAACGGCTCACTCTGTCCCAGATCTATGAGTGGATGGTGCGCT
This sequence comes from Bison bison bison, assembly GCF_000754665.1. NCBI lineage: Eukaryota > Metazoa > Chordata > Mammalia > Artiodactyla > Bovidae > Bison > Bison bison. The sequence goes on along the minus strand of NW_011494945.1, from coordinate 7,112,729 downwards.
GCGTGCCCTACTTCAAGGATAAGGGCGACAGCAACAGCTCTGCCGGCTGGAAGGTGCGTACCCACCTGGGGCGGGCGGCCGGACCCGCCGGGCCTCCTGCGCAGTGCGAGGCGCGTCTTCGATTCGACGGAGCGCTCCTGTGGCGCGGGGGAGAGGGGTTGGCAGGGAGAGCCTCCGTTGTGAGGTTTTGGGGGTTCTGTGTGATCCCGGAGGAGGGGCAACCGGGGACGGCCGCGAAGGTGGCTGGATGGGGAGAGAAGGCTCCTGGGGAAACCTCAGGCATGGCCAGGTGAGGCGAGGGGTTGAGGGACACCGGCGAGGGAAGGACAGACGGACCGGAGTGAATTTGCCGGATTCCTGGGTCATCGCAGAGAAGGTAGGTCTGCGGCCAACTTTGGAGTACAAGTCCCCCATCGTGCGGCGAGGCCACTGCGGGGGGAGTGAGGGAACGGGTTTGGGAGGATGGGTTTGTGGTTTTCAGTCGGTCGCGGGAGCCTGGTGTGTTTTGACTACCTGGATGAGAGCCCTGTGTCCAAGTTTTTGGGCTTGTGGGTGTTCACTCCCACAGGCACATCAATCTCATGACAAAAAGCGGTGGTTGTAAACCTTTCCCTGGCCGGTTTCCTTTTCTTGCCTGTGTCCACATCTCTGTTCTTCAGAGATGTCTCTACAGCAGGTAGCTTCTGAGATGCTTTGGGCCTGGCACGGGCCAGCCCTTCTGCCTCAGCGGGGACTCGCTGCACCTGCTGCTTCCGCGCTGAGGTCCGGATTCTGGCGCTGTTTGAGGCAGGGGCTCCAGGTGTGCAGGATGGCGCCTGGCGCTTCACCTGGGCCTTGGGGAGGGAGGTTTGCTGGCAGGGCTGGACCGTAATGGCTTCTACCTATGAGTGAACCTGAAGAGAGGCTCTCTACTGTTCGTTTTCAGCCTCTTGGGGCACTGGACACGTGGTAGGGAGAGAGGTGTGGAAAGGCATATGATGTAATGACTTCCTGCAGTTGGGCATCCAAGGAGATTAACTCCTGTGCCCCCGCTGGGCCGCTGATACCCAGCGGCTTTGCTCTTGCACCTCATCCTCCTGGCCCCATCTCCTAAGATAGGAATGCATACCGGGCTAAAGGGAGCCCTGTGCAGCTGTAGATACATATCTTTCTGTCAGTTGCTTCTAGTAACAAGTTGGATTTTTTTTTTTTTTAATTAAAAAGGTGGTTGCTTCCTCCTTCTGTCCCTTCCTTTGTTGTCTTTGGGGAGCCCTGTACTTGCTAGGTTCCAGTGGGTGTATAGAATAAGAACAGTTTGGCCTTAGGTGGAGAACTGAAGCACTGGAGAGGAGCTAGTACATGAAAAAACTAAAGAATTTAGTGTTATTGACTTAATTTGGTTTAAAAAAATCTTGAAATATGCTTTAAAATTTTTTTATGGCTAGTATAGGGAAGGGGTTCGATACTTTAAAAGCAAAACAAGTGCTTTGATATTGTTCCACAAATCTGTCTCGTCTTTGAACAAACACTGTTGTTATGCATCTTAGGTTCGATTCAATTGTATTGCTTTGCAAAAGAATGCCAGTTGTGTAATAATAGGGTATTTATGAAAAGGATGAGAATTCTGTTTCAAAGCAGTGCTGATGTGATACTTTTAAAAATTGAGTTTTCAAGTGGATAGCAAGGGTTAATCTCAGTGTATAGTTATAGGAAGGGATGAATTTGTGGGATCTAAGAAGATGGATTGGGTGGGGTGTGGAGTCTTTTCTAAATTTTTCACACTTGAAATTTAGTCCTACATATTTTGGATTTGGTGCAGAGAATCTGTTAGTTAAAAGTTAGCTTTAAGTTAGTTAGAAAGTTAACATAGCAAGGGTTTTCACCTTTTTTATGATTTTTAGGATTATGAAAGTAATTTTAACATCACAAATAATATTTCTTGCATCGTGTTTATGGTTAAAGATAATACCAGTTTATGGCATTTGAAACTTTTTTTTAAAGACTTATGTGGGAAAGTGTGGCTACCAAAAATAGCCTTGAATTGATACTGAATTAATTATATTTTCATGTAGCTTACAGGATCTGCAATAGAGATTTGGGGCCTAGTCTTAAACTTCGTGGTTTTATATCTTAACTCTTTTTGGTCTCATGGTTGGTTTTTTCTTCTCTGCTATCTCATTTTTAACTAAAATCTTATGAAGCATTGTAAATTGAAACTGTCCAGCAGTCATATGTTTAATACAGGGCGAATATTTTATGAATATTTTATCTTTAAAATTTTACAGCAGGTCCATTTCTGATTATCACATGATAACTAATCCTTGAAGACTATAGAGATCTAGTTTAGAGTTTTTGCAAGATGATCTTTACCAAAAGATGCAGCCATGCAAGAACTTCCAGATCTTTGATGATGGAGAAGGCCCTCTGAACTGGGGCTGCTGGTTTCACACTCCAGTTATGAGTAACAGCCAAGCTTTTTTCTGTGCTTGTGGTTTAGTGGAGGTGGAAGAAGAGGGAAAAGGGAGAGGTCAGGAGCTAATTGTGACCTATTTCCATGCATCCAAGTTTCAGGAATTGATTCCTATCATGATTAGTCATTTGGAAGCAGGTGTGTGCTTTTAAACCACACTACTCTCATTCTGAGTTTTACATTCAGGTTTTCAACTTCTAAAAATGTCTAGAATTCAGGTTCACCTCTCCCAGTCATGTGTGCACATAGGCGCAGTATGCAACATCGAGGCCTTTTGTAGCTTTTTGGGCCTTTGTATTATGAGATCTTGTAACTAGAATTATCACCCTAAGAGCACAGAGCGAATTAGAAAAGAGGTCTTAGTGATCAGAATCAAGACCAGTGAATCAAAGCTCTGGTTGCATGTAAGAATTATCTGGGAGCTTTTAAAAAATATCAGTACCCAGAGAACCTGATATAATTGGGCCGATGTGTGTGTATTGATTGGTGAGGTTGTTTTTGTTTAATTTTTGAAGTGTCTTAGGTGATTCTAATGTACAGCCAGGATGAGGTTTGCTGATCTAGTTCAGTCCCCTTATTTTATAGGTGAAGATCTTGATTCTTCAAGTTAATGACTTTACTAAGATCACACAGCTGGTTAGTACAGAGATAATTAGCAGCCGGTGGCTCTAGAGATCTTTATCACACTATTTTTTTCTCTTTAAATTGATCCTTTCTAAAGGTTATGTACTAAGCACTGAGTAGTCTTACATAAGTAGAAGTTGTTTTCCTAAAAAGCATATTTGTCTCTCCATCTAAAACTCTTGGTTATTATTTCAGCATCGGGAAGATGAATGATTATTGGTAGAGGCTGAGTGAGCACACAGTGTCTGTAAAGCTGTCTGGTGCCTATCAGGAAGGGTACCTAGGAACTGTGAAGTGAGGAAGGTGGCAAAAAAGGAGCATTTTAACAAAAGGAGGAAGCTCTTGGTTAACTTGAATTTGTCAGATGCAAACCGTGCCAGGGAGAAAGGTGATAGCTATCTTGCAGGTTCCCTTACCTCGGGCATTAAAGTAGAAATGAATAATCAGATGTGGTTAAAGGGGGAAAAGGTTACATTTCCTTTAACTCAGATTAAGCTTACTTGCACTGCACCCATAATTGAGGTGGTGAGGTCTATGTTTCCTCCTGTCTCTAAAACTCCAGGGTTTACCTGGTGAGGCCCATTTTCACTGATTCTCCTGCACACGCCCACTCCTCTGTGCTTCCCATGGGGTCAGGGCACAATAACGTTAGGCAGCTATGGGTTTCTGTGGTGGTTCCTACAACTTCACAAATGTGAGAGGACTTCTGCTGCTGCAAGTGACCGAGTCTTCCTTCATGTGAGAATGTGTCCTTGTGCCGATTCTTCCCAAGGTTAAAAGATGAGGGCTGGCCTGCCACATAATACTTGTTCACATCCTTACAGTTCTAGCTCTTTAGATGAATGCACCCAGTTCCTTTTCACCATACTGTATTTTTAAAAGTGTTATTTTAACTGCAAGTGTGATGTTTAAAAATATTTTTTTCAACAATTTCAAAACAACAGTGGCATAATAGTTTCATACTGGCCTCTGATTTTGACCCCAGTCACCTTTTGGACTAACTCACTAAAGGGCCGGTTAGGGTTGTGCTGTATGAGGAATCTGTCTTTAGCTTGGCCCCTGTTGCTGAAATACTGTTTTGTAATTTCCTTCGGCTGTACTGTCTTCGTCAGTGATTCTCAACTAACATACTTCCTCTTTCTACAGTGGCAGTACACTAGGGGGACTGTTTTTCTTCTTTTTCAAAGCTGTGTCATCGACCTATGAGGTGAAGAAATTGGCCATTTTAGACTTTGATCTGTGAGCCCCGTGTAGCAGAGAGGCTCTTTTAAAAAGAAGTTAAGTGTTTGTTTTGATATGTTTATCTCCTCCTTTGAAAATGAAATGAAACTATGCAGACTTATTTTTAGGAGTTTTTGGGAGGGTTCTATTTTAAGGGAATGATACCATAGAAGAACATCTGTAGTTAAACTTTTTAATACTCTACTTATGATGCTTACTTAAAACCACATATTTTTATTTGGAAAATTTGTGAAGAAGCCTTGTCCCACTAAAAAAATCGTTTACCTGATTTGCAAAAATTTAGCAGACACTGTTCATCTAAAGATCTTTATAAGAATGCAAAGATAAGACTGTTGAAGCTAGTGCCTTCTGAGGAGATACCCAGCTTACCCCTTGCCGATCAGTTTTTGGATTCCCTGGGCTGGAGAGAATGAAATTTATTTTGTTTTCATACTCTTTTGTCTTGTCTGTGAGGAACAGGCTCAATCCTATTTTTGACTCCTCGTTTTTCTCCTCACTTTTTCCTGTATCACAAACGGAGGAGCCCTGAGGGCCACTTGGACTTTCTGCTGCTGTGAAAGAACTGGGGATGACATACACGCAGGTGGGTTGTGTCAGTGGACGGTGCAGCTGGTGCACAGTGAGTGAGTAAAAGACTGAAAAGAGAAAACCCTTTTTACTCATTTGCATCTCATGCCATTTCATTCATTCAGCAAATATTTATCAAAGGCATGCAGTGTGCAGGGCGTTCTGCCGGGCCCAGGGATGTAGTGGTAGCACAAGGCAGATAAGGTTCCAGTTCACAGGAGTTTGTGTTCTCTTGGGGGAAGACAGAAAATAAACATGCAAATCTGTGCCCTGTAAACTTGTCATCATTGCCCCTTCTCTTTGCCTTTTTCCCATCTGTACTTCTGCTTTCCTTAGTGCTTCAGCTCTCTGCGAAGTCACCAGCAAATGGCAGAGTGGATGCTGGGCCCTGGCTTGGAGCTGGCCTTTAGCTCTCTGCAGGTCATAATTTTTAGCTTGCTTTGGAGATGCAGGGCCGCTGTCACACGCTCCTGTAGTTTGGATCTTTTGGGGAGAAGCTGGAAATAGAGCACGCTGGTAGCCCTGGACTCACCTTGGGTCCCCAGTTCTGTCTTGTGGCGCCATGATATAGGTCCAGCCTCTTGGAGTGGATGTAGAGCCTTGATGCAGTCGAATTGTCTGCATGACTTCTTGTCTCAAATTAAAAACTAAATGAAGTCTTAAGGATTATCTAAATACTTCATTTTGCAAGTGAGGACACAGGCAGGAGCATGTGAGTGAGTAGCTCAGGGACCCACAAGTAGCAGGGGTGGAGTTAATGTGTCCATGTGAGCCCAGGGCACCAGTGTTCTGTAATGTCTGTTGCTAACCATTGTGGTTTCACAGCTGTTCGAGCCAGTGCCTCCATTTCTGCAAACTCTTTACTTCATTTTCTCTCCTCTGCTCCCCTCCCCCATCCTCTAGATTGGCTGGCTAGCAGGAGAGTAGCTGTGTTTGTCTTTTTGCATTCTCTATCAGCACTCTCAGCTCACCTTGCTGGAAAAGCCTATTCTCTCAATGTCGCCCTACCCTGCCCACCTCCTGACTTCTGTCTGTTCCTTTTGTCATTTTTTTGTGACTCCTATATATTCTCAAGAACAGCGTAAAAACCTTGAAAGCAAGGAAGGTACCTACCAGACAAAAACATTTCTGATAACTTGGAGCTGCTTTTGGGCTGATTGTCCTCAGCCCATGAGCTTAGCTTTGTTCTGGGACAGTGATACTGAAAGGGGATGATGTGACTCAGGAGTGGAGTGATGTCATGTGTAGAATCTTTTGGATACTTGTAGCTCCGAAGGTGGCGCAGACCTCCTAGTGTTGGTATCGATATGATGTCATGTAATTGTGAAATGGTGCTGTACTATCTAAGGCATTTCTTACAGTGTCTTGTTTCTTAGTGTAGAAGTCCCTGAAAACTTCATCAGAGCCAGCTGTTACCCATCACAGAAACGGAGAGAAACCTCATCTTGGGATGACCTTTCCTGAAAAGAAAGTTGAAATCATGTTTTCCTTCTGTGTGTGGACCCCGCTTTATGCAGCATCAGTATTACTTCTAGAAAGAGTCGCCAAATATTACATATCCACTTCAGAAGCAGAGCTCTGGTGTAAAATTAAGTTGTCCATAATGTTCTGCATTTGCAGATGTAAGTCTCAGATGTACTTGAAGTTTTACATAATGGATTGGTAAATGTAAGTCACAGATGAAGGAGAAGAGATAGTGAGCAGTCTGAGCTGGACCTGTCCAGGGCCAGTCTGCCTCTCTTCCGAGATGGTTTTCTGAATAGGTGTTTTGGCTACTGATTGTCATGGAAGACCCCAATTCTAATCAAATCAGTGTCCAGACAGGCTCAGTATCTCTCACCATTTTATTCTTGATCGAACGACTTCCATTTCTCAGTATTACAATTTCCCCAGTTGGAAAAAGAAGTAAAATAGAAAGCATCTGTAGAACATTGTGACGTATCACTTCTTTCTGGTGAAATACAACTGTATGGAGTATGCTTCAAGCTGGGCTTTCCCCGCCCCCCCAGAATGTGTATTTTCACTTGGACCTTTTTGGGAGATTTTAATCTTGAGACTTTTTCCCTGCAGTGTGTCAGTCCCTACTATGAGATAACGGTACAAAGTAGATAAAGTTTTCTGGTGGCCTGTGGTACTTGCACTCATTTGTGTACTCTCATGCAAGTACTCTCATGATTGTGTGTGGTGAAGAAGCCAGCTTATCTTCTGGGGGCTCACCATGCCTGGGTATCCAAATGCACCCCCATTCTACAATGGAGAGGTAAGCTTAGAGCAAGGAAGCTGTGGCTCACTTGCAGGGGGGAAGGCTAAGGTGGGAAGTGGCCCCTGCCACAGACAAACAAAATGCATTCGCTTTCCTCTGGAGTGAGCCCATAATAATACCAGCAGATGCCTTCGACAGTTCTCAGTACGTGTTTTGTCATTTCTTGTTTATTTCTGTGAAGACTTTTGAGTGTGCATGTGTGGGAGAATCCACATCGTATTTTTTCTTGTGTTTTGGATGTCTAGTGAAATTAATAACTTGGCTCTTGCAGCCATTGAGAATTTTCTTTAAATTTAGAGCCAGCAGAGGGAGTGCACATGTCTTTAAACTGATCTCAAGTTCTTTTCCCCACATAGCTAAAATAATACCTTGGTTAAAACACCAAAAAAAAAAAAAAAGGTCTGTAATACAGAGTGTTTGTGTGTAGGCTTATGTCATTGTTAGAAAAGGATAATTTGGAGGAGAGAGTGTTTAAAAACCTAAGATAACTTTTTTAAAAAGGAACTTTGGTGTTCTGAGACTTATGGTCTAATTCCCATCCTCAAATAATTAAAGCCTTTTGAACTGAAAAATTTCCTCCTTTGCTTTACATATTTTTGCTACTTCACTTTTTTTTTAATTTATTGTTTAAGTGAAAGATAATTGCTTTACAGCATTTTGTTGGTTTCTGCCGAACATCCACATGAATCAGCCGCTTCCAGTGAAGCTGCAGTGCTTCACTCTTGAAAACATAGGTGAACGTTCATCTGTACCTGATAGCACGCGCCGCAGTGTGTCAAGAGCAGTGGGTTCTGTGTGTTAGTGCTCTTTTGATTGAGACTCTTGATATTTCCCAAGACGTCATTTTCCTGTAGGTGAAAGAAAGGCAAAAGCTACATTATTCTTAATTCAGATTTAGCAGTCATGGACCCACTGGAGATGACAGCTTTGCAGTTTTGTAATCTAAAATTCTGTAGTTCTGTGTTCTGTAGTTTGTCACACTCTTCATGTTGCCCGTATTTTGGTGGTAGCAGTTTATTTTAATTGGGGAGCTCTAGTGGGTTGAATAGTACCCCTCCAACCCCCTCATTAAGGTCCACCTGTAACCTCAGAGTGTAACCTTGTTTGGGACTAGGATCTTTCTGGAGGTAGTTAGTTACATTAAGGTGGAGTCATGTTGGATTCATGTGGGCCCTAGGTCCAGTGACTGGTGCCCTTATGAGGAGGCTGCGTGACGCCACGGCAGAAGGTGGAGCAGTGCAGTCACAAGCCAGGGAGCGCCAGATTGCTGGGGGCACCAGAAGCTGGGCAGAGGCCGGGCAGGACCCTCCGCTGCAGCCTTCAGAGGGAGCATGGTGCTGCCCACACCTTGAATGTGGACTTCTAGCCTCCAGCACTGTAAGAGAATACGTTTTTATTGTTTGAAGCCCCTGAGTTTGTAGTAATTTGTCATGGTAGCCCTAGGAAACACATAGGCGCACAGGGATGGAAGAGAGGAACATGAAGGGTTGCAGAAGAGGAAAAGAAGGTTTTATTTTATTTTTAAAATTGAGATATAATTGACATAACAATATTAGTGTCAAGTGTACAACGTAATGATTTGGTATTTATACATGTTGCAAAATGATCATCACTGTAAGTCTAGTTAACATTTTTCTTTTTTTTTTCTTATATTGAGAACTTTTTAATATTTACTCTCTGAGCAACTTTCAGATACCTAGGTATTAACTGTATTCACCAAGCTGTATATTGCATCCCCAGGACTGACTGACTTAGTAATTGGAAGTTTGTCTCTCTTGACCCGCTTCACCCATTTTGCCCTCTCCCTCCAAAGTTATATTTAGATTAAAATTAAAATGTAATCACTCCTAGGCTACTTTCTGGTAACTTAAATTTCTTCTTCATCCTGCTGTTAGGCACAGAAGGGAGGTGTGAATTCCCCTGATTTCCCAGTGCAAGCTGCTGCAGTGAGCCCTCCGCCCTCCGTTTAGCGTGTATTTTGGGCTCGCTCCTAAGCCTCCCACCCTTCTTACTCACTTTCTACTTCGTGGCCTATTTCGTGAAGCTGGTGGAATGGCTGTACTTGGGGAGTGTGGACTTGAGGTTTAAGGCCAAGGTCTAGCTGAGAGCTTTGGTCTGTGGTAGTCAGTCTTTCAGGGAGGGAGCAGCCTGGGTCCTCAGCGGAAGAAGGTTGAAGAATTCTCTCTTCCCCAGCCCAGTCAGGCTTGAGAAGGTATCGCCCCATCAGGTTCACTGCCGTCCATGGTGGCAGTAAGGGTAATCAGAATGTCTCTGGAGTCTCCTTGGTTCCTCCTGTGCTTAGTTCAGGCCCTTTCAAAGTGTCAACACTCGAGCCTTCAGGCTCCCATCTCCTCTATACATTTATGTCTGCAAAACCCAGCCATCCTGAGGGAGCATAGAGTGGTAGTCCTCATTCAGGTAGCAACAGGTGTTTTCTAGGTTCCGTGAAGGTGTTTGGGTTGAATTGTTCAGAAGTATTTCAGAATTAGAATTGCATCTGTTTATGCTCATATTTCAAAATAGTATTTTGGGAGAAGGGAGCCAGGGTTATAAATCAATTGGAAACACAGTTTGGTTTTTATGATAAAAAGAGGAGTTGACACAAGATATTCTGAGGCCTAGTTATAATAATAATAGTAGCTATGATTTATTGAACACTATCATATGCCAATTACTCAGGTAGATTTTTTACATCTAATATTGATCCTACATGTTAAGCATTTAAGTATAAACCCAATTTAGAGACAAGAAAATGGTTCAGAGAAATTTAATTGCTTGGGATTCAGAGGAAGGTTTCTTTGAACGTCAGTTTTCTGCTACGCTTTGCTGCCTCCTGAGTGTGGTGGGACTTTGCCTGGGGGTGGATACAACAATAAAATTAAATAGCTGCCATTGAAAAAGTTGCTACTGTGTGCCACATTCTTTGTATGTATTACCATCAGTCCTGATGGAAATCTTTCAGAATGCTGTCCTGAATGTTTATCTTCTGGACTGTGGCTCACTTGGGGTAACTGATAACCTCTCGGTGTTGGAGGGGAGTAGACACAGACCCATGATTTAGGTTCCTGCCCTTGATTTTGCCTGAGTGAATAATTTTAAGAATCTAATCAGTGCCTGGGCTCTTAGTGGAGCAATTTAATTTGGGGATTTGTATTTCTGTTCGGATGCTGCTTTAGTAAACCACTGTTTAACCATGGTTTACTATAGGTCAGATAATGTACTAGTGTTCAGGACAAAAAGAGTGATACTATAGTGTGTGGAAATCCTTAGGGCTGGGCTATTATCTCTCAGAAATTTCTGCCTTGGGAGAACAGGGTATATCTGTGCTTCTATAGGCTTCAGGTAGGTAGATGGATGGAGATAATACCACCAAGAAAGATGGATTTCAGGGGAAAAAAGACATTTATAAAAGGTTTGTGGCAGAAGTGTGGTCGAAGCCCAATGAGATCTCAAAATTAAAGGTATTAAGCATATTTTGTGAGGTGGTTGACCCTTTCCAATGCAGTTACTAACAGGTTTAAAGCAAGACAGACACAGAAAATCTTGCAAAATGCAAGCTGCTGGCCAGGTTAAAGGATTTATCTTATTAAGGCACTTACTGCTTTTGTCTTCAAGGTAGAATAGGTATGACTGGACCTAAAATGATGGTTTTAATTGGCCACAGGAGTACAGCACCCATGTGCCCTGAGATAAAATACGGCTTGCAGAAGGCTAATCCCATGTGTGTGCTGGAAAAAATTTTAGAACTCTCAGTTTCAGAGTAAAGATAGGTGAGTAGTGTCTGGAGAGTGTCCAGAAGATAGACTGAAACCCTGTGATAAATGTGGAGCAGGCAGGAGGGCTCTGCCTGATAACTGAGTGAGGCCCGGGTGTGGGGAGCGTGGTGGGGCCAAAGGCAGTTACAGAGAAGGTGGCCTTGGCCTTGTGGACTTGTAAAGATACAACTCTGGGTATAAACCTGAAGTTGAAGGGGGGCATAGAATTATATCCAGTACAGCTTCTTAGATGTCTCCTTGAAAATTGGTATTACATTAAAAAGAGCAAATGGAGAGTTAAGCCATTAATTCACATAATTCAAATCTCAGAACTGCTTTTTTTTCCCCCAAAGTGTCATAATTTCTAAAAAATGATAGTTCCTTCATCATAAATTATCTAAATAATTGCCTCAGTTCCATATTTCACATAAAGTTTGGCTGAATGATATTTAAAGCCATCTCTCACCTTCCTCTCCTTTCTCTCTTTAATTTTCACTTCTATTTTACTCAATTTTTTTTTTAATGCAGTTTTACCTCTAATGCTGTAATGGTCTCATAAAGTAAAAACACTCTCTCGACATCTTTCCATTAGAACTTCTTGTTGGTAATTCTTTTGAAATTCAGCGTAATTTACAAGTCAGTTTTGCTGTTTATTTTTTCTAGAATTTTTACCGTGTGTGATAGCTGGTCTGGAGTTTTCTGTCAGCATTTGTTTCCAATCAAGGACTTGTTAATCGCACCCATCATATGTTTGCATCTTGGTCTGTATTACCTTGGTTTTTTTTTTTTTTTTTCCCTTCTTTTCCCAGCTGGTAGAATAAGAAGGAACATGCCTTTATTCACTATTTGTTAGAACAGTCCAATTAACAGCATTAATTTGTCATTTATGAATATACCTATGATTATAAATAAACCATGGCCCACAGACTACATTTTAAGCAAGGTAAATTTTTTTTTTTTTTTAAGTAAAAATTGACACTGAGCCCCAGACATTCCTGTGAATTTTTTTTAAGAACAGTGATCAGTTATTTTGGGGGGCATCGTTTGTGTAATCCTGAGAAACCCAGAATGAGCCTTAGAAATGTTATGGGCCCGATTCTTTCAGAGTTGTCTTCCGGCTGACACAGGTGTGAGTGTGCTTGCTTCAGCACAGTTGGGCTCTTAAGCTCCTGATAGGCAGCTTCCTAGGTGAGCTAGTATGCTGTTTCTTGAGTGGCCTCGATCAAGCCTTCTATCTCCAACCCTGTCCAGTATAGATAAGCTTACTGCCTCCTCTTTGAATAGATGTGTGCCCTGTGCTGAACTGAATTTTCTAAATCAGTCCTGTTTAGTCTCCTTCCTTTACATGAAAGATCCTTTTTTTCCAGGCTGGAAGTCTAGGTGATCTGGGCCACATGTTAGGCTTCACCACAGTCAACCTTCGTGTCAGTCACCAAGGTGAAATTTGGCATCCGATTATGCCGCTCAGCTTACTGGGTCTTAGTTCTCTTATCAGAGATTGAACCCCGGGCCCTCAGCAGTGAAAGCATGGAGTCCTACCTACTGGACTGTAGGGGAATTCCCTGGCATCTGATTGTAGGTATCTTTTAGTAGATGTTCTTTGGGAGGAGGTGAGGGATTTATTCTGATAATCTCATAATATCGGGGAATGCTCCGAGTTAATTTGTGGGTAGTCAGTACTGAATTTGGAGAAGGCAGTGGCACCCTACTCCAGTACTCTTGCCTGGAAAATCCCATGGACTGGGGAGCCTGGTGGCCTGCTGTCTATGGGGTCGCACAGAGTCAAACACGACTGAAGCGACTTGGAGGAGGAGGAGTACTGAATTAAGTAAAGCACCATGTGTCAAATTAGGAGAGCTAACTTGTGGTGTTATGGGCTCCCTGGTGCTCAGCCACAAAGAACCCGCCTGCCAATGCAGGAGACACAGCGTCAATCCCTGGGTCAGGAAGATCCCCTAGAGAAGGAAATGGCAACCCACTCCAGTATTCTTGCCTGGGAAATCCCATGGACCGAGGAGCCTGGCGGGCTGCAGTCCATGGGGTCATCAAGAGTCGGACACAACTGAGTAAGCAACAACAGCAACTTGAGGTAGTGAAAACTACCATCCTCCAAATTGATTTTTAACATAATGACTTCACCAATGAATGTTTTTATCAGAAATTACCATGCTCGTTTTTAAGATGTATATTTTCCCCACATCTTGGTTTTCTAATCACATCAGGGCTTTAAATTGATGGATAAGTTTTAACTGTTAACACAGTGGGATAACATCTGGGCTTTTCTCTCTGGGCTCCCAGTGTTTATCCTGCTGTGAGCACAGATAATTTTCACCTGACTTCTGTCTGTGTTACCTGAGCTGAGATTCCTGCTGTGTCCACTGACCAGCAACACTGCGTTCTTCTAACAGCTTTGTGTTCATCATTCTATCTTAAACAGGATCATAAAGCTTTCATATGTCTTTTCTAGCTTGTTACCTCATGCTTCTGTGCTTAGTCAAGAAGGAAGAGAAGAAAATAACTCTATCTTGGTTTTATCATTTGCATCACATGATTTTACAACTTTGAATACTCACTTGTCAGTGTGGTTACTGGGGAGATAATTTTGATTACCGTGGGCTCTGAGAGTTACTGCTGTCATCTCTTCCCTCTTGCCACCCTTTTGGGGAAAAAAAAATTAATTTTGCTCAAGGATACATTTTATTGTTTTTCAGGCAAATGATTTCAAAGTTGGACCTTGTGAGACGTTAAAGCTCTTTGCCTCAAGTTCAGTTATTCATTAGCTTTTCTGAAAAAAATAGTACACTTTTAAAAAAGGGTTTCCTGGTATTTCCTCTGGACTGCAGCCTTGTCTTTGACCAGTGAGGGCACTTCCTTGATTGTCTAGCTGTTTCTGCTTTTTGAACCTGAGACTGCCGGTGTTGGGTTGAGCCTTAGGCCGTCTCAGAATCTAAGCGCCCCAGTTTCACTTGTCCTGATTGCTCCCAGCTGCTGTCCCATTCTTTCCTGTTTTGTGTCATTAGACATTTGCTGAAGAGGTCTTCCTGTCCTTCTTCCCTCTTTCCCATCACCCATGATCTCTCTGGGACCTTTCTCCTGCATCAGTGGTTTCCAACCTTGGCTGTATTTGAGAATCACAGGGAGCTTTTAAAAACACTGCCGTCTAGGTCCAGTCTGAAATCATTTAGGTTAGAATCTCTCGATGTAGGGCCTGGGCATCTATATTTTTTAAAGCTCCCGGATAGTTATGGTGGGCAGTTAGGGTTGAGAACATTGCTTTAGAAAAAAATGAGAGATTTTGACTGTGGAAGTTATCAGCCAATTTAGTGATGACTTTTACGTCTAATTCCACCCTCTCCTCTGTGGGGAGGTTACAAGGTGAGTTTACTCCCTGAAAGTTCCATATAAAAAGGGAGGAGTGCTGTCAAATTGGGATCTAAGAGAACAGTTGACTTCTAAGACAAGGGCATCATTATTTAATAAACTGCGCTTAACTAGGATTTCTTCTCTACTTTCTTTTGTGTAAATGAATGTGGTTTCTTTAAAGTTTTCCATCTCCCACTTGTTTTTCTAGTCTCCACTGGACCCTATTTAACTAATTTTTAAGTGTTAGGGAGTTTGTAAGAAGATAGTTCAAGTTATGGTATGATTCTTGAAATCTGAGACAGATAAACTCACTCTTCCTCTTTTGTGCAGCCTAATCTGATGTACTAGAGGGTTCTACCATGTTCTGACGCATTAAGCTAGTGCTTCTCAAAGCATGGTCCCCACACCAACAGCGGCAGCATCACCTAGAAACTTTCTGGAAATTCACATTCTTGGCTCACCTCAGACATACTGACTCAGACATTCTAGACCCAGCAATCTGTGTTGTCACAAGGCTTCTAAGTAATCCTGCTGCAAGCTCAAGTTTGAGAACCACTGCTTTTAGCCATTCGCTGAGTCCAGATTAGGAGTCAACAGTCAAATTTTTCATGCCATCTTGACTTCAGAGGCCTGATAAGAGTTGAAAAAGATGAACAGAGAGCTTGCAGTGGTATCTGTGGAGACGTAACAGAGTTCTTGGCCCTAGAATAGACTTTCCACGGATCCTCATTTGCTGTGTAGCTTTCTGTGTGGTCAAGGTCACCAACCTCCCCCTCACCTCCTGCCAAGTTGCTTCAGTCACATCTGACTCTCTCTGACCCCATGGACTGTAGCCCACCAGGCTCCTCTGTCCATGGGATTCTCCAGTGAAAAATACTGGAGTGGGTTGCCATTTCCTCCTCCAGGGGATCTTCCTGACCCAGGGATCGAAGCCACGTCTCCTTTGGCTCCTGCTTTGCAGGAGAATTCTTTACCACTGAACCACGGGGGAAATCCTTTCCCCTCCCCCAGACAACAGTAATAAAGTACCTGCTCCAGTGCACAGAGGAGGCCACGTGCTCACCCTAGTGCATATACACTGTTCAGAGGGCTGTGTTTAGGTTGGGTTCTTGTTGTTCGGTGATCTTTTCCCATGCTTATTTGTTTGGGTCTTTGGGGAATGTTCCTAGTTTAAGACCAGCATCAGACACCAGCCTGACTCATCCACAGACAGACATGGGACATGTGGAGGAGAGATAAGATTAAAATGTGCTGGGTGTAATCAGTGTGAGAGGGCAAGTGAAGTGAAGAGTGATGCTGCTTCCGTGCTGAGGTAGAGGTGAGGCATGGATCTCGGCCTCTCCTACCACAAGGTGAAGCTAGGTAGAGACCGAACTAGCTATTCGCTGCTTGTCAGTATCATTGGATTCTGTCGTCCATTAAACAGGGCCTCACGATCAGCTGTATCTAACATAGCTATTGGCTTTAGGAATATAAATAGTAGAAAGAATGGGGTTGGCCGGGTCTTAGAAGTTCATTGCAGGACCGCTTAGCAGCTGCTTCAGAATGTTGCCTGAGATTCAGAAATACTCATATATCTGACACATTAAAAAAAATAGGATTAGTGTGGATTACCAATTTTTCTGCAGTTGGGTAGATACCATTTTCTGTATCAAGCTCTACCCGAGATGACTCAGCTTGGATGCTGAGCTTTAGTGGCACAGTAATCTGGGTTTTCTTCTTGGGAATGGGGAGGGCAGGCAAGTTACTTTCCTCAGATTCACCAGGATTCTTGGGAAGGATCAAGAAGGCAGGTTCAGTTGTTGGAACATCAGAAGATTCACGCAGCAGTGGGGAACGCTGTGTTGAGAGGCTTATGTCTGGGGCCAGAGTTTGGACAGAGAGTCCTGAATATGGTGCCCTTAACACCGTGAGCAGCATTCAAAGTTGGACTCCAGGAGAGTGCTCAGGCCTTTTAAAGAAGTCACACATTAGTCAGCTGGTGGAAACCTGAGTGTCCCACATGCGGGGATGCTTCCCAAAGTGGCTGCTGCTCACAGATGAAGAGACACATGTTAGTTCACTTCCATTTTAGTTTCCCTAAAGAATGGACTGCTGCCTGCGTGTTCGGCGAGTGGGCTGGTGGTGGTGTATGTTGGAAAAAACACCTGATATTAAGGATGCATTTATAGAGGAGTACAGTGCCTTAAGGAACAGCCAGGCCAGCCAGGCTCCTAAGAAAAAGACTGCCTGGCAGCCATGGAGAAGGCGTGACTCCCAACCCAAGGACCAGAGGGGTCTGAGTCTTCAGCTCCAGTGGCCCAGATCTGAAGATGGAAGTAAGGGATGTTGGTCTGCTCAACCCCTCTTCAGAAATTCCCTCTGCCAGGTGGTAATGGAGGCTTCTGGTTTTGAGGATATGGCCCCTGAGTCCTGACTTCTATGGAAGAAGTTGCAGGTGAAGCTAGAAAGTTTTTATCCCCCTCCCCCAACAGTTGTACCTTTGAGTTGTACTGGTGTGAATGGATGTGATGTGTGTGGGCATAGCCTTAGGTTGATGCGTCATTTTCATGCTGTAACTAAAATCTGCTATTAATTGAACACTTATTTATGTGCCAGACACTGCTGTGGGATTTATACATATTAGCTCTTCTTTAAGATGGGGAAACTGATGGATAGAGCCAAAGCCATACAATTGGAAAGGGATAGAGGTGGGATACCTCTATCAACACGTCTCTGCATTGACCAAATAAACTCCACAGCCAGTAATTGAAGCTTTAGGGATTTTGATTTTATAGAACTGCCTGAGATCTCACTGGGCTGTTTGTTCCTACCATCTCTCTCAGTTTGGTTTAAAAGAGGAAGGAGGGGGAGTTTGCATGATCTTCTATTAAAGTTGAGGCAGATGTGTTACACTTGGCTTGTCACTCTTTCAGAACCTGAGAGGAACAGACTTGAGTGTGTATTTGTGGACAAGCATCCACAGTGAGCACAGAAGCCTTGTAAGACTTGCACTCCTGTGGAGTGTGACTAGGCCTAGGGATGGGACCTCTCCAGACTGCCTGTTTTCTCCAAACTGCTTGCAAAGCAGATTTAAGTGAAGTTATACATACACACACAGCCCCAGGAAAAAGGATAAATCACCTTTCTTTGTTGGTTTGATATAGGCCATTTATTTCCTAGCCATAGAAGCAAGTGTGTACCAGCTTCATTTAGATTAAACACAGGGCTCATCCTAAACATCTTGTTTTCCAGATGTGAGGGGCAGGCCCAGTAGGCTTGTGACTTCTCCTGGTAGTAGGGGTGGAGGGGAGTGCTAAGTCACTTCAGTCGTGTCCGACTCTGTGCGACCCCATAGACGGCAGCCCACCAGGCTTCCCCGTTCCTGGGATTCTCCAGGCAAGAACACTGGAGTGGGTTGCCATTTCCTTCTCCAATGCATGAAAGTGAAAAGTGAAAGTGAAGTCGCTCAGTCATGTCCGACCCTCAGCGACCCCATGGACCGCAGCCTTCCAGGCTCCTCCATCCATGGGATTTTCCAGGCAAGAGTACTGGAGTGGGGTGCCATTGCCTTCTCCGGGGGTGGAGGGGAAGCAGGTGCTAAAAAGACCACGACACCCAGCCCCAGGTGCTGGAGGGAAATAGTTTTTCATCCCAGAAGTCACGTGGAAGTCTTTATATCTAGTTGTAAGAAGTCAGAACTAGTAATGTATTTTTTAAAATTTATTTACTTATTTTAATTGGAGGCTAATTACAATATTGTAGAACTAGTAATATTTTTAAAAGGAGTGTTTAAAATGAAAAATTTGCATTTTGCATGTAAATAGAAAACACAGGAGGTGTTTGTAAGGTAATGCATGTATCCTATTTAACCTCATACTTTCTAGTTAAGGTTTTCATCATGTAGATGGTGAGTGACTCCTTCAGAAGATGTTATGGAATGGGATTATTTCTTTTTTGACGAGAGAGTTTTCAGGATGGACTTTCGATATTTCGTTTTCCCCTTCTTCCTGGATATTCATATAGGAACCAAAAAAACCAACAGTGCAGTAGATCAGTCCAGCCCTCGATTCTGTTCTCCAGCCCTGTGTGAGGTGTGACGGACTCCACATCTGCCAGCCCTTTACTCCTGACTCTTGGTAGCTAGACCACCCTTCTGGCACCCCCACGTTATGTACCCAGCATTGCCCTGTTCATCTCACCTGGACCCTGCTTCCTTAGGGATTTTCTAGAGAAAGGACTAATCTGAGAAACAAACTGATGCTAAATTGATGCTGGAACCTCTGACTTCCAGGACTGAATGCCTCGGATGTTGTCTGATCTCTCCCTGTATTTTCTGGAGGAGGAAATTGAGGGTGAGAGATACAAAGCACACAGGGAGGCCACTCTTAGTTGTGAGCTGCCTCAGTGGTCAGCTCAGTCATTTTTACAGAGGATGACCTGCCCCACCGTCTCACGAGGGTCTGCACCGGCTGATACGTGCCTGGACAGATGCCTCATTTCAGACAGCCCTACACTATTTATTCTCCAGGGAGGAGCAAGGTGGAGCCAGTGTGGAGGCGTTCTGTGGAAGTGCACCCGTGGGAGACCCTCGGGCAGCCAAAATGCTGCTCATAGACCTCCGGGCCTTGAAGAATGACGGCCTGGTGGCAGCTGTGTAATCCAGAGTGGTGGGGCCTAAGTTTTCTTAAGTGCTTGTAACTTGGAGGTGTGTGACTATGGGAAAGAGTTGCACTGCATGTAATGTTTCCAAGAATTAGTTACTTTGTGCGGGAGGAGTGGGTACTGCTGCCTGGGTCAGTGGTTTTAATTGGCAGCGAATCGCTCCAAGGAATATTCGTGGTTCCATTGGTCTTAGTGCCGGGCAGCCTGTACATTACATCTTTTGGGTAGACTTGGGAGTCTTTTATTGAGAATTAAGTCCCCAAAGCAGCTTTCTGTAACTATTAAAGTCTGATTGATAATGTTTAAGCTCTTTTGTAGGCACTGGAGAAATTTGGTAGTCTTTGAAACAAGCAGTTTCTTCGGCTTTGGCATTGAGAGGAAGAGTGCCACTTCTAGTTACTTTTAATGTTACCAGGAACTCTCAGACCTGGTGCTGATTATTTACAGGTCTGTAGCAAATAGGATTTCTAATGTGGTGAAGGAATCCATATGTGCCTTAAAGGTGAACTAAAAATATAGCAAATTATCTGACTAAACCTCACGTGAACGTAAGATTTTCCAGCCACACAAGTTTTTGGAAGCTCTGGTCCCTCCCCAGCAGGTTGGTGGCAGTGGTACTGGCTTCTGTAGCTTGCACCAGGGTCTAGGTCTTACCCAGGGCTCACACGACATGGTCCTTTGGGGACAGGAGATGAGTTGCAGCCATGATTATTCATTCATCTGCTGTCACTCGGCCAACAGGGTGATGTGTGGATGACTGCAATGGTTGTAGAAGTAAGTGGGCACCGTCTTAGTGAGTGTCTGGTCGGCTGAATGACAGGGATGTGCACAGGATGCTGACCTTTGTCTGCTGAGGCGGCACTGAGCAAGGCCCCTCTGGGCCCAGAGTCTGTCTCACCTGGAAAAGAAGGCAGTCTTGCTGAGCTCTGCATCCCGGCTTGTATTTCTGCCCATCCTTCATTATCTCCACCTCTGATAATGAAACTTCTCACAGTGCATTGCGTTGGAGTTCACTTTCACCTCTGATAATGAAACTTCTCACAGTGCATTGTGTTGGAGTTCACTTTCATTCGTTGATAAAAGTATTACAGTCATCAAAGAACTCTTGCACAACTTTTGCAGCCCTCAAGGAAAAGTGATAGAACACAGACCCACTTGACAGATAACAGGGTATGGGGGAGGGAGTTCTTCCTCTTGTTTTGGCTTGGCTATTTGTTTGTGTAGCCCCAAGAGAAGACTGAGTCTGCTTTTTGTAAAGGAGGTACCTCGGCTCACCCCTAAAGTGCCGAGTGTTGGGTGAATTGATGAGTGGAAGGCGCACGATAATATGCAGCACTTACGTAGTCTTTTGATGATTTCATCTAGAATTGTGCCATCTGGAAACTCACATTTACTAGGACGCAGGGCCAATTTCAGATGGTACTGAGTCCAACGTGTACTTTAAAAGTGGTTTAGATTTTCCTTTGGCTAAAACCTAGGAGGTTGTAGACTAATAGAATAATAATAATGATAGCTTCTCCTAAGGAGCCCTGAATAGCCTCAGAAGCATTCTGATGGGAGGTGAAAGGCAGGACTCTTTATTCTGTTTGGTTAGTGATGAAATTGATACATGGTAGCCTGCACAGGGTCATAGAGCTGCTCCCTTTGAACAGGAAGTTAAATTCATGTGCCTACAGCTTTGACTTATGCTTTGCTGCCAGGAATTGCTATCTGCAGAGTCTCCACACCATGAAGGATCTTTGCTATCGTATTTTCCCGGCTCCCATGGAGCAAAGGTTTCCCATCTGGAGTCTGAATTCTGCTGAAAGTGCCTATGTCGAAGCTTGACCAATCTCAGAGTGGGATGGGGTCCGTGGGTCCCCCGGCTTGGGGACCAGTTGCTGACTGTTGGATCTGGAGCCGCTGGCAGCGCATGCATGGCTCCTCCGCCCTCTGGGAGCGCCCCGTGCCCTGCTCCGTGCTTCAGTGGGGGAGCTGCTGTGTTCTTTTCGCCAGCACGACAGAGAGCCTCTGCAAGGTGTTCCGTGTGCTCTCCCCATTTTAGAGATGCCTTTTACCTCCCATTAGAGTGCTTCTAAGGGCAACTTAGGGAAAGCTACTGTTATTACTATTCTGTTAGTCTACAGTGAAAATCTAAACTGCTTTAAATACGCACTGGAAATGGTATAATCCCACGTTGGCTTGCACAGAGTGGTAGGGTGTGCCGCCCCAGGCATCCGTACCCCTTGTACAGGCTGCTGCCTTCATGCATCCTTCAGGGGTACCTGGAAGAGAAGTGAGGGGCACAGGCCTGAGTTTGCTTCTACCTCATTTCCATCCCACATTCTTAAGAGGCTCCGTGCTTTGTTATTGCTGGTCTAAAAACAGACATCAGTCTGCTGTTCCTAGGTGGACTCAAACCTGCGGAAAAGTAAAGACCACCTTTCCCTTAAGGTGTTAATTTCAAATGAAAGTTTGTTTATGCTCCTCTGTACCACAGCGGCAACTTAGAAAGACACATGCAGTGTGAAGGGATAAAACCTGAGGCCAGAGGACAATACAGTAGTCGACAGGTGCTGAGTTAGCCCACAGATCTGGCTCTTGAGTTTCACAGCAGCTGAAGGGAAGAGGGACATAAGACTAGCTTCCAGATTTGTAATTGCCTGTAAATAAAAACAGATCAGTTTCACAGAAGAAGCATGGCCTTTTCTGTTATTGAGGAACTTTTCCCTCCTAGGACATCATAAAGAGAACACTGGTCTAATGGGTGACACGCTCCTATTTGGGACTTGGTTCTCGTGAGCCAGTCTGAGCGTTCTCTCCTCATTGTATTTTGTCTGTCTATCTAGCCTTGTAAATCCGTTTCTGACATGTCAGGAGTTTGGTTGGGTGTGTGTGGCTCCAGACCTAGGGAGCAACTGGGACTTGCACAGACGAAGCAGTGTGAATCAGGTTCTTTGGGAAAGGTCTCGGAGCAGCCCAGGGCAGAAACTGAGGCTTGTAGGGAAACTGAGGAATGAGACAATGTGGCTGAAGGTGAATGCCTTTGCATAAGGAATTGTGTCTACCAGGAAGTCCAGGGCTCAGCAGAAGGGGAATGTTAGGGGTCAGCTGTTGTTTAGCTCAATGTGGTGGGGTGTCTGGCTTCCACCAGGATTTGGGTTGTGAAACCAGATTGGTTTTCACGATGTCTCAGGGAAGGGCCAGGAAGTCAGCAAGGAGAGTGTGTTAGTTTATTGAGCACCATCCTGCGGATAAACCTGAAGATAAGACGATTCCTTTTTTAGTTGCTGAAGAATCTGAAGCTCGGGGTGGGTCTGCCCCAGCTGGGTCCAGTGGTGTTTGGTGCACCCAGTGGGCCCAGCCCAGCTGGCTCCTGAGTGGCAGTGGAGGAATACCTAGCCTGCCTGCTCCGCCTCCTAGTTTCCCCTCCTTTGTCAGAGGCCCCTGTTACTTAGAACAGTTGCTCGGGGCTGGAATCATCCTCCAGGTGACAGATAAAGGGACCCTGAGACTGTGTTTCTCTGGGCAGAGTTGGTCCCCAGACCACTCATGGGAGTCTTGTGGCTCCATGTGGAGGCATCAGATACAGGGGTTAATGGGAGTGGGGTGTCCGGCAGCGCTCAGAGCTCTGTGTGCCCACCGGTGGGACACAGATTATGCTAATTCTTACAAAAATGAATATGTGTGTGTGTGTGTGTGCATGCACATGCGTGCGAGCACACACACACACACACAGGTTCCACAGTTTGCCTGTGAAGTGGAAGCTGGGCCTCGGTGCTGTCCTTCTCTCCTCCATTTTAGGCCAGTCCATGTTCCTGCAAACAGACAAGGCATTGTTTAAAGTACAGTGTACTCGCCTTCTTTTGCATTGTCATCAGAAACCCTTGACGAAATGTTTAATTTCTCTCTGAGGTTATCTGTACTTAGTTGACTTGCCCGATAATACATTTGGTTCTAGAACCTGGAACTTTCTTCTTGCCTGCTCGTGTTACATTAAGTCCGTCGTAGGACACACAAGTATTTTTATAGAAACCTTAAGGATTCCTGCACTTTGAGATGACTCAGACCAGTGTTTCCAAACTGTTACTAGTTTGGAACACAATTAACTGGGACACATGCTGGAGAAGGGCTTCCCATTCTCTTCCCTGCCCTAGCTTTTCACTAGGCTAGCTGCCTGTCCTGTTACCTCTTGTTTGCAGTAAGGCCAAAGGGACCTGCCTTCTAAGTGTAAGGTCCCATTTAAAAGTGAAGCTGCTTCTTAAGGCTACTTTAACAGAGTTAAAAGCTCTGAAGTTCTTGTGACAGTCTGCTAACTAGTTGCATTGCCTGTGATGTTTTATTTAAGAATAAATAAATCTTTAAATTGATAAGTTCAGCAAAGGTAGAGATGAGAAGTGTGAGCTAAGTAAATTGCTTTAGAGCTATATATTTTAAAAAAGTCTACTCATGGTTTTCCCCCACATTTATGGGGGACATGTGTCACTCTCTTTGTGAGCATGCTGATTCATTGGCATGGACCATGGACTGGATATCATAGTATTTTTTTTAAAGCTGAACTGTATGAAAACTTAAGATTTACAAAAAAGACATAACTGAGGTTGTTGTACAATTACAGTTGTTTAATTAATGAGCTGTTACATTTAAAAAAAAAATCAGATTCCAGAAGTGCAATTAGAGTCAGCTTTATAGCAATGCACGTGTTGTACAAAATAAGATGTGTGTGCAGAGACCCAGACCCAGCTCTCCCAGCCTCTTGCTTTCTCCCTCCCCAAGAGGCAGAAGCTAAGAAGAAACTGACTGTTGGGACACACGAGACTGCCTTAGTGGTGACTGAAGAGGTGGTGTCTTGCTGGCTCGGGGAGGCAGTGGTCTGGGCTGAAGAAACAAACCAGCTTGACAGTGCCTTGTGCTTGCATGCAATGCCTCTGCAGGATGCTTTCTACTCTGCTGGGTTTATTCTCTGCAACTGGGTGAAAGCCAGAAAGGTAGTTTGCTCTGGTAGGACTGGAAAATGGGTAAGATTGAAGGAATGCGGGCAATTTTTGATGAGAGGTCCTGACAGGATCTCAGTTCCTTAATATTTTGTAGGTAAACATTGTGATGTTGGTTCTGCAGTAGAGAAGTTAAAAATGGACATCTCTGAGGGTCTTTGCTAACATAAAATAGCTAAGCCTATTTGGGTCTGGTAGGGCTGGGGTAGTTCGATGGAGCTGTATTTTGAGGAGAAGGGGTGGCACCATGCACGGTGCCTGGTACGATTCCTGCGGGCCATTCCACATGTAGCTCTTTCCATGTTCCAGCTTTGCTGAACTTCTTCAGAAAATTACTGTTTTTGAAAGAAGAAAATCTAAACGGTGGAGAGAAATCTAGGCTGTATTTAAGCTGGCCTTTGTAATTTTTTCCTAGTTACACACAGCCCACATTCTGGAGCTCTGTGACGTCAACACCCTTGCCTGGAGGGTCAAGAGTTTTGACCACCCGGGCCTTGGCCAGCCTGGGTCACATAGTCGCATGCACAAGCCGGGGCCCTTGTTTACTTCCTCTCGTAGCTGGGACATCGAGTACTAAGAAGGACTGCGCGCCTGCACACGAGTGCTCCTGCCAGCACGCTCAGCCCTGCCGTTCCTGACTGTCTTGGAAAGCGCTCCATCCGCAAGGCAGGCTTTTGTTCTTCGAGTGCAGGCTTTATACCCTGGCTACACACCCCTTCCCCAGATTCCAGAGAAGACCCAGAGGCTCTCTCCCCTGCAGCCGAACCCCCACAGAATCCTCAGCTTTAGCAGCTGTGAACTTTCAGAGCAGTAGGAGGAGTCAGGCTAGGTAGATCGTGCTGGAGCTGCATGGTCATCTGCATGGCATGGGATCCTGTGACTAACGTTTAGAAAAGGAGTGCTTTCCTTGGATGCTGATGGGAAAGTTGAGGGGCTTTTGGATTATACACTGTTGCCTAATGTGGATTCTAAGACACAGCCTTCTAATTACAAGTGTATAAACTGTTTCATACTGAATGTTAGTCAAGCTTAGGTGATCCTTTGCAACTTCATGAATAATCAAAATGCAAAAAGATGTTGCACATGTTTGAAACTGTTGCAGAATCAAGTTTTATAT
>NW_011494945.1:7065654-7087632 GCF_000754665.1 Bison bison bison | reverse complement strand
TATATATATATATATATATATATTCCCTTCCCCCCAGGGAACTTTTCATCCTCTAGAGATTTATTCTTAAAGAAGATCATCTTCTATACAATAAGTCATAATAAAAGCTGTTAAACATTAATATTCCAGACGAAAACAGGCATATAAACGTATAAAGTTAAATGTGAAGACTGCAGCTCATTAATAGGATTTAATTTAAATCACACCCCTCCCCCCCTTTTTGACAGGGTAATTAATACTTTAGAGGAAAGGAAAGAGATAATAGATAGACAAAAGTCTTATTTACAGACTATACTGGCCAAAAATTATGAATGAAGAATTGAGGCTTATGTTTCTGTCAGAATTTTGAATGGCCATGTTTACAAATTCTGTCATGGTTCAAAAATTGTGCAGCTTTTCTCATCTTAATCTTGGCATTATTGTCTTTTTCCTTTAAATGTTGATTTATTTCTTTGTCTCTACCAGGTCTAGTGTAGCATGAAGAATCTTTAGTTGCAGCATATGGGAGCTAGTTCTCTGACCAGAGATGGTTCCAGGTTCCATGCAGGGGGCCATTGGGAGCATGGATTCTTAGCCACTGGACCACCAGGAAAGTCCCAACATTATTGCTCTTTTATGAGACTCATATTACTGCTTTCAGACTGGAGGAAGTAACAGAGCTCATTCTAGGCCAGCCTCTTCCTTCGATAGAAGAAATCGAGGCCCACAATTTGGAGTGGACTCAGCACCCAGCTAGTAGGTTAAGCAGAGTAGGCAGGAAGCTGAATTCTCACTCCACGATTTTCCTTTAAAAGAAGTTGCTGCTTGCCTCTGTGACTGTTATTAATATAAAGACCTACTTGAGGTGCAGGTAGGGAGTTGGGGATGGGGACACAGAGATCTGCTTTTGCCTCTGGGGCATTAGAGTTTCTCATTCCCAGCCCAGGTGTGGCTGGGACTACTGGGAGCTCTGTTAGAACCTCAGGTTTTGACATTGTACCCAACAGTGGGGCTAAGGGTGATCCATTTACATTCAGGACAACCATACCATTACAGCTGGGCAGCCCTCCTAGGGATGTTCTTTGCATCTGTTAGAACAATGTTTCCCAAACTGTATTCTCCTCTAAATAGTAATAGGCTTCCTGATTTGGACAGTTAAAAGTGCCTTAGTCCCACAGTCGTGTCTGACTCTCTGCGACCCCATGGACTAAAAGCCCACCAGGCTCTTCTGTCCATGGAGTTCTCCAAGCAAGAATACTGGAGTGGGTAGCCATTACCTTTTCCAGGGGATCTTCCTGACCCAGCGATCAAACCTGGGTCTCTAAGGCAATTAGGTTGAACACAGTTTAAGTGGTATATTTTAGTTTATTTTCTAAACAGGACTTCTTGAGGCAATCTCATCATATCCTTTTGGTGGTAAAGTAACTCAGGAGTCAGCATGAAACCCCAAATTCTGACGATAATCAGGCAGAAGCAGAAGGATGAGAACTAAATTAAACATAGCCCTGAAGTTCACTTTTGGGTCAGGCATTCAGGAAGCAGCACATAAAAATTTGCTTGGATACAGTTTCCTCATAGTTCTTCAGCAGCTTGAAATATCATCTTGAGCTGGCAGTAAACAAAAATCTCAGGTTGTCATTTTTCTTTCTATCTAATTGAACAAATTATTGTGTAGGGATGTGAAACAAAACCTGTGTTCCTGAAGCCAAAGGTTTTGAGATCCACAGTTCAGTTACTTACAGGTTCCAATTACTTTGAAAGAAGAAAATAATGGTATTCTTAAGTTTTATGGTTTGACAGAAAACAACAAAATTCTATAAAGCAATTATCCTTCAATTAAAAAAATAAATGAATTTTAAGAAGTTTTATGTACCTTTTAGAGTTAACCACAGCTGCCTTTTTATTTTAAAAATTTGAATAATTGTAGTATCTTGATTCAAAAGGAGTGTTACTCAGCAATAAAGAGGAACAGCCACTGATTTAAAAAAAAAGAATGATTTTCAAACATACAGAAAGTGCAGGCTGTTTGATTTCATTTATTATGAAGTTCTAGAAAAGGCAAGATTCATCTATGGTGACACAAAGCAAATCAGTGACTACCAGGGGCTACGGAGATAGGAGATTGACTGCGAAAAGGGCGTAGGGAGCTTTCTGGGGAGATGAAAATTGTACTGTATCTTTGTGGTGGTTACATTGGTGTATACATTTGTCAAAATTCATCTAACTGCTGAAGAAGGGTGCAGTTTTGGTATGTAAATAATACATCGATAAAATTGATTTAAAAAGAGGAGAAGGTTTAGAAAGGCTATGATTGGAATTTGTGCAGCTCGAGGAGCAAATCATGCCTATTGGCCAGTTTTTCAGCACAGTAAGCCTGGCCCTTTGCTTTGACGTTCTTCATTTATTCCTGTGTTCATGACTGCTTAAGAAGCTGCCCATCTCTTTTGCTTGCCCACTGTTTTTGTGATTTGAGCTTTAGAAAATTCTTTCCTTTTGGGAACTTAGAGTCCTTGTTAGTCGTCAGCAAGAACACGTATTAAATTCCCCTGAAGTTATTTTTCATGTAGGCGGCCTTTTAAGCATTAGTGGTTCTGTGGAATGGAGGTGTGGTGGAAGTGTGAGTGTGTGTGTGTGTGGGAAGAGGGTGTGTGTCCTCAGAAAATTCTGCCATGGTGCCTCACACCTGCCTCAGCTTCTGTGTGAATACTTAAAAGAGAATGTTGTGAAGTCCGCTTCTGGCCCAGCTGGGGCCTAGGGGCGCACATTTGTTGTGGTTTTAGAGTCTCTGAGAAGCCATTTGTTGAGAATGGTTGCACGGGTGGTAATTCGGTGGGTAAGGGGTGGAGGATGGTCCTCAGCATTTTCATGGCTCCCTGCCCCCTGCACCTGGTCTTTAATCTCAATCCCATTAGAAGTTAGTGAGGTTATTTGTCTAGTGTGTCCACAGAGAAGTGAATGCATGCTCAGGAATGTATAATTTAGTGGGTAATTTGAAGCATCCAGGTATTGGAAACATTGTTGAGTGTTTGTTCTTAAAGTTCGAGTCCTCCATGTATAATCAGAGTTAGGCTTTAGGAAAGAACAGGCTGGCTCTTAATGGATCATGTTAGCTGGAATTGGTTAAAGTGTTTTTTCTTAGAAGAGAGGATTACGCATTATAGTAACAAGATGTTCTTTTATTTCCTAGTTTATCAAAAGATGTTGATTGGGAAATAGGGTGTGCAGATATTTTAGATCTTACTGTTTTAAAATAGATGAGCTCGAAAGAATGAGAAACGATTGTGTCAGAAGGTAAGCTGTGCCCAGGAGAGCTAAATAATTGGGGCTGGGGGTGGGGAAGGTAAATTTTTTTTTCTTTTCTGTATTTCTCTTGGACATCTTTTGGTGGTGTGCTTGTGTTTCTGTAAACTGGCTTCCTTAGGACGACTAGAGCTGAGCAGAGAGATGGCGCAGAGCTGTATGCAGATACTCTTCACTCTTTCTGGTTTTTCCCTCCCCAAAAAGTTGTTGGTAAATTAATTTCAAGTTGATGGGGACCACTTGAGATTTTTATATGGGTGTGAGCTATTTGTTCACAAAATAAAGCAGATGAAGTTTATGAAACTTTAGAGAAGGAAGAATTCCTATCTCCCTCCTCCTTCCCCTTCTCAGGAGAGTTGTTAGAAAATCTAAAGCTTATCTAAACGCCCCTCTGGTTAAAAGCCAGATAAAGAAAACTCCAGGAGAGTTACTGGAGTTCTGGCTTCTTATTAATAGAATCAAGGTACTGGCCTCCTGGCCTTAGGGTCAGGTGGGTGGCCTCGGCCCCATTTCCCTCTGTGCCCCCACCACCCCATCACAGCCCTTCTTCTGTGGGCTTGGCCCTGCTGGTTTCATTCTCCTGCTGCGAACTCTTTAAGAATACAGATGACAGAGCCGGGCTCTGTGTCCCTGGTGGTGACCCTGGTCTTCCATGCCTCCTCACGCCCCAGTGGCCTCAGGGCCTGGCTGTCCTGTCGCAGTGACTGAGTTGGGATAGGTTGGCACAAGCGGCCCTCGTCCCCAAATCTGGTTTTGTTGACTCTGGCAAAAACCCAGCTCTTTCCAAACCACCTCCTGACGCCCTTGTGCTGTGAGATAAGAATGGGCTTCACCTGAGCAGTTTCGCGGGGCGTCTCCCCCTTCCTTTGTATAGAAACCATTTCAGAATGTGGGTTAGTGGGCTATAGTGTCAGGGAAAATGCGTGATTTTGGCAGAGATGTTTGTGATCCAGAGTATTTTCATGGTAGTTCCCCAAACAACCCTGGCAAGAACTAAGAGTTCCGTTTATCCTTTGGTATTTTAATGTTGTTCTCAAGCAGAGATTTTTTTTTTTTTTTTTTAAGAGGCATGACTTCCATCTTTTCTACTCCCCTCTGCTCCCAGCAGCTGTATTTTGCAAACCCTTGTCAAGCCACAAGTTGGCGAGGTCAAAAGCCTACTGCTTATTTTTGTTGAGTTTATGAAACATGTGAACATATAGTGTTTTTAGGTAGTGCTGTGGAATGCTGATTGAATACTGGAAGTATTTCTGAAGAAGGAGTTAGGGTGAAAATACTTTTCAATATAACTGTCACCGCTCTAACTCTTCAACTTGAGCAGAATTTAACTAATGATATAGAAAATCTTTGGTGCTTATTATATTGAATTCACTTCCCAAGCATTGTTATTATTTTATATGAAATACCACATATGTTTTTATTATTAAAAAACTCTACAAAAAGCTATTGGGTACAGGGGATGCGTTTGCTGTTTCATTGTTCGATGTTTTCTCTTAGAAACATGCCTTTCTAGAGGGGAGGGCAAGTTTGTTAATGTAGTTCCTGAAGATTAGTTATTTACTCCAGGACAGAAAGGCATAATGAAAGCAGGAGCTTTATAGAATCTGCCTTCTTACGTCTCCTGTTTCTGAGACTTTATAATAAAAGCTGTTTTTATGTTTATAGTAATTGCTATCTAAGGGAACTTTTTGTGTACACATGAAATCATAATGACCTCTGTAAGACCACATGTTATGAGTGCCTTGCTGGTGTTATCATGCCAAAGTGAAAGTCGCTCAGTCGTGTCTGACTCTTTGCGACCCCATGGACTATATAGTCCATGGAATTCTCCAGGCCAGAATACTGGAGTGGGTAGCCTTTCCCTTCTCCATGGGATCTTCCCAACCCAGGGATCAAACCCAAGTCTCCTGCATTGCAGGCAGATTCTTTACCAGCTGAGCCACAAGGGAAACCCAAGAATACTGGAGTGGGTGGCCTATCCCTCTCCAGGGGATCTTCCCAACCCAGGAATCGAACTGGGATCTCCTGCATTGCAGGCGGATTCTTTACCAACTGAGATATCAGGGAAGCTGCCACTTTATCTTGTTAGTGATAAGCTTCATAGTTCAGTTGGAAATTGATTTTGCATTATTGCAAAATATGTAGGGTCAAGCATAGGATATTGCTTTGGAAGGACTGATGCTGAGGCTGAAGCTCCAATAATTTGGCCACCTGATGCAAAGAGCTAACTCATTAGAAAAGACCCTGATGCTGGGAAAGATTGAAGGCAGGAGAAGGGGATGACAGAGGATGAGATGGTTGGATGGCATCACCTACTCAAGACATGAGTTTGAGCAAGCTCTGGAAAGTGGTGAAGGACAGGGAAGTCTGGCGTGCTGCAGTTCATGGGAGTCACAAAAGAGTCGGACGTGACTGAGTGACTGAACAGCAACAATAGTATGTTTCAGTATTCCAGTGAAATATTTTAGTGGTGGCAGCCTGGTTCCCTGTCATTCTGTCCAGCTTTGCTTTAGACCCTGATTCTTTTCTCCTGTCGTTTTTGTTTAAGCTTACCATTTTGTTTTTCCTTCCTACAATATTCCCTTTTTAGAATTTTTCCTAAACTTATAATCTGTCAGTATGTATTATTTTACCAAAAAGGTCAATTGCTCTGTTTTCTATGTGTCTCCTCTCCATTCCATTATCCCATAGCATTGAAAATATTTTTATAATAAAATTTTTGCTATTATTTATGTGTTATTATCAGACCCCTTTGAGAGAGTTGTACTGCCTATGTCCAGAAAAATGTGGTTACATAAGACATTTTGCATGTGATTTGCATATAATTTTAGGAGCTTATTTATGCTCTAAATCCCATCCATGGACTTCTGTTTAATTCCCTAATTAAAAAAAAATACTGCTCAAAGTAAAAGTAGGAATGTGGACTTGGATATACAGGGGAAAGAAAACCTATGTCCAGATTACTTGGAAGAGTTATGAGTTGATGAGTGATGAACATCTCAAGTATGTTTTGTAAGCAGGGAAGCAAAATGTTTGTTTGTGAGAGGATGGGAAAGTTTAAGCAGGAAGTGAGAGTCCAAGATAGGAGTGCTGAGCAGGACTATTCAGGGGAAAGAGGAGGTCACCGTGCACCTGTCCAGAGGCAAAATTGTAGAGTGTTTGGGAGACTCTAAAACCCTAGCATGATCACACATATTGTTTCTTATAAGATTTGTGGTTAGATGAACTTGGAAAACGCTTAATATACTATCACCCTTTAGAGTCTTGAAGATGCATATCTTCTGGCTCATGTCCCTGAGGAGTCCTGCAGTAAAGAACCTGTTTTACACAGTTTAATCCAGCATCTCCCAGTTTTAGGTCCAGGGAATGCTTTCTGCAGAAAACAGTTTTCAGCAGAACACACGTTAGGAAATGAAATACCAGGTTAGAGAAACTTGTCCTCTCTGAGGTGTGGATGATATCCTGTACCCACAATAAGCAGAAAGAAATCCCCGGAGATTAGAAAATATCACTGTGGAGGTGGCAGAAGCTAAGTGAGACCACAAGTAGGCCGTGCGGCTGTGTCTTCCCGTGGCCCAAAGCAGGATGTGCAAGAATGTGAGTGATGCCGTTGGACTGTGTCGAGAGGTACACAGCCCAGAAGTTGCGTGAGTTCCTACCAGGGACAGGGAAAAAAAAAGGAGAGCAGACCTGAGAGTGTCCAGTTGAGCTGTCAGAAATGATGTCACCCGTTAAATCCAGAAGCCCACCAGTCTGAGACCACGTAATACGCGGAGGTAGAACAAAATTACGTCTCCAGGTGTAAAAGGGATTTTCCTTTTCAGCTGTGAGGATGCTAGCTTAAGACAAATTGTTTCTTCTTAAACAAAATGATTGTGATGTGTTTAATGAGATCAAGACGTCTCCTTGCTGCCTTGTGGTATTCATACCATTCTGGATAATGATTATGTGAAATTATGGATTCCGCGGGCTAAATTTAAGCCAGCAGTACAGGGCAAAGGGCGCTTTGATTCTGCTATGCCTGTTGTCCTGTGTTATCAGTCTCCTGAGCCTAGCATTCACTTGGTTAGGTGCCCCATGGTTTTGATATGTTTTTTTAAACATATTCTGCAGTATTAATACACTTCGATGGCTCATACCGTAGACCTCTATGTGGCTGAGTCCAGCTGTACCATGTGTGGTAGCTGGAGAGCTATTTTGGGAACAAACTTCATGTTTCTTCTAATTTTTAATAAGCACTTAGGTCTGCCTGGCTTTTGAGGTGTATCACAGAGTCCATCACATTTCACCTACTACAGTACTAAAGAGGTTCTAAAACTAGGATCCGTGCTTTGGCTTTTATTTTTATTTTTTTCAAGTTAGTGAGTCTTCTTCCTTTGCTGAAACTACTTCTAGTCAGCCGTATTTGTTAAATAACCTCTTCCAAACCCATAAATTCTAAGCTAGAATTTGTGAACCTTCAAGCTAAAGCAAGCAAGAAAAAACTTAATAAAATATAGAGACATAATTTGTTTCGTGCACTTTTTAGGTTCCCAAATACTTGGTGAGGCTTGTGTCTCTCTCTAAGGATCTGGTTCCCATGCAATTCATAATAATACAGTATTGTGGGTTCTCTCTGGTTTAATTCTTGCCTTCCTCTGGACCCTCCTGTCTTCTGTCTCCCCCAGTTTAGTGAAGGACCTCCCCCTACCACCTTGCTTCTCTCAGTTTGAAACAGTCTTTTTGCCCTAGAATTGTGTTCTTCAGTGGTTTCTTCATCTTCGCTTATGTCACCTCAGCCTTCAGAGGAGGAAGGGATTGGCTCGGTTCTGCTGACACATCTGCTCCCCACCTCTGTTGATGTGCACATTCACGGTGGGGATGACAGGGGATTACCAAGCAGTTGCTGAGTGATAAACTGAACCAAGGCAACCGCAAGCAGGATGTCCAAAAAAAAAAGCCACTGAGACACACTGGCCATGCTCTGAACCAACTGTTTGTGCTGGGACTACTGGGAAAGAGGAGAAAAAAATCTAGAACCGACTCTTGAGCAAAGTTGTGAAGTACACCATGAGTCAGAAGCACATTCCAAAGGTTTGGGGCTGTCCAGATTTGGGGGTGGGCTGGGGGAGGAGTGTTACACATTTTATGGAGATTGACTTACTGGAAATTCACCATCATGGAAACAGAGATTTAGGGCAAGAATTCTGAATATGTTCTGGGAAGGCTCCCATTCATGGAATTGGTTTGGCAGACAAATGGCTTCCAGGAATGCCAGCCAGACTTATATAGCGAGATGAAGATCGTTGATAGTCTCTGTTCATTTCACTGCAACCTGGTAATGACTGGAAAACTCCCACCTAGGGCAGAGGCCCTCTCTTTGCTCTATCGAAAGAAGTTATGATAACTGGTTTTACTCTTGGCTTTTCACTAAAATGGCCAGGGAGAGGTGTCTCAAAGTCTCCTCTGTGTATGTTCTTTTTCTCTCCTTTTCTTTTTTTAGGTGTAATTAATAGAAAGATTATTAACAGTTATTATATAAGAAACTTGAGATGTAAACTGAGTTTATTAGAAAGTTGAATGACATCTGTCTGCATATTCCTGGATCAGAATAACTTTGCAAGAGCAGGGTGTTTTTTTATTCCTTGCCCTCCATCTTCCTTTTACCCTGTTATTATTCCAGTTAATAAGTAAATGACCCTCTGAACTGAAAAAGGCTTAGGAATGTTCTTTAAAACATAAGCGTTTTAAATAGGGATTTTCTTTTAAACAGGGCAATTTTATATAAAAAGTATAATCCTTTTAGGTATTATTTTAAGCTTATTTTAGGACCCCCAAATATTTTTTTCTCTTTTTTTAGTATTTAAATTATGGAAGTATGATAACACATTTACAGGAGACTTGGAAAATACAGAAAAAAGTTACATGTAATTCCACTATATGTAGCAAGTAGTTTTTTATGTAGATAAATCAAGATTTTTAATTGAAGTTTCAGTATCAGACTCTCAAAACTAATAGAATGAATATACAGAAAGTAAAAGGATATAGTAAACCTGAAAAGCACCATGAATCAATTCAACATGATTAAGATTTATGTAGTTTTCATGCAACAGGTTACAAATTCCATTTAAGTTAGGACCCCTCCCCCAAATATTTTATTTCTATACATCTGTATGCTCTCAGCTATGTCTAGAATTGTGTGTATGTGAGTATCTGTGTACTTATCACAACTGGAATTTGTAGATTTATGTTTTGAATACAGTTATTTTCCCTATTTTGAATGGTGTTTACTGTTTGATTTAGAAAGTAGTATAGGGCTTCCCTGATGGCTCAGTGGTAAAGAATCCACCTGCCAATGCAGGAGACACAGGTTTGATCCCTGATCCAAGAAGATTCCGCATGCTGCAGAGTGTTTAAGCCCATGCACCACAACTATTGAGCCTGTGCTCTAGAACCCAGGAGCCACAACTACTGAATCTCGCATGCCGTAAGGCCCGCGCTCCGCAACAGGAGAAGCCACTGCAACAAGAAGCCCACACACTGCAACTAGAAAAAAGCCTGTGCAGCAGTGAAGACCCAGCACAGCCTAAATAAATACATAAATTGAATTTAAAAAAGAAAGCCTAAATATTTTAGAATTATAGGCTTTTATAAGGCTTCTCATAATGATCCTTTATGTGGTGTATGCCTTGCCCTGGAATTTGATGGGGATTTTGTGCTTCTACAAAGATGGTCTTTTCTACTACAGAGTTGGTCTTTTTTCTTGGTTAACTGTCACAGAAGACTTTCCTGAGTTCATTAATATTTTTGACCGTATTTCAGTGGGCTTAGTTCTGTAAAACCCTCTTCCACCTTCCTTGGGGGGCGGGGGTGGGGGAACAAGCCAGTGACAAATTTTAGTCCATTAAACTCTGATTTACAAACTTAGCAATGCTTTAGAGTAAGTATCTGAGAAGTAGGCTTTGCTCCACATCCACCATATAGTTCTTTCTGTTAAGGCTTATACCCTTTCTTCAGACAAATTCCATCCCTTCTTTCCGTCCCATTTATTCTTGACTGGATGTAGATCGTCCCATTTCAAGTTTTCTTCCAGAATGTAACCACTTTCCAGCAAAAAGATGTTGCATAGATGGTTCTTTCCTAAAAGATCCACCTGGCTATACCAGCCCTCCATTTGAGCAAAAGATTGAGTTGCTGCCCAGCAACATTTGCCTCTAGATATTTGTCTTTCAAGACTTCTGAGAAGTAAGCCATTTACTTTATGTTTTTCTTTCTTTCTTATTGAGATATGGTAGACATATAACAGTGTATTAGTTTTAGGTGTATAATGTAATGATTTTATATGTGTATATTATTTTGAAGTGCAACCACAATAAGTTTAGTTAATATCAATCACCATACATATTTGCAGTTTTTTAAAGTCATTCACTTTTAAGAGACTACTGACAAGCTTAACATGAATTGGTGCTGAATATTTTCTTTCATTATTAAAATATTTGTGTTCACTGATGAAAATGTAAAAGCTGCAGATTGCAAAAACAAAGAAAATAAAAACCACCTATGATTCTGTGGTTTATTGTTAACCTTTTATTGTGCTTATTGTTTATTGTTTGGCTGGTTAGTATTGTGTATTATTATACCTATGGCCTTAAAACCTGGTTTGATGTCTTCGTCAGTTTTCATAAAGGGAGTGGGATTTATGGAAACTTTTCCATATCATTAACAATTGTTAATGACTTTAAAAATTAAACATATTATTTTGAAATAATTGTAGACTCACATGCAGTTGTAAGAAATAATACAGAGAGATTCCATATGCCATCCCCAGATTCCCCAAATGGCGATATCTTGCAAAATTCTGGTACCCACAGGCAAGTTACTAACATTGATACATTCGAGCTATAGGACATTGCTATCACTAGGATTCTTCTTGTTGCCCTTTTATAGCCATACACACCTTTTATGGCCTCCACCCTGACCCCTGGCACCCTCATCTGTTCTCCCTTTTTGTAATTTAGTCTTTTCAAGAATGCAGTGTATACAAGAATGATATAGTATGTGACCTTTCAGAATTGGCTTTTTCCATTAACCTAATTCCCTGAAGATTTATCCAAGTTGTTACACATATCAATAGTTTGTTGTTTATTGCTAAATAGTATTCCATTATTTGGATATATCACATTTTATTTATCCATTTCTCAGCTGACTGGATATTTGGGTTATTTCCAGTTAGGGGCTATTTTGAATAAAGCTGCTATGAACATTTGTGTACATGTTTTTGTGTGAACATAAATTTCCATTTTCTGGGCTAAATGTCCAATGACTTTTAGTTTTAATGATGGTATAACATTTAATGATGGCATAATGTGTTTTTCATAGCATGTTTTCACATAGTGTAATGCCCTCCAAATCCATTCATATTGCTGCAAATGACAAAATTTTATTCTTTTTTTTTTTTGGCTTAGTATATCTGTACCACATTATATATATATACCATATCTTCTTTATCTGTTTGTCTATTACGGACACTTAGGTTATTTCAGTATCTTGGCAATTATAAATAATGCTGCTATGAACGTTAGGGTGCATATATCTTTTAGAGTTGTAGATAAGTCTTTATGCACATCTTTTATTTCTAGAAGTGGAATTGATGCCTCAGAGTATGCATAATTTTAAAACTTTTCCCCCTAGTATCTCTTTTTTTCTTTCATAAAAACCTGCTAGACTCCCACCAGCAGTGCCCATTTCCATGCCCTTGACAACACAGAGCATTATTACTTTAATAAATCTTCATAAATTTCTGCCTTACCCCAGTAGCAGCATACATGTACGACTCAACTGTTGGTTTTCCAATCTTGCTTGCCTAAGAAAATCTTCTAGAATCGGAGAATACCACCAGGATCTTGTTTTGCATGAGATTTGGGAGTCTGCTAAAACCTCAGAAGACGTGGTATAAGATGGATACAAAGAATTCTGAATTTCTGTATGTTGTTTTCTGTTGTATCTCATTTGGCCCAGGAGAACTAGACCTTAAAAAAGAAAAAACCTTTGAGATATGAATCACTTTTTATAAAAGTTGGTTAATATAAACAACATAGTGAACTGTGTGTTATGCTCATCTGAAGCTCTTAGAGATGAGATGAGATTGAAGTTTAGACTTTTTATGAAACTTAGAGTGGTGAGATACTTTTCTTTCTCATGCTAAAGTTTTTAGTGTTTCTCTGTGTGTGACTAGGCAGTGATTTTCAAGGATTAAGATAAGGTTAAGAATATATATTTACTAAAACCTGGGGAATGTATTTTTGTTTCTCTGATATAAATGAAGTCTGGTTTCAAAATTACTTTCTGGTTGGAATATGACAAACTGACATTCCTTCCAGTGTAAGATGTTTTCTCCTTTTTATGTTTCAAGATCTATTGTTATTTGTTTTCTTCTTTACCTGTGGTGCCATATTTAACCTGAATCAGTCTGATTTCAGTAAAAATTGTTTTCTTCTTAGAATAGCTAGTCACTCTTACAGAAGGTTGGACAGTTTCAGAAGAGATTGTGCCCACCAATTTGTTTGGTGCTTAATTGACATGATGAAGGCAGACCTTGTTCTTACAAATAAATGAATAAAGGAGGCTAGCAGAATCTGGCATTTCTCTTTTTAAAGTTATAAGAAATCCTTACTCATTTTGGCATTTTAATACACAGGTTCATAGCTGAAGAGTAATAGGGAATGTAACAAAATGAGTGAATCAAGTAAACTATCATCCATGAAAACTATTCATTTTTTAAGGAATGATAAAACTTTCTATTGTCATTTTTTCCCAATTTCTTATGATTCTTACAGCATTGGTGGTTTTCAGTTTATCTAGTGGGAGTTCTCTGGTTGCCTAATGGTTAGGATTCTGGGCTTTTCACTACAGTGACCTATGTTAAATCCCTGGTCAGGGAATTGAGAGCCCACAAGCCATGTGATATGGCTGGGAAAAAAAATTAAGTATCTAGAACATTTATATGCATGTTGATCTAGGAAAGAAAATATAGTGTTGAACATGAAGTGGTTGTTCTTATCTCCAGGTATATATAATACAGGAAGGAATCTCTGCCAAATGGAGGACAGAGAGTGACCTGCTGGGGGAGTGTTGGCTAATTTAGCCTTTCCCAGACTGAATATGTAGCATCATTTTCCTTCATGGCAGTATGAGGGCTCTGGAATTTATCAACTTATTTTAATCTCAGAGTTTAGTTCTATTTTGAAATAAAAATTTTTCTCTGGTATGGTACCTTACAGACAATTTATACCTGTAGGTCTGAGAACTCCTAGAAGAATCTTTTGGAGAAGGCAGTGGCACCCTACTCCAGTACTCTTGCCTGGAAAATCCCATGGACGGAGGAGCCTGGTGGGCTGCAGTCCATGGGGTCGCGAAGAGTCGGACATGACTGGGCGACTTCACTTTCACTTTTCACTTTCCTGCATTGGAGAAGGAAATGGCAGCCCACTCCAGTGTTCTTGCCTGGAGAATCCCAGGGACGGGGGAGCCTGGTGGGTTGCCGTCTATGGGGTCGCATAGAGTTGGACATGGCTGAAATGACTTAGCAGCAGCAGCAGCAGAATCTTTGCCTATGAAATTTACTAGGAATGGTGACTAAAGCCACCCTGAAAGAATATGATTTACATTTGATCAAATGCAAACAACAGCATCAGACTTTCAGACCATTTTGACTAAAATGATGATGTTTAGTTCTAATCTGAGTGTTTATTAGTAGACAATTTGGTGTCATGCAAAATTAGTTTATTGAGGAAGTCAGAAGGTGCTGTGTGTGAATGTGCTCAGTTGCTTAGTCGTGTCCAACTCTGCAATCCCCTGGACTGTAGCCCGACAGGTTCCTCTGCCCGTGGAATTTTCTAGGTACAAATACTGGAGTGGGTAGCCATTTCCTTCTCCAGGGGATCTTCCCAGCCCAGGGGCTGAACTTCGGTCTCTTCCATCTCTTGCAATGGCAGGCAGATTCTTTACCTTTACCTGGGAAGCCCCAGAAGATGCTAGAGGAGAGAAAAACGTACATTTTAGACAAACAAGACTTATTTTATAGATATTTCAGGAAATTTTTGCATATGAAAATCTAGAAGTATGGTGATTTTAATAAGTAATAAAGAGGAACTGAAAGACAGCAGTATGTTTCTTGGTGAATAAATAAGGTGAAAATCATTGGGTTACTTTGACCCCTTCAGTGTCAAGTCAAGTTTTTGTGGATTGTTAAACCTTTGGGATAACTATGTGGAAGAACTTCCTGACATTTTTTTTTTAATTCTTTTTGGATTTGGATAACATTTAACAGCGCCATGCCTTTGCCTGAAGTGAGTGAATAGTCCTGTTCTAAAACTGTATTGGAGTGTGGAGGTTTCACATGATTTATTAGTACATCATATTTGACATTGACCTATTTGTGAACAAGGAATATTCAGTTCACATTCATTGTTCATTATTGTGTTTGAACAACAAATAAATGTTACAGTTTTAGAGTCTGTGCTTGAACTGAAATTGAACAACAGCCTGTTAATTCAGCCAAAGAAAACAGCCAGTCTGGATGTTTCAGGGTTCCCAAAGTTTTTAAATGGTTTTTTTGGCTGTTGCTTTCTTGCTGTTTGGTTTGGGCCTTTTTTTTTCTCTTTAAAGCACCTGGAGAATTGTCCTAGCTCTGGTGCATTCCCATCGAGAGGCCCTCACACGCTACTTCTGAACGTCCCGAAAGGGTGGTGATTTTGAGACATCTACCATTTTCTTGTGGTACGGCTCACCTGGGGATGGTAACAGCCCAATGAAAAGAGAGAAAGGGGTACTTAAAGCCAAGTGCTTCTGTTTCATAGATGTTTTTCATACTGTTTTACAAGGCCATGGCCTCCTGGCTTTCCTAATTTTTATTTTTAAACTTAAGGTATTGCTTAGGCCAAAATAAACTTTTTAATTGAGATAAGTGAAGTTTGCAGTCACACTTTATCAGCATCCTTCCGTTTAAGTACTGCTACTTTTTTTGAGTACACATAATGTATCAGACACCGCACTGGATCCTGTACATACACTGTTTCTCATACACACTTTGAAAGTTACTCATTTCTCAAACAAGAAACAGAGGCTTAGATCAATTAAAAGTTTGCCGAAGGTGACACTCTTCATAAACAAAAGGGTGGGAATTCAAAATGAATTATCTTAATTTCACATATGGCTCAGGGATGATTGGAATTACCCTACAAAAAGAACGTATATTTGTTGTTCTTTTTTGTTTTAGCACAGGGAATATTGGAGTATTTCCAGTTTTGGTAACCTGCTCAGATAAAATGAGGGGCCTGACCAGAATGGCTGAGGTGGGGAGTGTGGAAATGTAGTATGAGGTTGAGGTAGGACAGAAAATCAGGTTCAATGGAAAAATCACAAGATACAATTATTTTGTAAAATGTGGTACTTTCACATCTCTCAAAAGACCAGAAAAAAGGCTTTTTTTAATCTTATAATGCAAATATCTGATACTTGAAAATTAATTTGCTTTGCAGATTGTCATCGGTAGAATGTTTTAGATTTTTTAATATAAGAATTATAAGTAAATTAAGACAGTTGTGCATTAACAAATTTGATCTGGACAGCTTTAGTCTGAAACAGAACAGTATAAATTTTAAGAGAGGTGGGGGAGTTCCCTGGTGTTACAGTGGAGAAGAATCCACCTGCCCCAGTGCAGGGGTCACGGGTTTGATCCCTGGTCGGTTAAGATTCCTTGGAGCAACTAAGTGCCGTAACTATTGAGCCTGTACTCTAGAGACCGCGAGCCGCAACTGCTGAGCCTAAGTGCTGCAACTGCTGAAGCCCATGTGCCTAGAGCCTGTGCTCCACAACCAGAGAAGCCACCACACTAGAGAAAGTCCTCAAACAGCAAAGAGCAAGCACAACCAAAAAAAAAAAAACCTTAAAAAAGAGAGGTGGAGCAGGATGGGAACACAGTTTGGTATTCAGGGTTTGAGGACCAGAATTCTGTATACTTTTGCTTGGAGGCTGATCACAGCCTCTTTCTTGGCTGTCAGTAATGTTCTTCTCAGTTAATGACTAACTGCTGCTTTTGCCTAGAAATCCAGAAACTCTGGAGATGAGGGATTCTTTCTGAAACTAATCCCACAGTACATCACCCTTTTTGTTCGCTGCCATGGACTATACCCTGGCTCCTCTTCCCAAGGGCGGTTCACTGTGTGGTAGGGTGGTGGTTTCTACATAGTAATCAGCCTTCTACTATTGTGATTTTCCTCCCTCTCACCCTTAACTCTTTGGGTTCTTCACACACAGTGGCATGACTGCTAGTAGCACAAAAACCAATAAGAGAACGGGGTGGGCATGGGGGGAAAAGTTTTCTCAAATTTGATGTGTCTACATAGTTCTGCCATGCTGTGATCAAGGAAACCCCATTAAAAAACTTTCTTCTTCTTCCCAGGAAGCAGCC
This sequence comes from Bison bison bison, assembly GCF_000754665.1. Lineage (NCBI taxonomy): Eukaryota > Metazoa > Chordata > Mammalia > Artiodactyla > Bovidae > Bison > Bison bison. The sequence goes on along the minus strand of NW_011494945.1, from coordinate 7,070,903 downwards.
TTGTGAACAGGCAGGTTCAGAAAGCCAGGGAGCCAAGAAACTTTTTTGCAGTGCTTTTATCAGCCAGACCTACTTTTACCAAGGGCTTAGTGATCAATCTCTATGTTTTAAGTGGTTACACTGTGTATTTTGATCACTTTTTACCGATTTGCACAGCTGGCTGATTGGTCGCTGTTACGTGTGTGATTTTCATTTTTCTTGCCTTCTGTGGCACAGGGGTCAGGGTGCAGGGCCCATAAAGATAGCTCAACAGAAGCAGGTTGAAGAGGCAATGTTAGTTCAACTAGCAAGTGTCCATGTGGGTTTGTTTGTTTTTTTGTTTTGTTATATTTGAAAAACAAATGAACCTCTGAGATAGAAGAGTACTGAGGGGCAAAGTATTGTCATTGGTTCTTAAACTCATGGAATTTAGAACTGGACTTTTTAATTGATTAACTTGTATGTTTTGTCTTTCATACCCAAAAGGGCATACTTAGGAGATAAAAGTGTTCTTTTTTTTTAAATCACTACTTGAAATTCTGTGGAAGAATAACATTTCCTACACTCCTTTATCAGAAACTTGTTTCATTAATACTAGGTTTTCTGCTCCTGGTAAAGTTTTATGTCTTGAAGATTGGATTGTGAGATGCATTTGTTTCTAACCCAGTTTGTCTTGCTCTACTCAGACGCCCAGATGACTATGAATAAATTCTACTCAGTCTCCAAAACCCAAGGGAGGCCCTATATTACTTGTCTGCCATCCTGACATGTAGTAATATATAAGCATCCTTTAATGGCTCACAGATTAAATTCTTTGAATGCTTTACCTTTAATGTTAAGGAAGAAATTTATTCATTCACTCAGTAAATGTTTATTGATGCCTACTACGTGGCAGGCACTGAAATGTATATTCTTTAACAGTGAGTTACCCTGGAAGAACTATTTGATCATTACCCATGTCTTGGTTCATCACTGCAGCAGTTTGAGAGTCAATGGCAGGTCTGGCCTTCAGTTTTATCCTGTTTATCCTGTTTGCTGCCATTTCCCAAGGACCTTTGTATCATAGAATATCAGAGTTGAAATATATGTAGAAAGTCCTAATCTAGTTCCCTCATTCTATTCATCAGGAGTAATATAGAATTCCATATGCATAGTCCTAGTCAGCCTTAAGATCACCTCGAGCTTCTCTGTTTCCATTGTAAGTGTATGTTTTATACTCAGAATTATTTTTAAAATGCTTGAGTTGAGTGAAATCTTTAGTTCAGGCTCTTAGAAAACTTGATCTGTGGATAAATGGACACTTCTACTTAAAGATGATTGAGAATTGGCTATCACAGACCTGTGTTCTGGTATTACAAGTAGTTCTACCAAAGAGGCTTATTCTAACTAAAAACTATCTTTTTCCCCCCAGAGGGAAATGGAACATGGACTGGATTAGGACCATAGTCTAAACAAAGTAGAAGGCTACTCAAAGAACTTGTCAGAACTTGAATAAAAAGAAATGCCCACCATTTTCTGGTGCTTCTGCATTTTCTCTATCAAACACACAATCCAGAAACAAAAATATCCTGACAGAAATCAAGAAACCAAATATCCTACCTGCTAGCCAACTCTAGGGGTTCTGAACAGAGTGTACCATTAAGGATTCCTTTTAGCTGTCTTGAGATTTATTTGAAAACCACTCCAGTGTATACTTATAAGCAGAAAACAATTTAAAAGCTCTTCTTTTGGCCTTGATACTTTAAAAAAAATAGGATTTAGCATTGCTGATCGTCACTTCTCCAAAGTTTGAAGAGAACCATGCTATTCTCAAAGTGGAAAAAAAATTAAAAAGCTTAACTTTTTCTTTACCCCTACTCTCCCAGGGTCAGAAAACTGGCCCTGGATTCCCTGGACAGATTTGTTTCTACCTCAAGCTGCTTCGGCAGTTAATGCTCAGCGGTACAGTGTGCTTTTTTTCTGTTAACACCAAGGTAGCTGGAGTGCTTCCTCCAACTGCAAATGAGTGTTCGCCAGACCTCAAGATTTTGCCTTCATTTAAATGTATAGTTACCAGAGGACATGATGTGGAAGAGGTTATCGGAGGTTAGTTCTTAAATGTCTTTAAGATCAGCCTGCCGTAATGGTTGGTATAAACCCGCAATGGTTTGTAACTGGTAAGCTGAGTAAATGGATTATCTCTGAACCTTACTATTTTTAGCCTTCCCCCCAAAATGAATCGTGAATGGTTATGTCACTTCCAAAAAATTTTGTTTTAGTGAGGGCTTAGAGACCAGACAGGACCCTGGAGTTGTTCCTGGAAGGGTGGGGCTGGTGGTGCTGACTGGGCATAGTCCACCATTCATGGAGAGCACCCTGGTGTTACCTGTCCGGGTGCCGAAGGGCCTCGGCTCTCTGCCAGGTTTAGCTGCTTCGTAGCTGAGTGACCCCGGGCAGAGTTGTAAAGCACTGGGCCTTGATCTCTTTAGTTTTAACATTAGCCAAAACACTGGCTGTTTTGTCTGCTTCTTTCAAGGTGGTGATGGACATAGAGTATTGAGATTGAAGGTGGTCTTGTTTAGAAGGGAGGCAAAGGTACCAGGTAGACAAGTGAATTTGTGTCTCACTGATCTCTCTCTGAATAACACTATGGATCACCTTTAGGATGGACGTCTTTGCTTTTCTGGGTCAGCCACATGGACCAACAAGCAACCTTCTTAATTTGGAGGCAGTGTTCTTCTCACCTGTTTCTTCATGTCACTCCCCTTTAGTGGTACACATTGTCACAGGTCCTTCAGTTGTAGCTTATGACAACACACATACATACATGGTGGTAACATGCCTAGAGGACTTGGCTGTTGACCACAGGGGTGCTTGTTGCTTAGGCCAGAGTCCTTTCATTAAGCTGAGGAGATGTGCACCTCAGTTAAAAAATACACACATACACACACAGTCTTGACACAGAAAGACAAATACTATATGATATAATGTGTGGAATCTAAAAAGTAAACTAGTGAATATAACAAAAAGGAAACAGATTCACAGGTAGAACAAATTAGTGCTTAACAGTGGAGGTAAGGATGGAGAGCCCATGTGGGGAGGCGTTTGAGGTACAAACTGCTATTATAAAAAGAAAAAAAATATATACACACATATGTACAGTATACTTTTGAAAAGAAAAAAGTTGAAGTCTGTTATAACCTCTTCATTTATGTGAGTTTCTTGCAGATTTGATTATATGCACATGAACTATTTACTTAGCTACATTAAGAGATTCTCTTTTTTTGTTTTTATCCATACTTTATTTCCCTGTTGGAGAGTGCTTGGTTTTTTCCGTTTATTTTGATATTCTTTAATATTATAATTATTGTTTTTTATTATTTTAAAATAAAAAGACTGCATCTAAGAGTCTTGTAAATTGTGAAGGTTCTAATGGTATTCCTGAACAGGAACTCACAGTAAACTAGCTACAGGGAAATTTGCCCCACAAGAAACACAATAGAATTAAGAGAGGAGGATTCAGTATTAAGTCTGTACAAATGAGAGGCACGAGACTGGACCCCTCAGCGTAATAATCTGAGCCTCTCCGTCTTTGTGCTCTGAGTCAAAGAGGGAAAGAGAATAGATAAAGGACTGGGGTGTGTGTGTGTGTGTGTTGGTTTTTGAAAGAAATACACTCCCATTCTGTGTCCTTTATAAGTAGATGTAAGTGATAAGGGTGGGGGTTGGGCGTATATGCATGGTTTAACAATTCGGAGAACAGCCTGCACGGGTTATTTGCACTCGTGTTTTTTATTCCTGTTGTCTAATGCCACCTCCCATCCCCACCAATTTGTGACCCAAAGAAGATAAAGATTTTTTTCCTATAGTCTCACAGTTTGAAGTATTTGGATAATTTTACCGTGAAATAAAGTTTCAACGTATTTTAAATTTCAGTGTGATTTTAAATAAAATTTTAAAATAAAAATAAGAAAAAAGAAGAAAAAAAATCTCTTAAAAAAATCCTAAGATGGTTTATTTTGAAATTGTGGGGGAAAAAAATCAAATATATTGAGTTGTATAATTTGAATACATTAAAGCTATAACAATTTAAGTGTAAAATTTGGATTTTATAAATGTGTACACAGTTGTGTAACACCTTAGTTGTGGTATAAAACATTTCAGACATTTTCATCACCCCAAAAGTCCCCTAATGCCCCTTTTCATTCAGTCCCCTACCCCTACTCCTGGCCCCTAGCTATATTTGAGCTGCTTTTTGCCTTTTCTGGAATTTTATATAAACAGAGTCATACTGTATATAGCTTTTTGTATTAGCTCCAATCACTTGGCATAGTGCATTTGAGATTCATTTGATTACTTTTATCAGTGGTTCATTCCTTTTAATTGCTATGAAGTATTCCATTGTATGGATATTCCATTATATAAATATGTCCATCAGTTCAGTTCAGTTGCTCAGTCGTGTTCAACTGTTTGCAACCCTATGGACTGCAGCACTCCAGGCTTCCCTGTCCATCACCAACTCCTAGAGCTTACTCAAACTCATGTCCATTGAGTCGGTGATGACATCCAACCATCTTGTCCTCTGTCGTCCCTTTTTCTTCCCACCTTCAGTCTTTCCCAGCATCAGGATCTTTTCCAGTGAGTCAGCTCTTCATATCAGGTGGCCAAAGTATTGGAGTTTCAGCTTCAGCATCAGTCCTTCCAATGAATATTCAGGACTGATCTCCTTTAGGATGGACTGGTTGGATCTCCTTGCAGTCCAAGGGACTCTCAAGAGTCTTCTCCAACACCACAGTTCAAAAGCATCAGTTCTTCAGCACTCAGCTTTCTTTATAGTCCAATTCTCACATCCATACACGACTACTGGAAAAAGCATAACTTTGACTAGATGGACCTTTGTCGGCAAAGTAATGTCTCTGCTTTTTAATACGCTGTCTACATTTGTCATAGCTTTTCTTCCAAGGAGCAAGTGTCTTTTCATGTCATGGCTGCAGTCACCATCTGCAGTGATTTTAGAGCCCCCCAAAATAAAGTCAGCCACTGTTTCCATTGTTTCCCCACCTATTTCCCATGAAGTAATGGGACCAGATGCCATGATCTTCATTTTCTGAATGTTGAGTTTTAAGTCAACTTTTTCACTCTCCTCTTTCACTTTCATCAAGAGGCTCTTTAGTTCTTCTTCGATTTCTGCCATAAGTGTGGCCATAAATATGTCAATAGCACAATATTTTATCCATTTACCAGTAGATGGACATTGGACATTTGGATTGTTTCTAGGGTTTTTTTTTTTT
>NW_011494945.1:7049938-7065554 GCF_000754665.1 Bison bison bison | reverse complement strand
TTTTTTTTTTTTTTACTATTATGAATAAAACTGCTAGAAATGTTCATGTTCAAGTCTTTTTGCAGTATATGTTTTCATTTCTTTGAGGTAAATAGCTCAGCATAACATTATGTATCGTGTATGCACCTTTTTATGCTATGCTATGCTATGCTATGCTAAGTCACTTCAGTCATGTCCGACTCTGTGTGACCCCACAGACGGCAGCCCACCAGGCTCCCCCGTCCCTGAGATTCTCCAGGTAAGAACACTGGAGTGGGTTGCCATTTCCTTCTCCAATGCATGAAAGTGAAAAGTGAAAGTGAAGTTGCTCAGTCGTGTCTGACTCTTAGAGACCCCATGGACTACAACCTTCCAGGCTCCTCCATCCATGGGATTTTCCAGGCAGGAGTACTGGAGTGGGGTGCCATTGCCTTCTCCACACCTTTTTAAGACACTACCAAACTGTCAGACCAACAAACCAGCAAAGTATGAGAGTTCTAGTTGTTCTTCATCCTTTCCATATTTGTAATTGTCACTTATTTTACTATTTTACTTTTATCTTTTGTAGAATGTACGGTGTGTAATAGTAGATTTTTATTTGCATTTGTGTAATTAGTAATGTTAAGCATCTTTTCATGTGTTTACTTGTAATTCGTGTATCTTCTTTGGCCAAGTGTCTATTGAGATCTTTGGCCTTTTTTAGAAATAAGAGTATTTGTTTTCATACTTGTCAGTTATAAGAGTTCATATATATTTTCAATACAATTTTTTCTTCAGAAATAAAATTTGTGATTTTTCCCCCTGTCTGTGGATTGCTTGTTCATTTACCTAACAGTGTCTTTTGAAGAACAGGTTTTTAATTTTGGTCAAGTCCACTTTGTACTTTTTCTATCCTAAGAAATTTTTGTCTAATCAAAGGTCATGATGGTTTTTTCCCCCTATGTTTTTTTCAACAGGCTACGTAATTTTAACTGTTAATTTTAAGTTTCTGATCTATTTGGAGTTAGTTTTAATATATTATTTATTTATCCATTGAGCTACTTGATACCTTAGTGTATTTCTAGACTCTTTCCTGTTTTATTGATGTACATATCTTGTACCAATACCATACTGTCTTTATCGTTATAGCTTTGTAATAAGTCTTGAAATCAGATAGTATAGGCCTTTCAGTTTAGTTCTTCAAAATTGTTTGGGCTGTTCTAGATTTAGTCTTCTTTAATTTCTCTCAACAATGTTTTAAACTCAGAGTACAGGTCTTAAACATATTCTGTAAAATTTATCCTTAAGTGCTTTATATTTTGATGTGATTTCAATCCTTTTAAAATTTATCAGGAGTTGTTTTATGGCCTAGAATATGAGCAGTCTTGGAGAATACTTTATGTGTAGTTGAAAAGAACATTGTATGCTCTATGGTGTGTTCTATAAATGCCAGTTAGATAAAGATGTCCAACTTCATTTTGTGACCTCTTATTCTTGTGAAGCAAATTTTGAAATATCCAGATGTAATTGTGGATTTGTCTCCACTTTTCAATTCTGTTCTTGCTTCTTGTATTTTGAAATTCTATTACTGTCAAATAAACATTTAAGGTTGCTATATTCTCTTGATACATTGACTCCTATATTATGATGGAATGTCCTTTTTCATCCTCACAGTATTTTTTGAGCTGATACTAATACAGTTACTTCAACTGTCTTTGGATTAGTGTTTGTGTGGTATAGTTTTTTTCCCTCCTTACACTTTTAACCTGTGTCTTTGTATTTAATCTGTCTGTTTTTATATGTATGTAGATAGCACGTACGTGGGTCTTGGTTTTTGTTGTTGTTGTTGCTGTTGTCTGTTCCAGTCTGACAGTCTTTGCTTTTTATTTGAGATTTTTTTTTTTGAGATTTTTTTTTTAAAGACCATTTTCTATAATATAATTATGACTTGTTAATTAAGCTACCATGTTGTTACTAGTTTTCTATTCTCCTTTATGTTCTTTATGTCCTTTCCCCTCTTGCCTGTCTTCTTTTGAGTTGAGTTGTTACTGTTGTTTAAATGAATCCCTATTATCTCCAGTCTTATTTGCTGTACTTCCTTCTTATTTAATAATGGTTGCTGTAGGGTTTGTACATCTTTAACTGACTACAGTCAACCTTCAAATATACCACTTTACATGGGGTGTAAGTAAGATCCTTGAAACAATAAACTGCCTTTTCTCCCTTCCTATTTAGTCCTACTTTACTTCTACATATGCTATAAACCCCACAATATATTATTGTTACTTTGTTTTGAAGAGGCATTATCTTTTAAAAAAATAAAAATAAGAAAAAGTTTTTATATTTATCCAAATACACTGGCTTTCCAGAAGAGATCAGTGGTAAAGAATCTGCCTGCAATGCAGGAGATGCACATTCATTCCCCTGGTGGGGAAGATCTACTGGAGAAGAAAATGGTAACCTGCTCCAGTTTAACCTTTTATGAGACTGCAAAACTATTTTCCAAAGAAGCTATACCAGTATAATAAGTTGTTTAATGCTCTTGTCTGCTAATTCCATCATCTGTCACTTCTGGGCTTCCATAGTAGCTCAACTGGTAAAGAATCTGCCTGCAAAACAGGAAATCCAGGTTTGATTCCTGGGTCTGGAAGATCCACTGGAGAAGGGATAGGCTACCCACTCCAGTATTCTTGGGCTTCTGTTCTAGGTCTGTACCTATTGATTTATTTTTGTCCTGATTATGGGTCATAATTCTTTTTCCTTTGCCCGCCTGATGATTTTTGCTTAGATATCAGACATATATTGTTTGAAAAGTGAAAGTAAAAGTTGCTCAGTTGTGTCTAGCTCTTTGCTACCCCATGGACTATACAGTCCATGGAATTCCCTAGGCCAGAATACTGGAGTGGGCAGCCTTTCTCTTCTCTAGGGGATCTTCCTAACCCAGGGATCGAACCTAGGTCTCCTTCATTGCAGGCAGATTCTTTACCAGCTGAGCCACAAGGGTAGCCCAAGAACACTGGAGTGGGTAGCCTAACCCTTCCCCAGTGGATCTTCCTGACCCAGGAGTTGAACCAGGGTCTCTTGCATTTGCAGGCAGATTCTTTACCAACTGAGCTATATATTGTTTGGGTGCTAAATTTTGTTGTACTTCTTTAAGTAGTGGTGGACTTTGCTCTGGCGTGCAGTTGAGTTGCTGGGACTTAGTTGTATTGTTTTGAAGCCAGCTTTTAGGCTTTGTTAGTGTGGGTCCAGAGCAGTTGGTAGTTTCGGGATTATTTTTCTCCAATACTAAGGTAATATTCTTCTGAAGGTTTTATCTGATGCCATGTGTATTATTAATGAATTATTTCCATTTTTGTTGGTGGAAACATGAACTGTTTCTAGCCCTGTGTGAGCTTTGGGGCTTTTTAGACCAACTACTTTCCCGTGCTTCTGTCCCCAGCTTTTCTCACATGGATCGGAGAGAGAGTCTCTGATAGTAGTCTTCTCTCCCATGGATCAGAACTCAGCCTGACTCTGGGGGACCTCTGTGCTGCCTGCCGCCTTCTCTGCCGCCCTGCCAAATCTAGCCATCTTGGCCTCCCCGAATACGATCTCGGCTCATTGTGACCGCTGTCCTCTTAGTTCCCGCTTCTCTGTTCTGTGGCGTGAAAACTGCCTCCTGGAGTTCAGGCAGACATAGGGCTTGCCTCACTTGTTTCACTTTTCTCAGGAATTGAGTTCTGTGCTGCCTGTTGTCCAGGGTCTGAGAACAATCGTTTCATATAGTCTGTCAGTTTTCTAGCTGTTACTCCATCATGGCTTGAGTCCATGATAAATGTGTTTTCTGTGCCAAAATCTGCTACTATATTAACTGTTTAGAGCAGAGCCTGTTCTAGGGAGAAAGAGAGTAAGTGTAACTGTGGCTTCAAGGCAGAAAGCATTCTGCCTATACACAGAAATGGTACCTTCACTTTCTAACTTAGGGCATTTGTGATTTAAGGAAGAGACTCCTGAGTCTTCAGTGTGCTAGTCATTGTTTGAGTGATTGCCCCTTTTAGTCATCCAAGTTAATATTTATTAAATACCCACCAGGTACTTGGTGCTCTGCTAGGCATTACTTCTCCTTATTTCTACTTCTTAACACTTGAAATATGCCAAACAAATAAAAATAATTTTCCTATTCTGTTTACCAATTGGATTCTTGGATATATCTGTTAAGCTTTGATATTGAGAAACTGGAAGTGGAATATGGTAATATTCTCAGCTGTAAAATTGATCTCATTTCTTCACTAGCCATCTGTTTGTGTCCAAGAATAACAAAATTTTCATAGTCACATCTTTATTATTTAATTACTTAAAATAATGAATGGCCTGTACCATGCTTGCCCCACTTTTGAAACAGTTCCTCCTATAGGCTGTTGAAGTAGGAAGCTAATACCTCTGATTAAGAGTAAAGACCAGACCTACATAAGCGTATGTTGTATGGCTGTATTTGAAGTCATGAGGGTGTGATTAATGGCCCTTACTAGTTTTAATTTGGCGTGTCTTACTCTTAAACCACACTTAAGCTTGGTTGCAAAGCCTGACAAATGAGTCTTCTGAACTTGCCAAGCTGAGACATGTCACTGCCCTCTTGGGACCCCATTTCCTAAACCTGCCTGGGTTTCTTACAGGTTAAATTTTAGGACTAAGCTTGCACAGAGCCATAGGGAATCTCTGCAGATCATTCTTAGCATAGGTTTGTTAAATAACATTCTTTGCCCAAGAGCATGGTTCATTTCCCAAACCAATTCTAACAGTATCCTCTGTTAAATTTTTAAGTTAATTAAGTCCTTTCATTATATTTTTGGGGTCAGAAAACAGACCATGCTCGTATATAGGAGCCCAGAAATATACAGTATCATTGACTGATTCCTGTCTTAGAGGTCTTGCATGGTTTCATGTTGCCTTTTTGATTTGTTTTTGTGTGTAAAACATTTTTCCTTAACACATTTAACAGTACATTTTTTGGTCTGTCCTTTTCCTTAAAAGAACAGTTTATTTCATGCAGAATCTAGATGTTTTCCTTAGAAACTGAAGTTACCAGTGTTTTGGAGATAGTACCCCTTTATTGCTTTATAGATGGAAGTGCTTTACAGTGTTTTATAGATGGATGAGGCTGTGTGTGTTTGAAGGCATGATGCTTTTGTGGCGGAGCTGGGATCATTTGTATTATGAATCTGTGTTTCTGAGTCTGAGGACGAGAACACCAAGTTATTATTTATCTTGGACGCAACTAATACTTTGTTTATAATAAGAATCTTTTATTTTTCAAAAGCAGCTGTTGTTGGCAGCTTACTACTAAAAATTTCAAGTTGTAGTCTTTAATCTGGGGTGGGAATAGGAAAAAACAAAATTAAAATTATTAATGTTACTTGATAAAAATTGTTTTTCTTGATACAGGGCCTAACTGGTGTCTTTATCACGTAGTGTTTACTAACATTCAGCAAATGATTCTCCCTGTACCTGTGACCTGCCAAAGCATCCCAAGGGTAGGCACTTCATCAATGTTTGAATGAATGATACAACCAAAACTATTAAAATATTTATTAAAATCATGTCTTATAGCTCTACTTCCAAAGAAACTTTTGGGGATAGCTAGTGTTTCAGTTGTTCACTTAGGATAATTTTGTTTGGATGGAGAATCTATGTTCTTATGAAATTGGAGTTTATGAAATAAGAATGGGAAAAAAATAGAGTGTGTAATTGGGCACATCCTGTACTGCTCAGTGAATCACCAAACCAGCATAATTGCCATTAAGCATTTTGGATGGCAAGCTTGTATGTCCTTGCTCTGCCTGAATAACTTGGAGTTACCATGAGGAGCTGCAATTCATCCAGGCTGTAGTCATCAGGGTTACAGAGTGGAGCTTCTATTCATGGGAACAAGCCTGCTGCCTTGCTGACTAAATGCTTGTGTGAGTCCCAAAGACATCAGATGACATCAGAACCATTTCAGGGCCTTCCTTGGTCATTTGTAAGGCCATGTCAGGAGTCACGTTCAGAATACAATTAGCAAGGCAGCCTTCAGGAGTAAGAATTAAGTGGATGTGTAGTGTACGGTGTACCTCAGCCACTACAGGGAATGAATCTACTGGGGTGAATCTCTTAGCACACTGGCTAGATTTGGTCCCGTGCAGACCTGCTCTGGAAGGAGAAGATGGATTGCTTAGGAAGAAAATGCCTGAAAAAGTGAAACAAACCTAGGGCCAAATTAGGTATTCATATCCTCATGCACTTGTAAAGTATAAAGCCTTTTTAGTGTTCTTAAAATGGTATGCAGAAAGCCACGTATATGGGCGTTTTTCTGGGAAGTGGGTGTGTAGCATTCACCAGACTTTCAGAAGAGTCCATGACTCCACAGAATGAGGATCCAGTGACCTAGAGCAATGGTGTGGCTGTGAAAAGAAGGTGAAAGCTTTAAACCCAACAGAAAGGGCGATATTTATCCCTGGATGCAAACCCAACATCTTTTGGCCTTCAGCTGTGCCTGCCTGCAGCATCCCCCTCATCCCAACCTCTAAATCCTTTTAAGGAATGGCTTTGATTTCCCTTGTGGGCAGTAGTATTTCCAATAGCTGATTAGACTGCTGTGAGACATGGAGCTAATTTTTAAAGAACTTTTTGCTTTGGAAGAACTTTTTTCTTTGCTAACCCCAGTCCTTGGCTTTCCTTGAGAATCCCAGCGGTCTGCCAGACCCCAGCATGCTGGCCCAATTGCTCTCCTGTGGTGTTGTGGTCTTTAGCACAACATTCATTGCACATTGGTTATAAATGAGTCTGGAGTTAAACGAATCTATATTTAAAACTCAGCTCCATCACTTATCAGCTCTGTGATTTTGGGCAGGTTGTCACCTTGAACCTCAATTTTTCAGGTATAGGACAGGGATAGTAATACTCCCTACATTATAGGGATTAAAAGAGATAATGGATGTACAGTGACCTGCATAGAGTTTAGGATTATAAACTTCCAATAAATTTTAGCTGTTATGGTTAAGATGGTGATGATGATGAATGTGTAATTACCCTTTTCCGAGCATGATTGTCAGCAACTTGAGGGCAGAAACCATGTTTTATCCTTTTGTATATCATTTTGAACTCTTAGAATAGAGTTGCTGGTTGCTTATTCAGTGTGATTTCACATGCCTGTGAGGCTGCCACCAGTCACTCCATTTCACAGGCTCGTGTCTCGTGTGTTCCAGTTCTCTATGTGGACACCAGGACCCTTGTCAAGGGCTCCTAGAGACAGCCCAGGCAGAAATGTTGGAATTGTTGTCTTCCTTTCATTGGCCAGGTCAGTTTGACCCTTTGGTCATGGATGTTCAGTGAGGTTCAATCTTTCTGAGGTTCTTACAGTGTCAAGTCTGTATTCCGTGGGTGAGACAGAAATGTGGATTCAGTTCTGTTCCCTCACAAGCAGCTTCAAGTCTCTGCTGCAAATGGGGTGTCAGCTGTTTCTTTTCGTACCGTGTTTCCTACTGGTGGCATCTCCATTCCCGTCTCCACGCTCAGCCCTGCTACAGAGGCCGAGCCCTCAGTGTAATCACGTCCTTGTCAGGCTGTACTCCTCTCAGTGTAGGTTAATTCACATAGAAGTTGTATTCGCTTGCAGCAGCTCATGTCTTCTCCACCTAAGAAAACAGGAATTGACGGAGAGACTATTCAGAACTGACTATCCTAAGCCAGTGGTTCTCAACATGAGCAGGGGATGTGTGTGTTGGGTGGGGGTAACCCTCGGGGACATTTAGACACTTTTGATTGTCACCACTGAGGGGCTGCTACTGGAGTCTGGTGGGTAGAGGCCAGGGAGGCCATTAAACTTATATTCCAGTGCACTGGACAGCCCCTGCCACAGAGAATCCTCCAGCTCAAAATGTCAGTGGCGCCAACGCTGAGAAACCTTGCCTTAAGCCTAACGGGTCTTCAGCTCCCTAAAGTCAGGCCACTCAGTGCTTGCCAGCCAGGCCATGCCTAATGGCAGGGCATGCTCAGAGGGCCTCTCCTGCATTTGTCCTCACCCTCGTGCAGTCAGGTTGATAATGACATTAGGGATGATCATGGGTCTGATGCCACTGAGGAGTGAATTGCAAGTTCTGTCTGGAGATTTGGGAAGAGGAAGCAGAGGCATCTGAAGCTCTGAGGAGAGATCAAGGCAGCTCTCCTTAATTTCCTCTTGGAGAACGGGAGAGCTGAGAGAGTGGAAACTTTCTGTCTTGAGGTTTACTCTGTTCCTGAGAGTCCACTAGAATCAGCCAGAAGAAGGTCGAGGAGGGAGGGAAGAGGGGTGTTGTCCAGTATAGTTGCTGCTTGGGATCACGTCAGGGGAAAGAGTCCCTGCCCTGGGACAGTTATGAGGGCATGGTTGAGTTGAGTTGATTTTCCCCACCTTTTTTTTTCCCCCAGTATCTCTCTCCCCTCCTTTCCCAGTATCTGATTGTTTCCTCTTCTCCCCTCAACTGCACAGACATGGAGGGGAGCCTTTCTGGAGCACCCTTTTCCTGCTGCTGTGATGGTCACTTGTTCAGTTTCCAGGGATCCCGTGTGGGTCTGTTTGCCTCACTCGTTTGCTCTAAGCAAGGGTGGCAGCAGCAGATGAAGATGAAGTGACTCATCTTACAAATGTCTGTGAGAGAGCCGGGGCCGCCTGTGTTCCATGTCTCCCATTCAGACATTCTTCCAGTAGTGTGCTTCTGTGGAGTCCTAGGATCATGTTGGCCTTAAAAACAAACAAAACAAAAAGACTGGAAACGTTCCCCTGCCTGAGCTGCAGTGGAGGCAGCGGGAGGGTCCGCCACTTCCCAGGTCAGGGAGAGGCACAGGAGGAGGTCTGAGTCTGGCAGGTGCTGTGCACCACCGCCGCTCTGTGGCGTGGCTCCTTCTCATCTTGGGCTCGTCATATGACGAAAGCATGCCTCAGGAGCCTTCCAGAACCTGCTGATGCCTTCCAGTGTCCGGTTCAAGGAGGATTCTGTGTGCTCCCAGGCTAACCCTCAGGAGGGGTCAGGGCAGAGTCCTGGGTGTCTCTGGAGTCTTCCTGGTGACCTTATAAGCTGATGATCTTTCATGGTTTCTGGGTCATTGGTGAGTGTGGGTGGGAACTTGTAGGATATTCTGTGGGTGAGTAAAAGATACTTGGGTGAGTAGGTTTTCATGAACTTATCTGCACATGCAAAGCTTTCTTTAATATCTCTCCTCCTCAGTTTGGGTGGAGACCTTGCCACCTCCAGGTTCCTCCCTGAGGACAACTCAGCATTGTCTTAGGCTCAGAACTGACAGACACTGGCTCAGCCCCATTGTGGCCTCTGGGCCTGGCCCTTCGGTTGTGGAAAAGCCTGTTTTCTCCCTGGGCAGACCTTGTCAGACTTCTTGCTCCTGGGTATTTGCTTATGTCATTAACGATAAGAAATTACAGAGCCTTTTTCCAGGAAGGCAAAGGAATATACCCCGGTCAATCTTCTGACCTTTGTAGAAAACACAGTTGTAACAAATCAAGTATTTATGCCAGTTTGTGCTGATTCACTAAGGAGGAAGGAATGTTGGCTAATAAAATTGAGGTCTTTGGCTATGGGTTCATACACTGGTCTTAATAAAAGTCTTCCTTCTCTCATGATACTAACTATTCTTAATGTTTCCTCTTTGGGGCACAGTTGATACAAGAGTTTCCTCCTTTTACCCCCCTCCTTAAGAAAGAGAGAACAACCTATAAGTAGCGTTGGTTCATTTATTAAGTGAATTTTGAAGTAATGGAGAAATCTGTATTTCTCAGTGAAAATAGGTACCAAGTTAATGAGTAGGTAGGAGCCATCATGCCACCAAGATTTTGACATTTGAATTGTACAGCATTGGACATTTGGATTGACAGCATTGGAACAAGGAAATTTCGTTCTTCCTATGAACCTGTTTGATAGTTTGGGGATGTTCTAGGGAGAAGTTCTCTCACTTGCTTGGAGAGCAAGGTCCAGATCAGGTTGTACCTGTGCCTCCCGGGGATTTGTGTCTGAACTTGGAAGCCCATAGGGTGTGTATCTGCTTTCCTTGTTTTGAAGAGACTTTTTTTTTTTTTTTTAGGGTAACTAATGGTTAAAAAAAACAGCTCTTGGTTTACTTTAGGAAGATTTACAGCTCGTTGGGCACAAATCCAAGGCAGTTCAAATGAAGGGATTAGGTTTTATAAATATATTTCAAGATGTGAAGGGAGAAATTATCAAGTTTATCAGACCTGTAGGTTGCTTACTTAATAAATAGTGGCAGGAATGAAGCTATGTGTATAGAATGAGTGTACTTTTAGAAAAGATTTGTAGTTGCAGGGTAGATCCTGTATGTGGGCTTGGAGAGAAGAATTTAAATTGCTACTTTATTTTGGCAGGAAATAAAGTGTAACCCACTCCAGTATTCTTGCCTAGAGAATCCTGTGGACAGAGGAGCCTGGTGGGCTGCCGTCTACGGGGTCGCACAGAGTCGGACACAACTGAAATGACTGAGCATGCATGCATGCATTGGAGAAGGAAATGGCAACCCACTCCAGTATTCTTGCCTGGAGAATCGCAGGGACAGAGGAGCCTGGTGGGCCACTGTTTATGGTGTCACAGAGTTGGACACGACTGAGGTGACTTAGCAGCAGCAGTCAAAGTGTAAAAGGTTAAAGGTTTGTGTTGCATTTTCGTAAAAGCTTTAGATGTTTTAATTTCTTTAAAAACTTTTTTTCTGTGTATAAAAGTGAGTCAAAGAAATCACAAGTACATCCTCAACTGAGTGGAAATGGGTGTTGATATTTCTCATGTTTATATTTTTTGCAGTTACTGAAAAAGTGTTCCCTGAACTCATGCCATGTGTAGAGGATTAAATATTTTATCTGGTATTTGTTATAATTTATCAAAAGTGTATAGAACTATATATAATGAACTGACATATATTTGCAGTTATGGTTTTCTTAATTTTTGTTTAGTTTCCTGTGAAAAGTTCAATTTCTAAATATTTTCATGCTTCTTGGTGAGTTTGCTCAATCTTAAGGTAATGATTGAAGTAATTTTTTTCGGTTGTTAGGTGAGTGGTCTCCCCTTTTGTATAGTCATCACAATTTCTTCCTGTAAGTTTATTGATGAAAACTATACTGAAGATCCTAGGTTGTTTATAGCACCTCAGTTAAAGGTGCATTCTGGTGTCTGGTATGAGATACTTGTCTTCACTGTATTAATTGTTCCCCTATAAAGTTTAACTTCTAAAAGATACAGTAAGAAGAATATTTCTCTAAAACTAAAGAAACTCTGGGAGGTTGTGGTGAGAAGAGTTCTAAGCTCCACAATCTGTATCAAGTCTTCTGGCAAGATCTTGACTCCCCCATGGCTCACCTTTGGTGTAGTGAGAGGTGATGTGACTTGGGGTCAGAGCTGGGACCCATCCCCATCCTGTCACCTACCAGCTGTGAGACCTGAGGTGAGCTCCCCAACTTGCCAGAGCTCGTTCATGTTCTCTTGAAATTAGAAATGATATGACTCTGTGCTGAGTTGTCTGGTCTTACTTTGTGTTGGAGTTATGAAATGCGGAGTGGTGCCTTCCCTGCACGGGTGCTCAGTGCGTGATGGCTTCTTCCCCTGCCTCTCGCCTGCTTCTAAGGGAGACCAGAGCAGGTTTACTTAGAATTGTGTCTAAATTCAGCTGGTGTGTTGCATAAGCGCAGTTATCTGCTTTTCCTTTCAGTTCTTGCTCGGTAGCCAGCTGGTGTGGGGGAGGTGGGGCTGGGGTGGGGAAGTAGCTGCTTGAAGCAGACTCCGAGGAGAGGAAGCAGTCTGAGGCGGTTTGCTGGAGGTGCACACTTCAGTGTGGCCCTCCCGTCCAGAAAGCGTTACTGTGTGTCCAGCGCACTCTTTTAATTTGCTCACATTTTCTTTGGCACTGGGAAGCAGACGTTAGTTTGTGACACTTCACTTAGGTGTATTCCCTGTGTTTTCCTGTGGCACGCATGTAGACAAGGTGTGTCAGTTGGCCTGGGGAGAGTTCAAGTCACTTCTAACAGCGTGCCTCCGAGGACGGTCGCCAGCTCTCTTTCCTGGGCTGTCGCCGCTAACTGGTCTTGTTGCCAGTCCAGATGCCTATGCTGTCTTGTCCTCCTAGCAAGCGGTGGTTGTTTTCTGGAATCATCTGTCACCTACCTTAAGGCACAAGCCTCATTGTTTTAATCCATGTTCCTTGGTTACTTAATGACCGGAGATGCACAGGCAGGCCATTGATTTTTGAAATGTAGAACTAGATAGCCAGGGAGAGCAAGATAAAATCAGTTTATGGGTTACCGTGGATCAAAGTTCTCTTGCCTTGTCAGATTTTTTGGTTGTTGTTCCCAGGAATCATTGATTTCATGGATTTTTTTTTTTTAACCCTTTACCATTCTTCATATTGCTGAGTAAAATGCCCTTATTTTCTTTCTAAGATTTTCTGAGTAAAATCTTATTTTCTTTCATTTGGTATTTTATTTTCCCCCACTGGCCATGCCAATATTTTGATTTGGATTTTAGGTGATTTTTAAACACACGGACATAACTCTTAACAGCCAGCTACTTCAAACAAGGGGAAAGATTTCACATAGGTGGTGGCATGTGAGCTAAACCTGGAGTTTCTTGAGGTGAAGAGGATGGGTAAGCTCCATGAGGGAAGACTGTGAGTCTCTAGTTCACCTTTTCCCCAACCCCTTACAGAGAGCCAAGTGTGTGGTAGGCACTCCAGAAACAGTTGTCAAGGAATAACAACCGCAGGTAAGTGTAGACAGTGGGAAGAAAGGGAACAGGTCCACCCAAAGGTCAGGACAGAGTGTGTTCTTCACGCTGTAGGCAGGAGTGGTCAGTAGATGCCCTCTTGCTTGCTGACCTGCTGGTTGATGGTGGCTTCTGAGGTCACTCCTGGGGTGGGAGAAAGGGCTCTTGTGGACATCGGGTTGGGGGGTGGAGCAAGACGGAGCAGATGTCCAGTTGCTGTGCGTTCGCTCCCCCTGTGGATTGGAAATGGGGAGTAAAAGAATCTGACCTTTATGCTAGGCCATTTTCAGTCTGTATCAGTTGTGCTTCACCTCGAAATGGACCCAGACTGGTCAGGGGGCTTTGGGGGCTGCTGAGGTGGGAGGACCTGGAGGCCTGGACCTGGGCAGTGGAGCTGGGTGAGACACTCCCGGCAGTCAGCCCCATCCCTGTGTAGCACCAGATTCATTGCAGTTGACCTGTGAACAAGGCGGGCTGGCACTGCATTTGTCCACTTATATGTAGATATTTTTTACCAGTAAATGGCTTCCCTGGTGGCTCAGACGGTGAAGCGTCTACTGCAATGCAGGAGACCTGGGTTTGATTCCTGGGTCGGGAAGATCCCCTGGAGAAGGAAATGGCAATCCACTCTAGCACTCTTGCCTGGAAAATCCCACGGACGGAGGAGCCTGATAGGCTACAGTCCATGGGGTCTCAAAGAGTTGGACATGACTGAGTGACTTCATTTCACTCACATTGCTGTATAATACAGTCTGCAGTTGCTTGAATCTGAGAATTTGGAGGAACTATGGATGCAGAGAGTCGACTGTACATTGTACATGGATTAAACCCCCAGTCCCCCACATTTTCAAGGGTCAGCTGTGTTTACTGATAACTCTGCCTTACCTGGTTCACAATACTGATTGCTAAGTAGGATATGAAGAGTGCCCCCTCTTCTCAAAGAGTTTGCAGTCTCGTTGGAGAAATAACAGCAGAAAAAGAAAAAAAGTAAAACAAAAACCCAGGTAGCATATTTGCAGTATAGTCAGTGACAAGAGCACAGATGGTAGAGACATGAGTGCCTCGGTTTAAATCCTTTTACTTATGAGCTTCATCACCTTGGGCCAGTGACTCCCTCAGTAAGATGGCTCATCTCTTACTAGTATCACCTGCTCCTTTAATCCTTTACAGTAGGATTAAAGGAGTCAATATATGCACATTTAAAGAGCCTGGCACACAATAAGTGCTATATAATTACCTTGGAGATAGAGTCCATAAGCCTCAGTTTCCTCTCTTCATAAGAACTTCACAGGGTTATGAAGGTTGAATGAGAAATTGTCTATGAAGCATCTGGCACAGAGCTTGGCAGAGACCCAAGTGTTCAGTCACCAGTAACCGTTCTCAGTCTTATTCTTTTATACTTGCCCCTTGGTTCAGATTTGTTTGGTTCTTCCCCCACAGAGGTATGGGAAGTTATCATGTATTTTTGTTCTCTATTTTTTCTTTCGGTTTCAGAATCTACTTTTCGGTGCAAAATATGTGTTTTTTAAATTGGGCTGCCTCATGCTAAGAAAAGTAACAAGATTACTTCTGTGTATTCTTCTCCCCTCCTCCAAAAGCCCTGGTGAACTTGAAGTCTCTGACTTGCATATTTAAGCATTAACTAAGATAAAGCATGAGCTCAGCAGGAGCTTTCTAATGGCTAATCCACAGTAGCCCATTTTCTCAGTTTTTTTCTCCCACATAAGAGAAGTACCAGCAGGGACAGGACATTTGGGTGGTCCTTCCAAAGGAATGTCACTCTAAGGGCTTGGGTGGGAGGAATAGTGGTGTTTCACCATGGAGTTGTGTCACTTGGTATATGACTCTTCCCTGGTCCATTTGCTTTATCCAGAACATGAGGTGGGGCACGTAGGAGGAAGGCGGCTCCATCAGGGTTCTAAGCAGGAGCCATAGTGTTGAAAGCATTTAAACCCACACTTTTTGCCAGTTGTAATTAGGAAGAGGTAGAGCAGTACTCTGCCCTGGGACAGAGTGGGGAGGACCTCCTTCCTGCCCACTGGGCCCTGGTGGGCGGAGGTGGGAGGACCCTTGGGTGGATGAAGAGGTTTTTACAGAATGAGTGTGGGTGGTCTTCTGACCTCTACAAGGTTTTGAACTTTTGCAGTTGGGGTAGGGGCTTGGAGGATCCTTTTTGCCTAACACTATCTCATGGTTTAGAGTTTGGGCTTTAGGACAGACCTGGGGTGCCAGTCTGAACTCCCTGACTTACTGGTAAGACCTTGAGCAAGTTCTGTAACCTTTCTGTACCCCCATTTCTCATAAATAAAATCCCAATTGAGGATTATATCCAGGTTATGCGTATTAAGTGTTTAGCATCAGTTCAGTTGCTCAGTTGTGTCCGAGTCTTTGCGACCCCATGAATCGCAGCACGCCAGGCCTCCTTGTACATCACCAACTCCCGGAGTTCACTCAGACTCACGTCCATCGGGTCAGTGATGCCATCTAGCCATCTCATCCTCTGTCGTCCCCTTCTCCTTCTGCCCCCAATCCCTCCCAGCATCAGAGTCTTTTCCAATGAGTCAACTCTTCGCATGAGGTGGCCAAAGTCCTGGAGTTTCAGCTTCAGCATCATTCCTTCCAAAGAAATCCCAGGGCTGATCTCCTTCAGAATGGACTGGTTGGATCTGGACTCCCAACACCGCAACTCCAACACCACAGTTCAAAAGCATCAGTTCTTCGGCGCTCAGCCGTCTTCACAGTCCAACTCTCACATCCATATATGACCACTGGAAAAACCATAGCCTTGACTAGATGGACCTTTGTTGGCAAAGTAATGTCTCTGCTTTTGAATATGCTATCTAGGTTGGTCATAACTTTTCTTCCAAGGAGTAAGCGTCTTTTAATTTCAT
>NW_011494945.1:7012402-7049372 GCF_000754665.1 Bison bison bison | reverse complement strand
CAGCTTGAACATCTGGAAGTTCATGGTTCACGTATTGCTGAAGCCTGGCTTGGAGAATTTTGAGCATTACTTTACTAGCGTGTGAGATGAGTGCAATTGTGCGGTAGTTTGAGCATTCTTTGGCATTGCCTTTCTTTGGGGTTGGAATGAAAACTGACCTTTTCCAGTCCTGTGGCCACTGCTGAGTTTTCCAAATTTGCTGGCATATTGAGTGCAGCACTTTCACAACATCATCTTTCAGGATTTGAAAGAGCTCAACTGGAATTCCATCACCTCCACTATCTTTGTTCGTAGTGATGCTTTCTAAGGCCCACTTGACTTCACATTCCAGGATGTCTGGCTCTAGGTGAGTGATCACACCATCGTGATTATCTGGGTTGTGAAGATCTTAATTGATTAGAATGTATAAAATAGTCATGAAATTTAGGGTCTTTTATTTGCATGGAATAGAGGTTTTTGAATGTGTGTGTGTTTTTCAAAGTATAAGTGCCCTAGCCCATTTATTTTAGACATTTTAATAGTAGTCTTTCTAAAATATATTAAATTGTACTGCTTTCTTAAGCTACATTTGTGGAACTTAGAAAATATTGATGTCAATGATAATAAACTAAGACTTCTGGTTTTGAGATGACAGAGACTGAAGTAGTTAGGATGGTAGCTGTATTTACACACATTCCTTGGTGTGTTATCTACTGTGCACTTGGGAATATGTTGGTGAGTCCGTAAATTCTGAGTAGTAATACAGATTGATAAGGGTAGAAACTGCCACTTTTGCTTGTCAGACTGTCTCCAGATGAATGGGGTATTGTTCCCTTTAGGGACCTGACATATGTGGTCATTTCCACCTCTCATCTGCAAACACCTGACCACACATACTCCCATTTTCTTCCTTCCCGAAGTCTTAGGTGTGAGGATCTACGAATGGTGTGCCAGTTTAAACTACTTCACTAATGGGAATGAGAATGTGGTCAGAGAGGTTTAATAATATTTGCTTCATTTATGCATAAAATTTTAAATTACTGCTTCTGAGTCTCCTTAATTTAAAAATTATTATGAAAAAGTCAAACGTGTTCAAAAATATGGAATACATACTTAACAGTTATCAAGATTTTGCCTCATTTGCTTAATCTTCCCTTTTTCTTTCTTGAGAAATTTAAAGCAACTTCTAGGCCAGTTATTTCACATCTGCATACTTCAGGATAACTCTTGGAAAGATATAGACATTCTTACGTAGCCATGCTGCCATTATCATGGTTACATTTACTATATTTTATTGGTATCATCAAATGCCCAGTTTAGAATAATTTTTTGTGTGTTAAAGAAATTTTTTTAAACAGTTATTTTGTTGGACTCAGCATTCAACCAGGGCCTGCCTGTAGCATTTGGATGTTATGTCTCAAAATCAAAAGCAACCCCCACCTCCCTTCCCCCTTTGTTTTTTCAGGCCATTGACTTGTTTCAGCAACTGGGTCAGTTGTCCTGCATGGTGTCCCACATTCTGGATGTATCAGCTTTCTTGTGGTGCCATTATCTTGTTCCTCTATCGCCTGAATTTCCTGAAACTGAAAATTAGCTCTTGTTCTAGAGGCCAGATTCAGGTTCAGCCTTCTTAGTAGTGCTGTGACCTTCATGTGGCTGCACACCAGGGAAAGAAAGCCTCCTTCACTTAATTAAAGATAACCTTTTATTAATGAGCCCCAAGCTTGGTTTAGACGCAGTACTAGGCACTCTGGGGACTGCAGAGATGCCTCACATTTCTTTTTGGAGGCAGTGACCACCAGCATGACAGAGGATAAGTAAAATGTATCTGGGACCAGAAAGTCAAGAGTTAGCCTTATATCAAGAGAGATTATCTTAGAAGCCTTTGAAATTTTAGCACTCTGAAACAGTTAATACAAAAACATAATGCTTTCTCCCATCCCATTGTGTCCCTGCTCTTTTCTACTGCTCGTTTTATTCCCTGTAAATCTTTTCAAAGTAATTTTTCTCTCTCCCTAACCCACTGTGCATTGCGTTATTCAAGGCACTGTAACTTTGCTGTAGATGCCTTCCAGTGCATCTGACTTTCCGTGTCTGGTCAGTGAGACCCACGAAAGGCAAGTAAAGTTCACGGTAAGAAAGCAGGCTGGCGCCATGTTTGATGAGATCGCCGTGTCAGTGGCTCTGTTTTTCTACCTCCTCCTGCCCGACCCATGTAAATTTAGAGCAAAGAAACAGTACAGTGTAAAGGGCTTTCAACTTTGTAGCAAACATCCTTGTATTTCTTTTCCTTCTTTCCCTTTTTTTTTTGAGGGGATACTATGGAAAGGTTTACACTTTATTGAGAATGAAGCTGAAACTTTGAAATTGTTTATACGGCCTTTATAGAACTATTCTTTAAAACCTATGAAAAATATCTGTTACCATATTATGATCTTCTTATCTGCCTCTACCTAATCTCCATCCCTTGTACATTTTTCTTTCCCATAAGAAAGTAAAATTTTCAGCTAGAAGATATGCTCTCAACCGAGGCTTTATAAGTCAAGAACTTAAGCAAAAGAGGAAATTGCTCTGTATATTCAAATTTAAAGTTCTCAAGGATATCTTTTCACTGTTGTGTTTGAACATTTAACACAGTGCTCAATAAATACTCATTGAATAAATAAAATGAGATGTTGGCGCAGTAATGTTTACTTTGTTTAGAAATTGCAAGTAAACAATATGATCACAGTGAAAATCCCAGTCCATTTTGGATAAGGGACTTTGGCTAGGGGGTGGATAGGGAGGAGTGTGTGTGTGTTTTGCATTGGCAAATAGGATTTCTCTTATCTGCTGATTTTTTTTAAAAGATTGTTTTATAAACAACATAGCATTTAACTTATAGATATGTATACACACACACACACATCCTAAGAAGCTGCTGAGTAAAATTCTGGACTTTGTTCTTAAAAGAAAAGTGGCATTTCTCCCTTACAAACCACTCTCTGTTATGAATGACCAGAGACTGTTAGGGAGCAGGCTTTGATGCATTTGCTGCATGAAGGTCAAGTACTAAGATCATTATAATTCTGCCCCCTTTTGTGCATGTAGCACAATGAGCTCTTTGATATGGCACGGCCACATTCTCAGGATGAAGGACAGTCACGTGTTTGAGGCATTAAGAGCGTGATCTACTCTTTCTTTAGTTCCCTGTTTTAAGTGGCTGTTGAGGGTAAAGTTGAAGGGGGAAGCTGATTCATGAATGGCTTTTCTCTACCTTTGTACGATTTTATTTATTTTTTTTTCTTTTCCTTCACAGAAGTCAATTTGATTGTGACCTCTTAAAAGGAAATATTAAGTGTCATGGCTCTGAGAACCAGTTGCCTAGAGCAGTCCACAGATAGCCTTCAATCTGGCTCAGTTACTCCAGTCTGGCTCAATTACTCCCAGTTTTTATCACATACTTACTGGTGGAGTTTTGATTGCCTCCAAGTGTTCAGGCTTGTGGCTTCTTTATATTCCACTGGGAACTGGTCCTTTTGCTAAGGAGGCTGTGGGAGGGGTAACGTGGACCCGGGACCTAGTCTACCTTGGTTCAATACATGGCTCCACTTGTGAGCTGATTGGTCTTGGGGGGATTATTTAACTCTTCTTCTCATTTTTCTTATCTGTAAAATGGGTTAATAGTACAACTTCAGGCATGAAAAAAAAATTGCCTGGCACAAAGAAAGCACTTGGTAAACATTAACTGCTAATGTTACATGTATATATGTAAATTTATTTAGAGATGCAGTTCAGACATTGAGTAAGAAAAGGAAGGTAAGGATGGGGTTTCTTTCTAGGTGACAAGAGGATATTATCTTGAGCAGTTCAAGTATTCAGAGATAAGACTGAGCTGGGGCTGAAGGCAGTATCACTGGAGAGGTTCAGGGATGACTTCTCTCCTGGCCTCATAGTCTTATGAAGGGAGCAGCTTATGCTTTGACTTCTGGGCATTCTTTTTTGCCCAATTCGGTGCATTTGCTAATGATTTGAGCTATATAGTCATCCCTCAGAATCTACAGGGGATTGGTTCTAGAACCCCTGGGAATTCCAAGATCCAAAGTTCCCCAAATCTGTGGAAACTCAAGTCCCTCATATAAAATGGTATATTTGCATATAACCATGGCACATCAGGTCAGGAAGATCCCCTGGAGAAGGAAATGGCAACCCATTCCAGTACTCTTGCTTGGAAAATCCCATGGACAGAGGAGCCTGGTAGGCTACAGTCCATGGGGTTACAAAGAGTTGGACACGACTGAGCAACTTCACTTTCTTTCTTTGACTTATGGCACATCCTTACATATGCTTTAAATCATCTCTAGATTACTTATAATACCCAATACAATGTAAATGCTATATAAATAGTTGTGAATACAATGGAAACACTATATAAATAGATGCTGGTGTGTGGCAAATTGAAGTTTTGCTTTTTGGAATTTACTGTAATTTTTTTCCCCAAATATTTTTGATCTAGGTTGGTTGAATCTGTAGATGCAGAACATACAGATAGAAAGGGCCTACTATAATTCCTAGAGTAATCGAAACCAGGTTGTATATTTGGACTTTTTCTCCTTCTACTTTGGTTTCTCTTTAGAAAAAAACCCCAGCTCTGATGGAAACTAGACCATTAAAAGTTCTGCATGTATAGGATTTGTTTCAGAGTAATTGGGGGAGGGCAGCAGGGCGATTGAGTGGGTTGGGGATAGATATAATCTCCATATATTTAGATATAATAAGATTGCTCAAGAGGCTGGATGATGAGTAGGTAGGGGTTTTTATTATAACATTCTTTTTACTTTTGCATGTATTTGAAACTCTCCGTAAGAGGTTTTTAAAACAATTGAGCAAAAAATGCAAGTTGCATAACAATATCGACAGTGTGATACCATTCATATTAAGTTCTAGATCTGCAAAGAATATTATGTATTTTTTGTGCATGTATACTTATATAATAAAAATTTAAACATTTGTAAAAAGTAATAAATACTAACTTTAGGATAATGGTTACTTCCAAGGAGGGTGGAAAAGAAGGAAAATGACCAAGGGGATGCATGGTGTTTCATCTGTATCTGTAATGTTTTACTTATTTTTTTAAAAAGTTACTTGAAGCTAATATGGGGCTTCCCAGGTGGTGCTAGTGGTAAAGAACCTGCCTCCCAGTGCAGGAAATGCAAGAGACACAGGTTTGATCCCTAGATCTGGAAGATCCCCTGGAAAAGGAAATGGCAACCCACTCCAGTATTTTTGTCTGGAGAATCCCATGGACAGAGGGGCCTGGCAGGCTATGGTCCATAGCATCTCAAAGAGTCAGACATGACTGAAGTGACTGAGCATGCACATGGCAAAATATTAAGATTTGTTAAAGTTGAGCAGTGGATACATGGGTATTTGTTATATTGTGTAGCCTTTTTTTTCTGTTGAAACTAAATCACAATAAAAAGAATAATAAAGCTATGACTCTGTATCAAGAAGTGTTTTTAGACATGTGGGGAGCCACACTGCAGGGGTTCTGAGCGGTACTTTCTTCCCTGTTAGAGGCGCATTGCCTGACACGGCAGTTCACAGCGTGGCCAGCACGCCCATCGTCCTGCAGCTGCACAGCAAGGGTGGGGGGCCCTCATGAGTCAGGAGAGATGGAGGTGAGGGGTCAGGATGAAAGGCGGTTAGCTATGACACTCTTTTCTGAAACATGCTGACTTGTTGCCTTCATGAGAAGGTTTGAGCCACGTCATGGGGGGTAAGTTAGTTATGATGACTTAAGTGTTTAGAGACAACAAAGAAAAGGGAGACTTTTTTTTTAAAAGCATATCTTTTGTGTATAATATAATAACTGGTTCACTTGATGAGACATCTTGGAAAGAAAGCTGGTTCTCCTACTGATTGGTTGTCGGAATAGCGATCTCGTCAGCTTTTGCACACAGAGCAGTGTTAAGCTGTGTCACTCCTCGGCCTAGCAGGCTCGCCCTTAGTTCAGGGAGAAGATCAATTGTTCTGAGGCCTGGGTTCATGGCCTGCTTCCAATATGTGACTGGCATCTCTGTCCCTCCCTGCCTGCATCCAGGAAGGAAGACAGGGATGCAGTGATCCCTGTGCCCAGGTTCCAGTCCACGTGTGACTTCCTGTATTTGTAGATCGTGCTTTGAGTTCTGTTTTCTAAATTTTCAGAAGTGTCATTATTTGTGTGCTTATATTTACCCCCACCCCACCCCTCCATCCGTATGGCATTTTATGCTGTGTGGGACAGCAGGGTATACGAGCAGTCTTCCTCAAATGCAGTCCCAGGAGACCCTTGGGGTCCTCAGAGCAGCTGCAGGGCCCTGAGTGAAGGTGAAGTCAGGGTTGTGGGAAGGGCCGCTGGGTCTTCTAGACTCCACTTGATCCAGAGTTTTGCCACTTTTATTTGCTCTTTGAATCAAGGTTTGCCTAACATTTCATTTGCTTGGAAAGGATTCTTCTGCTGAACATAAGATATGAAAACCACTGGTGTAGAGAAAAGGGCAAATCTCGGCGTCAGAGCCTGGAAACCCAGGTATGTGCCCTGGCAAGTCTTTAATCAGCAGCGGGGGGCTCTGCATGTCACTTCAGTTCTCTGCACGCTGGTGCTCCTGTCTCTTGAGATGAGGGGTTCAAGTGAGGAACAATCTGGAAGTCCCTTACAGCTCTGACATTTCAGGTCATTCTATTTGGGACTCCATTCAGGTGATGAAGAAAAGGAAAAGAGTGCTGTGACTCCCAGCCTCTTCCCGCCACCCCCATCTGGAAGACCAGAGGCCCCGTTAGCAAGTCCCCTGTTTGGAAGTTTGGGTTAACTTGTGAATTCTTTTCTGATAGGAATGTGTGGTTAAGATGAGAGGCAAGAGGAGCCAGCACAGTGATGTGCATTGCTGATTTTAAAGATGATTTACTGGTTTAGATTAGAGGTCTGGACTCTTTAGGGAAAGTGAATGGTAATTACTCTCAGCTTTAAAGTTATTCCAAATTGACAGCAGGAAAAAGGCCAGAAATGTTCACCTTATCTTGGCTAACTGGTCTGGGGTGTTCTTCTAGAATTCATTCCCGTTGCTGGGTCCACACTATCTAGATGGCCTTAAGTGTGGGTGAGAAGGCTGTGCTCCCTCTGACATGTAGGCTGAGACAGGAGACCTTTCACATGAATGGGCCAAGAAGAAACGTCATTGGGATCCATCCTTTCTCATTGCAGAGGCCTGGAGCCCTGGCATCACTTAGCTCTACTGGCCTGAAGATAGGGGGTCCTCCTTCAGACCTCTCACAGGCACCTCACTGAGGTGCTTTTCCCATGCAAAGCATCATGTCTTCACCAGGACCCATCTGGGGAAGGAATGAGGAACTCCATTGGTGTCTACACTACTATGTGCTAGCTTTTTGACTTTTTGGAGAAGCTTTCATATATATAACGTGTATGGAGTTGTAAATAATAGTTAATGCTCAGCTTGTCGATCAAAACTGCATTGGACTGAAATGTGAGAAAGCCAGATGAGACTGTCTTATTTCTTACTGTACTACACAGAAAGCATTCCCTGAGACAAAATCCTGCTGAAGCTTGGCTGCAACAATCCTCGGTGACAGCAATGACAGGGGCCCTTCAGAAAGGGGCAAGTGGACCTGACCCTGTTCTAGGCAGGTTTAGGTTTCTTCCCAGGTTGATTAATATTCCCTCCCCCTCTCCCCCCATCCAGCTACTGCAATTACTTCAGTTCAGTTCAGTCACTCAGTTGTATCCGACTCTTTGCGACCCCATGAATCGCAGCACGCCAGGCCTCCCTGTCCATCACCAACTCCCGGAGTTCACTCAGACTTATGTCCATCGAGTCGGTGATGCCATCCAGCCATCTCATCCTCTGTCGTTCCCTTCTCCTCCTGCCCCCAATCCCTCCCAGCATCAGAGTCTTTTCCAATGAGTCAACTCTTCGCGTGAGGTGGCCAAAGTACTGGAGTTTCAGCCTCAGCATCAGTCCTTCCAGTGAACACCCAGGACTGATCTCCTTTAGGATGGACTGGTTGGATCTCCGTGCAGTCCAAGGGACTCTCAAGAATCTTTTCCAACACCACAGTTCAAAACCATCAATTCTTCGGCGCTCAGCTTTCTTCACAGTCCAACTCTCACATCCATACATGACCCCTGGAAAAACCATAGCCTTGATTAAACAGACCTTTTTTGGCAAAGTAATGTCTCTGCTTTTTAATATGCTCTCTAGGTTGGTCATAACTTTCCTTCCAAGCAGTAAGCAATTACTTAGGCACCTTTAAAATTTTTAATTTGAATGAAGTCTGGACTAACTTTCCCTGAAAAGTACAGTGAATTTTAAGAGGACAGAACTTGGATGATCAATATGTTGTGGTCTCCGTCTTATAGCATCGATCTTTACCATAGATTTTAGTTTCTAAATATTGATGGAACACCATACTACATGCATCAAACTGTGTCAGTCATTCTGAGATACAGGAAGCATAGAAAACTTACTGGTTGTGTCTCGGGTTAACTACTTGAAGAGACAGCAGCACACAGAAGATCATACACCTGTGAAGCAGTTTGAAACAGAGTTCAAAACTGCAAAGCACCCACTGGTTGTGCTTTTAAATGTGGAGTACCTTCTTCCAGATGCAGGCGCAAGCAGTGATCTGAATCAGGTGGAGCCGGCCTAGTTGTAGGCAGTGAGCTTGAAGCTGGAATTTGAAGGAAGGATGGAGGAGGCGAGGCAGGGCTCCTGGAGAGGTTTGTGGAAGGAAGCAAGCTGATTGTTTTCATTGTAGGTGGAAGGTAGAGATGATGCTGCATGTTAGTAAGAAAGGTGGAGGCTTTGAAAACATGTGCACAACTGCTCAAAGGCTTTGCTGTGCCGCAGGAAGCATTAAGGTCATCTTTGGCAGGAGAGTAATTGGGGAAGCAATACATACAGGCTGAACTGAAACAGAGATACCCTCTGCCCCACCCCAAGCTGGCCATGTGCTTCCCCATGTAGGCCTCATGTGTTAGGTCACCAAGTGCTTTAGAAACAATACACTATACTTAAGCACATATTTGGCCACCTCATGCGAAGAGCTGACTCATTGGGAAAGACTCAGATGCTGGGAGGGATTGGGGGCAGGAGGAGAAGGGGACAACAGAGAATGAGATGGCTGGATGGCATCACTGACTCGATGGACGTGAGTTTGAGTGAACTCTGGGAGTTGGTGATGGACAGGGAGGCCTGGCGTGCTGCGATTCATGGGGTCGCAAAGAGTCGGACGGGACAACAATATGCTTCATCAGTTTCATGTGGATATAGTTCCATTTATCCTGATGTTTAATTTTTTTTTCCATCCTTTTCAGCTGTGTAAACTTTTTGGCATCCATTATGTAGCATGTTTAAGATATTTAATCATTTTGAGTTTTTGATCCTTCACAATTTCATGTGTACAACTAGTAGATATGCAATTGTTTATTAATCATCCATCTCATGAATGCCTTCCAGACTTCCTTTCTACTTACTGCTTTGAATGATTTTACTCTTTTATGTGGAGTTTTTCTATGAAGTTGATGGATCTCATTTATTCATAAGTTCATTCAACAAATACCTGTTTGGCCCTACTATGTGCTGGGCACTGTTCTAGGTATTGAGCTCCCAGTTACTACTGATTAGAAACAAAACTTAGAATTTCAGTGTGGTACAGTGGTTTTAATTAATGTTGTTTCCTTTTTGATGCCTTTGAATTTAAACTATTGATTTATTTTAATATATTTCACCATAAATAGCAAAAAAACCAAACATACGAACACTATTAAAACATTTCTGAAAATGCTTTCAATGGCAATCAGTTTTGGGAAATTTGCCACATTAAATGTTGTTGAGTTGGTCTACTTCTCCCGGCTAAGGCCATAAAGAACCAGAACCTCCACGAATCCACTAAGGAATCTGGTCACCACTGGGTTAGTTGATCCCTGAAGTCCTTTCCCATTCTAAAATTCTGTCTTAACTTCTTTGTGCCGTTTTCTCCTGCATTAACAGGATAGTAGTAACATTTAACTTATCAACTAGACAGGAGTTGTGATGACTACTTGGTACAGATGTAAAGGATAATTCCGCCTCATCCATTTTTGGGTCTTTTCCTCCTATTGGTGGCCTGGTTGCCCCCATAGTAGCAGGGTGGGACCTGAGGACTGGGGAGTGCAGAAGCAGCCTTGGAAACATGAGGATGTGGGGGCATGCTCACGTGTGCTGTGTGGGGGGTGTCTAGAGCGGTCCCTGAACAGACAGAACAGATAGCACCCTACAGCCCAAATCCCTCTTGTGCTTTGCCTGTAAAGGATAAACTTTTCATTGTACCTGGAATACAGATGCCGTTCCTTGTATTAAGGTCTGTCTATGCAAGTAGGACAACTGGAAGAGCATCCTGCATACTTACTTACGGTCTACGTTCTGCATGGAATTTGGGAAGAAGAATGCAAGAATATATAAAGCTTGAAATATAAAGCCTTAATAAATCAAACTTTGAGAGCAGTACAACTCAATAAAGAAAAATACAGGTCATTGATGTTTTAAGAAATACATTTAAGAGGGCTTATAAACAAGAGCCTCTGTTTGTTATAAATTCAACATCAATTTGGGTGAAACACCAGGATAGCATGCAAGATGTTCCCATTCACATAAACAAAAACTATAGAAAATAAGTAGCAAAATCTACAAAGGTTGTGTCTGGAAAGGCCAAGTACGTGATTGTTTTCTGCTGCTTCACTTTTCTAATCTTGTTAGTTTTTTTAGAGTATACACATATGACTTAGGTAATCTGAGAAAAGTTGAAGACAAAAAGACTCAACAACTTGTAGCCAATTCAACGCTAGGAAATAACAAAGATTTGAAAAATTAGAGTTATTTGCATATGGCAGGAGTTACACTCTAAGTTACTTTACTCCTTTCACGGAGACTAGAATTTGAACTCTGAACTTGCCTTGTTTTGGACAGTTGCTGTAACAGTCAGTGGAAGGATTGTCTGATTCCTCCCTGAGTGGCGGGCAGTCTAGCTACTGGCCCCCAGACTCATTCATTCTTTAGTCTTCACTGTTGTTGCAGCTTGTTTTTAGTCCTCTGCATACAGACGGAGTTCATTTTTGAGACTCTAGAACATAGTGTGTATTTCACAGGATTTGATAAGTGCATCTAAACTTCCTAGCTAAAGAATTTCTGTGTTCTCCACTTCCTAACCTCGAGATTCACTCATAAAATGTTAAATAGGCTTCCAGCCTCTTTGATTCCCCGCCTTTGGTAATCTCTGCGAAAGCTTTACCGAATGAGGAATTTTATTTTGCCTCATTTTTTTTTGTATGTAGTGCTGTTCCACAGAGGATGGTTTTATTTTTTGTTGAGGCTCGTAATTTTACAGTGTAAACAACCAGTAACTTCTTTACCCCGGGCCAGCTTGGTGTTTTCAGACTTGGTCTGTGTTAAACTGTCTGAAGACAGAAAGGATGAGAAAGGGGCAAGGGGAAGGGAAGGCTTAGAGAGGCCCTCCAAGGACCCTAGCTCACTGGTTTTGACCACTGAGGTCACCTAAGAACTAGCACTCATCCTCCCAAGGACCTAAAAATTATGCTTAGTGGAGATGAAAGCATGAGATTGCCAGGTGCTGAAAAATGAGCAAACCTCAAAAGAAACCCATGGCTCCTCTGTTTCATTTTGTGTCTATATTTGTTTTCCTGGTTATGGATTGAAAGGACTGCTCAGGAGCAGTGCAGCAATTTCTTCTCATGGCTCAGCTTTCCTTCCTGACTAAACTGTAGGGGAAGAGGGTACATCCAGTGTGTTCGCTTTGCTTTGCCCCATCTCACCCTGTGGCTCTGGGACCCAACTGATGAAAAGCATGTGATCCAGAGCTGAGCTGCTGAGTTACGGCATGCGGCAGGGCAATAACACCTGACTTCAGTGTGGACTGCAGCTGTGATTGCCCTTCAGGGAATCTCTAAGTGGAAATAACTTCTAGGGGTCTCACTGGACGAATAGTGGGAAGTTGCAGAGTGCGTATTCTGAGACATACCCTTCCTTAGACAGTCATTATTTTCCCAAGGTGGAAGGACAGCCTTGTGGCCACTGTAGCCAGTAGAGTCTGCCTGGCCATGTCCTCTGCTGGGAGAGGCTTGCATGTGACCCCAGGGCCAGGACCGTGCCAGCCCCTACCCGTAAGCCCTGGGCCTTGTTCACTATCACCCACTTCCAAGCATAATGTTTGGACTTGAGCCAGACTCCTGGAGTTCTATCCTGGACCCTCCGCACACAGCATGTGGTCTTGGGCAGATTTCCTGAGTGCTCAGTGCTCTCATATCCCTGAGGGGATAATATTGTTAAAACAGTGCTTAGTATATAATAAACACTCAGTAAACGTTACCTTGGAGAAGGCAATGGCACCCCACTCCAGTACTCTTGCCTGGAAAATCCCATGGACGGAGGAGCCTGTTAGGCTGCAATCCATGGGGTCGCTAAGAGTCGGACACGACTGAGCGACTTCACTTTCACTTTTCACTTTCCTGCATTGGAGAAGGAAATGGCAACCCACTCCAGTGTTCTTGCCTGGAGAATCCCAGGGACGGGGGAGCCTGGTGGGCTGCCGTCTATGGGGTTGCACAGAGTCAGACACGACTGAAGTGACTCAGCAGCAGCAGCATGACTTATGCTATGCTATGCTATGCTAAGTCACTTCAGTCGTGTCCGACTCTGTGCGACCCCATAGACGGAAGCCCACCAGGCTCCCCTGTCCCTGGGATTCTCCAGGCAAGAGTACTGGAGTGGGGTGCCATTGCCTTCTCCAAGCATGACTTATGGTTATGGTTTATTATTTATTATCGGTTGCTGGTATCTTCCCTGACTTCTGCCCCTGGCAGTGCCAATACTGCTGTTACCAAGGCCACCAGTGATGCTTCTTTGTTGCCAAAGCTCATGGACAGTGTTCACCACCTCCTCTCTCTGTGCCTTTGAGCAGTGCCTGCTGTGTCTTCTGGAAGTACTGCATTCTCGAAGTCATGATCACCACGGCCCCTCTTGTCTGGTGGCTGCTCTCCATTTGGGTCCTCATCTCTACCTGACCTCACATTTGCGTGACTTCAAGGAGAACATCTCAGATTCTCCTTCCTTTTTTTTTCTGTAGGTAAATACATCGACCCTGCTGACTTTCACTGCTTGGTTGCTCATCCTCCAGGTCTTAGGTCTTTCGTGACTTCCCAATCTAAATCTTAGGTCCGTCCAACCCACCCTGTTACTTTCTCTTGTGGTACTCTTGTTTTCCTTCAGGGCACTTTTCACAACTTGTAATTATGTATGTATTTGTTTATTTTAATTATTATCTATCCCTTATCTCCCCCTCACTGCACGGAATTGTAAAATCCATGAATGAGACCAGGGCTGTCTTGTTCACTGGTGTTTGTACACCTGGTGCTCTAAAGGATCTCCGTAAATACCTGTTCAAATGTGTATGCATGAGGCCCCTCTACTTCCTCCACTGCTCCAGCCCTGACAGTCTCCGTGAGGGGAGAGGGAGAGGCTGCCCCTTGGTCGTCATTCCTTCCTGCCCCTGCCACCCTGGATCCACCCTCTGTGTCAGGGAAGGTCTTATTTCTCTTTTACCTCCAGCCACAGTCATCTTGAAGTGATGGCATCCTCAAAGTTAACAATCAGAGGACTCACGTCAGCTTTAGGTGCTAGATCTGGGGAAGTGATCAGGATGGAATGGCCTAGGGGATTTGCTCAATTCCTGAAGCAAAAGGAAATTGAGACTTGATGTAGGACATTTATTCCTAAGGACAAAACATTAGTAAGCTAAAAATCACTTTCCAAAAGAGCTATTAGTCCATTAAACATATATTGTGATTTCAAGGGTTTTTTTCCCCCTTTTTAAATTAGGGGAAAATTAAATTGCTAAGTCTTGTCCAACACTTGTGACCT
Organism: Bison bison bison; assembly: GCF_000754665.1. Classification (NCBI taxonomy): domain Eukaryota; kingdom Metazoa; phylum Chordata; class Mammalia; order Artiodactyla; family Bovidae; genus Bison; species Bison bison. Next base: position 7,035,444 of record NW_011494945.1, on the reverse strand, counting down.
CATGGACTGTAAATTAAGGTGGTTGCAGTTTCATGGAAAGAGTGCAGAGCCCTGTGTGAGGAGTTGTGTGGGAGACACCAGAGACGTTGGTAGTCCAGGCCCAGTGGCCTTGCCTTCTAGCAGAGGTGTTGATGCCCCGATAACCCGTTCAGAACCAAGACTTTATAGCTTTATTTATGAAGTGCCAGGAATGGACTCAATAGCATATTAAGAAGAGTTTAAAAGATGTTGCAAGGGACAGTTTAAACTCTGAAATAACTCTTTTCATCCCACACGGGTTTGGAGAGTAACTGCTTAGTATTTATCAGTGAAATAGATGTGAGATATCAGTTACTAAGTAATCTTTCCTCTGAGTAAATCACCCATCTTATCTTCTTCTCCTGGAGATGACTGTTTTCAGTAGTCAATGACTACAACCCATAGTACCAACTTAACTTGAAATATTCAAGACTCTTTCCCCAGCATGTTCTTATATATAGATGAAATTAGACAGCATACTTAAACATTTGCAATGCTGCTCTGTTTATTAGATCTCCATAGATGCAATTTTCAATATCCAGCCTTTAGACATGAAAAATTGAGACTGTCATGTGGTATCTTAATGCAATAAAGTTTCTATTCTTGTATAGCATTCATTATTCAGAATATTGCAATAGCTTTGTGACAGATTTCTTCGTTTACTCATTTCCTGATTTTTGAAAATTCATTTTAGGGATGGATAGCTGACCACTGTTTGGTTCCATGGGAATACAGAGTTTTCTGTTAATACTCTTAGTGGATGCTATACCATGATGTCCACATGGGAGATTGTTGGTTTCTTATTGGATAGGATTTTATTTTTTGGATTTGATGCTCTGGGCTTGAGTGGAGACTGATGATGTCACTGTGTCTGCCTTACTTTCTACTCATTTCATGTTGCTCCAGAGTCAGAAGAGCAAGCCTATGTCCAAGCTAGAACATTATGGTGTGTTGTAGATATTCTTTGCTCACTGGCTGTTGATGTTATTTCTGATAGTTTTGTGAAAATCATTGCTAAGGTATGGCCCTGCATAATTGCCATGATCAGTAGAAATAGCTTTATATATTGTGTTATTGTAAAATTAATTCCTAGAAGCTAAGACCATATGTCTCTCAGCCATAATTTGCATGATTCATTTTTATGTCTGAAACCACAAAAATGTTCTTTCTCTTGAGATCCAGGTGGATCCAAACCAAGAAGTGTTGAGAGCCTCACCATAAACACAGCCTCATCATTTGCAAATGTGCTGGGTCCCTGTCCTTAGTGGCCTCCAAATCAGAACTACTGAAACTTGCGATGAGGCCATGAGAATCAGTGCTTGCCCTGCCAGCCTTGTGCCATTGAAGGGTGGCAGTGTCCCACACATACAGTCATTCGTTGAAAAACACTTGGGAATTGTCTGATGACACATGCATCAAGGTGGATGGGAAACAGGTGCAGAAATACCTTTCTTGCTAAGTGTTTCTATTGCACTGTCTAACTGATGTGATTAGAAACCTCTCATTGTTCAGTCGCTCAGTCATGTCCGACTCTTTGCAACCCCATGGACTGCAGTGTGGCTTCCCTGTCCTTCACCATCTCCCAGAACTTGTTCAAACTCATGTGCATTGAATCCATGATGCCATCCAACCATCTCATTCTCTGTTGTCCCCTTCTCCTCTTGCCTTCAATCTTTCCCAGCATCAAGGTCTTTTCCAATGAGTCAGCTCTTTGCAGCCAAAGTATTGGAGCTTCAGTTTCAACATCAGTCCTTATAATGAATATTCAGGATTGACTTCCTTTAGGATGGATTGGTTGGATCTCCTTGCAGTCCAAGGGACTCTGAAAAAAGGCATCAATTCTTTAGTGTTCAGCCTTCCTTATGGTCCAATTCTCACATCCATACGTGACTACTGGAAAAACCATAGCTTTGACTAGATGGACCTTTGTCGGCAGAGTAATGTCTGTGCTTTTTCATATGCTATCTGGGTTTGTCATAGCTTTTCTTCCAAGGAGCAAGCATCTTTTAATTTCATGGCTGCAGTCACCATCTGCAGTGATTTTGGAGCCCCCAAAAATAAAGTCTGACACTGTTTCCACTGTTCCCCATCTATTTGCCATAAAGTGATGGGACCGGATGCCATGATCTTTGTTTTCTGAATGTTGAGCTTTAAGCCAACTTTTTCACTCTCCTCTTTCACTTTCATCAGGAGGCTTTTTAGTTCCTCTTCACTTTCTGCCATAAGGGTGGTGTCATCTGCATATCTGAGGTTATTGAGACTTCTCCCGGCAATCTTGATTCCAGCTTGTGTTTCTTCCAGTCCAGCGTTTCTCATGATGTACTCTGCATATGAGTTAAATAAGCAGGGTGACAATATACAGCCTTGACATACTCCTTTTCCTATTTGGAACCAGTCTGTTGTTCCATGTCCAGTTCTAACTGTTGCTTCCTGGCCTGCATACAGATTTCTCAAGAGGCAGGTCAGGTGGTCTGGTATTCCCATCTCTTTCAGAATTTTACTGTTATTAATAAGTGTAATTTTGTAATCAATGATATTTTGTTATCAATCAAATATATGCAGAAGTTGAGAGTGAATGTGTGTGTGTGTGCAGAAGGATTAGTAAGATTAATTCTTAAAAATAGAATTTCTGGGTCTATCAGGTAGGATTCAGTTCAGTTCAGTTCAGTCACTCAGTCGTGTCCGACTCTTTGCGACCCCATGAATCGCAGGTAGGATTAAGTTTGGCTATATATGACAAAAAGCCCAAAATTAATAGTGAACTATTTTCACGTAAGAGAAGTGATCAATTCTTCTAAGTCAAAGGTAATATACATTTTTAATATCAATAGATACTGGTTTTTTTTAAGTTTGTACCTATTTAATACTTTTGTAAATCAATTTAAATGTTTATTTTCCTCAGTTTTAAAAAAGTCATGAATCTTAATTAAAAATAAAATGTTCTTTACTACTGTGTTACAGTAGTTTGAGTTGTATACTTCACCTGAAGCATGAGTATGATTTCTAGTAAAATGAATAATATCCACACTTTGAATTTCTAAGTGTTTCTGAAGTTTACCACAGATGACTTAAATTTACGTAAATCTGATATTTTATTTACTGTGACTTTAAATGCAAGAGAAAGATTTCCTTGGAGATGGAGAACCCGAGAAAAGAGTGTCTACCTCTGTAATGCTGGACTTCCTGCGTTGCGTTACAGACGCTAACCTTATTCAGCATGGATTACTTCAATAGAAAAAATGAGGGGGGAATTCATTTATCCTGTCAAGAAAGGTGTGTTAAGAGTCTTCTGTGTGTCAGGATAGAACAAGGGATGTAGTTGTGCCTTCTTTTGTTCTTTAACTCTTCCCAGTTTTTCTTCTGTTAAGAACTTAACTTCTTCCTATTTTAATATGTCTTTCCACCCAGGAAATATTTTAATAATTATCACCAAACATAATGTCACATAAAAGAGAGCTGTCAGGAAGAAGGACAGAAAAGCTGTAAGACTTAAAATGTCCAAGTCGTATCTAAATTTCAAACCTTTATTTTTTCTATTTTTCAACCTCCTATATAGATTTAAAGAGACAAAATAAAACCTATTTGCTATAGTAAGAATACCTTACTGTAGCTTAAATTGGTGTTTTTAAAATGACAGCTTTTGCCAAATTCTTTTGGCAGCTACTCTAGACTCAAAAGCACTGAAAATTGATTACTTGAAAGTTGTTGCTAATAGTTCCTTACTGTAGAGCCATTGCTACAGCCCAGGCTGAGGTCCCTGTATAATGTAAGTGTCTGTGTGGGGACCTGCTGCCCAAGTAGAGTGAATTGACTCTAATTTACCCCTGGATGTCTGCATTCTTTCCACATATGTCCACAAATAGCATCGGAGCAAATTAATGTAATTTTCTGATTGATGTAAAGAGAACCGAAGAAAGCTTGTTGTGTTTGGTGGCCAAAATACCACACAGTGTGAGTGGAGTAAAACTGCTGGCCCATTTTATAGCACTCTAATTGATAATTATTTCTCACAGGGCACATTATTTGGCTGTGTGGCAACAACCCAGCCTCATTCCAGAGTCTCTGAACGTGTAGGTACATGTGAACACTATAGTAAATATACACCTCATTTTGCCAAGAATGGAAGTAGGTTATCCAGGAGGAAAGGGGAGGGAAAAGAAAATACCAATTTCCTATGTACCAGAACATGTCTGACTTGAATCAGTAGTTAGAAACTGAAGAGCATGAAGTCATGTAAGGTTTTTATATTTCATAGTAGAGGTTCCTGGTTCATAGTTAATAAGCTAGAAAATTAACTCTCTTTTGGAAACTTGGAGTGTTTAAATGTGTGTGTGTTTGCTCTTGGTTCACAGGAACCGCCTAGTCTGTCTTCCTTTCTGCAGGTCTGAAGCTGCTAAATACTGTCCGAAGAATGAAGCAAATGTATGTAGAAGAGCTTGCAAAGAAGGAGGAGGGAATCTCAGGCTTCTGCCTACGTGACAGGTGCACCGACAGTCACTGTGGCGAGATAAAGACCATGAAAGTATTTCCATCAGGGTGAGACTTGGGGTAGCTCATAGGCAAGTCAGAAGGACTAGGGAGAGCCTCTTCCCTCTGAGAATGGCCCAGGGCTCCCTGATGGAGATCTGGCCACTGCAGAAACTCAACAGATGTTACCTAGAGGACATAATGTGGTCTGTTCTCTTGTTCAGTGGAGGAGCAAGGCAAAAGCGACAGACCCAAGTTGCTGCTCACTGCTCTTCATGAGCAAACCGCAGAGTTGAGCAGCCCCTGACAAGATGGTGACCCATGCAGACGAAACACTGCACAGTGGCCACAGGAGGGGCTTTTCCTCCCCCCCTGCCCCTCCCCCTCTATTCATGATTTGATCTCATAAAGCCTTATGGGTCCTCAGCAGAGCCAGATCAGAACCTTCAAAATGCATTTTCCTCCATCCCATTATCTGTGTTTCTTCTCATTTATGTAGGAGTAGAGAAGAAAGTTAGCTAGAGATGAATTGCCCAGTTTTATCTGGTATAGTTAAGGAGATGTCAGCAGTTCATAAACTAAAGTAGCAGACTGTCAGGAACTGGGAGGATCTGAGATGACTCTGCTGGACATGAGACTCCTGGGTCAAAGGCAAAGCATTTATTACTGGTTGCCCAGCAAGCAGCATGAGCAGCCACATATTTTCCATTGCTCCATCCTTGCTCCCAAATCCCATGGGAATGAGTGACACAGATGAGTCCAGGTTGATGCATGTACATGCAGCGGGTTTGGTGAATGGAAGAGGAATCCTGAGTTTGGGGATCCTAGATGTTTGGTAATGAGCAATCAGCACATCTGTCCTTTGCTCTGGAGTGCAATGGCATCACTGTTTTTCAAGGCTGTTCACTATGCAAATATAGACATCTTTGAATGATAGTCTAGAACTAAGGGTTTGTACTTTGTTTGCAAGACCTGCAGAGACCCCGTGGAGAATTGTCTCCCAACTTGGATCGTTAACCTTATGAGAAGCTTAATGTGATTTCCTCTTCTGTCCACAAATTAGCATCAGGACTTGGCTATCTTTTTTACTTGGGGAGATCCTAGGTCACGGCAGTTTGGAAGAACCTGATGAACATGTTGCTGGAGAAACTGGGAATATAGGGTGATATTATTCCACATAATGCCTCAGAGTCTGAAGTGTGCTACATGAAGCTACCTTTGAACCTAAGAATGGCTCAGCAATATCTGTTCTTGTGTGTGTTTCCTCCCTTGTCTTGACCTAAAGGGATTGGTTTCAGTGGACCCTGTATGTATGATGATTTCTTAAGTCTTAGGGAAAGACCTAGGGCCTGGTTGTGCTATGAGCTCACATTTCCTATTAGCAAATGAACAACCTAAGGGGAAAGAATTGGAAAGTCCAGAAAGTCCAGGTGATGAGATCCAGGAAGTTGGGGGAGAGAATATGAGGGCCAGACCTGCCAAATGAGACTCAGCCAAGGAGGTAGTTGTAAAGCCAGGGGTCCTGCATCCTCAGGCGTGGCTTTGGAATCACCGGCAGCAAGTGTGTGGGAACCAGGGAGCCCTGGAGCACTGTGACGCCTGCTGGGTGAGGTGTGGTCTCACCTCCAACTCTCCACCACACGTGTAGTGTCTCTTATGTCCCATAGACTCTTAGTCTCTTGTATGACTGTCCTTGCCAATTAATATCATCCCTCCTGCCCTTTGGGTGATAGATTAGTATCACCACTGACGCTAGTTGCTTCCAGTTTCTTAAGTGCTGTCAAGCTTACCTAGCAGTGTACGTGAGGAGATGACAGCCTAGTACGTGTTAGTATTAAAACACTGCATTTGTGTCATGGTTTTCAGAGAAACTGATTTATCCCATGCACATTCAACCTGCTTCATTCATCATAATTTGAGGGGTAGTGCTAATGGTTAGCTTGCACATTTGAGAACATCCTAGATTATAAATTAAAATGCACTTGTATACAAATGGCTCAATCAGTATTTTCTTCAGGAGAAAAAATGGAATGAATGCCTAGTTCTTCAGCACATGGAAATGTCATCTCCTATCTTTATTTAATCATTCATGTGGACTTTCAAGCTGGCTGGTGCTCATCTGTGTGTGTAATTGGCACCCAGGAGTGTCCGGGAATAAATGGTTGATTCACTCGGTATTTAGCAACATCATCGTATTGGTCATCAGCCACTTTTGCATCCTGTGATTTTAAACAAGAAGAAATCTTGCAAAACCAGTACTGTGAAATGCTGGTCTTGCAGTTGAGGTTCTCAGGTAGAGGGAGCAGTTCCTCAGGAGACTCCTTGCTAGCCGAATTTCACTCGGGTGTGGAGTGGATAGAGGGGGTGCAGGCCCAAATCATTTTGTGGAGTTGACTGCTGTACTCTATTCCCGTAAAGAAAAAGTCCGTCCGTGGTTGTGTTTGCAGTAGTCAGCAGGGATACTCTGTTATGTGGCATTCGCTTCCTTTTTCTGCTTTCACCAGTAACACCTTGATTTTTGATGACTATTAGAATAATTAACACTGACACTTGGAAGGGAGCCTGCTTCCCGATGCATACACACATGTCTGTTTTATAAATACCAGCCCCAACTTTTTCCTGCCCTAGCTGAAAAAATGTGCCTCCACCCCTCCCAGTCTTTCCAGGGTGTGGGCCCATGTGTAGCTATGTGACTGTGCCCACACATTGGCATATATTTCAGAGCTACCAAAAAGAAATTCATTGCTCTTGAAATAACAAGACAGAAAAGAACCATTTTTTTCTGAACTAGACCATCTGAAGAGCTGGAAACAGTCAGTGTTTGTATGTGTGATGCTACAGCCAGTGAATTCCACGTGAAGAGAAGGATTGTACCCTGGGAAGAGAAAGGCAGTTTTCCTGGATCTCAGATGTCAAACTCTCAAGCTGTTGAATTCACCCACTCATCACCTCTGCATCCACCCTCTTAGTGTGCTTGCATTGTCAGTGATTTCTGTTTCTGCAGATTTTGATGCCAGAAGACAAATAATAAAATAGCATGCATATGAAGCCTTAAAGCAGTTTTCTACCAGAGTTTTTGATTGAGGCTAAACAGAAGCAAACCGATCATGCTGTCAGCTGGCAGGCAAAAGACATCATGTTTTAAAATTCACATAGTTTGAAAGCAAGCTAATCATTTCTGGCTCAATAATAAACTAATTACATATTTTAAATAGTATAGAGCTGAGTCCCTGTTTCAGATTAAGCCTTGTAATAGCAAGGTCCCGGGTAAAGCTGACATTTGCCTGATGTCTCTGGCTTCAGGACCTTAGAATGGTGCCAGCTCTTGGGGGCCTGGATAGGCCTGCCCGGGACAACCAGGTAAACTGGCTTGAATCGGTCACAGGTGATAGCACAGAGGAAGGCCTGGGCACTCAAAAGGTTATGGCAGTGATCCAATTTGTTCATTGCCTAAAAGTAGTGATCCCAGGTCAAGGCAGAACACATCCATAGTGTTCCTTTTGGGGAGTGTCTGAGAAAAAAGGATCATTTCTAAAAATGATCCAGTTCCAACAACACTTGCTTTATGGTTAGTGATTTTTTTCCACCTTTTCCTCTCCTTTCATAGTCCTAGGAACCATGTACAGAAACTTAGAGCTGAAAACGTTTAATTCGGTGACACGGGTTAGTGTAGTCTTGCAAGCTCCTTGGTCACTTGGAATGGTGCCTCTGTCCTTAGTCAGCTCGGGGCCTGGAGAGGGGCGCACGGCGCGGTGGTTAGAGCTCTGCTGTAGGAGTTAGCCTTGGGCTTGATTTCTGGCCCCACTGCCTGTAAACAGTTACTGTTCTGCACCCGTCTCCTCCTGACAGACTTTCCATGAAAATAAAGTGAGATTGGGTTTGTGAAGCACAGAGTCTTGGCTTGGCTTGGGCAGGCACTAATACAGTAAGTTCCTTCAGATTGCAGGTGAGGTAGACTCTATTTTGGATTTCTTGTGTTATCCCTGTGTTTGCTTGGGGGAGATTTAGAATTAGGCATGTTGTCTCTGGTTTCAAGGATGCCTCTGAGTGCTGAGCCAGTCAACTGCATTACCAAGTAATAGGGGCTCCATAACACCCCAAGATGGGTAGAGACGGGTAGGGATCTACACCCTGGCTGGACCTGAGACCATTCTCCCAAGCCCTTGCTCCCCCGAATAGCCTATGTACCATCCTTCTGCCCATCTCTATAATATTATTACAGAGAACCTTAAGCCTGCTTACTAGACTATGTCATCTTGTTTTGGGAAATTTGGTTGTATAATTGAAGTTTATATTCAAGGCTGAGACTTGTTGACTTTAGAAAAACCTTAATGCTATTTCACATTTTGCAATGGAAGTTTCCTTCCATTTTTCATATTGAGGATCATTTATTGGTCTCATGTTTTTATAACATTTCATTTTAACATAAAATTCAGGCCTTGTTTTGTGGCTGCTGTCCCCTTCCCACTAATTCAGTGATGAGAGGAATATTTTTGAGCACCTGCTATGTGGCACTGCCATGCTAGGCAGTAAAACTGTAATAAAACATGGCATCCGGTTGTAAAGGGTTCAGTAAGTGTTAGGGGAGACAGACACCTATTCCCCAAGTTGTAAAGCAAGGCAGACTGAAGCTGAATGGATGGACGGATGGTAGATCTTATCCATCCTCTGTGCTCCGTGCACTTCACTTCACCTTTTCAGTTGTCATGGTAATCCAGACACTAGGACTAACGGTGTTTCTGGGTGGTATTACTGCAACACCTAGAGGCCAGGAGATCTGAGTTTGTCTCCACTTGGCTGCCACCTCCTAGCTGATTGAATTCAGCTATGCCTTGTATCTCTTTGGTCTTCAGTTTCTTTCACTGTAAAGTTAAGGTTGCTTGTTATTAGATGAGTTTCGCAGCCCTCCATTTTCCACAGTATTACCTTTTACTGAACTTCCTGCCCTGGTGATCACTTACATAATGCCGTGAAAGTGATTAAACTCCACTGTATTCCTGAATTCTGGATGTGTATTTCCAATGCCCTTTTATTCTCTCCATTTCCACCCACAATACATTTTCAAACTGAAAAAACTTGCAGCTTTATTTTTAAGTGAAAATTTTGTTAATAACAAAGCTATTTCTGTTCTACTTCGTTCTACTTTGCAGAGTCAGTTTCAGGAATGTTCTTTTATGTCATGGTTTTTAACCCTTTGAAGCATCGACTTTGCGTGGCTTGTCCTGCACGGTCTTAAAGTGTGTGTTAGTTGCTCCGTCACGTCCAACTCTTTGTGACCCCATGGACTGCATCTTGCCAGGCTCCTCTATCCATGGGATTCTCCAGGCAAGAATTGTGGAATGAGTTGCCATCCCCTTCTCCAGGGGATCTTCCCGACTCAGGGATTGAACCTGGGTCTCTTGTATTGAAGGTGAATTCTTTACCATCTGAGCCACCAGGGAGGAGAATTTAAGTAGCATGTGTTTGCCGAGCCCCTTGTGGAAAGGGGAAGGGATTCAGTCACATCAGGAAGAAACCTGGAGCCAGGAGGGCAGGGGTGGCCAAATGCTGCAGCTTTAACCTACTTTCTGGAGACTGTCTTTCTGTTGACTGCATGCATTCGTTGCTGCTTCCTCGGGGGTGGGGAGGAGGACGTGGGGCTGGAAGCCGGAGGGGTTTGGGGATGGGGAGGCTGCTGAGGGGAGTGGGTGTGGGCAGAGGGTGCAAGGCTGCCAGGGTTCTCTGTGTGCCGGAAGTGCAGGTTTGGCTGGGAGGAATGGAATGTTCCCTCTTGCCCTCCAAGAGCAGAAACAGCTGTGGAAGGGCTTGAAAAAAAATCGCTAAATGAAAAAAAAAATTAATATGAAAATAAAACCCACACTGGAAAACCCAACAAAACTGTCTGTAATAGCGTAGTAGCTCTTTAAGAGAAATTTCTTCCCATCTAGGATTTCTTGTTCAGTTGAGGGGAAGAGCAAATTGTCTGCCAAGCCTTTCCTTTCCCAAGAAAGCTTCATGTGTCTCATTTGTCTTGGGTAAGAAATGGGTTCGTTTTACTGATCACCAGGTTGTTGTTATTTTATTCCTCCAAAGGAGGGACCAGAACCTGTGCTTACTGCGTGAAAACTTGAAACAAATGTTAGTTTTCCAAGGAGATCTCTATGGGTAGAGGATTGTCAGCAGATTTAATGGAAATATTGTTTCTACCTGGAAATTTAATCCTTCAGACAAATTCCCAACAATATTTATTTTAGAACATTATCTTTTAAAAATAAGTCCTTTAATGGCTTAAACTTTTAGTGTTTTAGACACACGTAAGAGTGGAACTAGCCTGGAACTTGTCTCACACATCAGGGTTGATTATGCAATCCTTTGTGTGAATATTTTTCTTCTGTGTCTGAAAGGCTGTTCTAGTTGGTATTCCATAGAGTCAGAAATAATGGCTCTGAATTCAAGTCTGTTTTATGTTGTCACACTTTGTGAACTTGCTTTCGAACAAATTAGCCCCAAAGTCGATAAAATGTAGTAGAAGAAGGCAAGCCAGCTAAGTGTCTCCTGTCTAATAAGAAGGCCCAGCCCTCACCCTTCTCCCTCAGATGGTAGCACTACTTGGCCCTTTGCAGTGTCCACTCCCCACCTCCCTCCGTCCAGGGTCTTTGCACCAAGTGCAGCGACGTAGTCTTTCCTGCAGTCGAGGAAGGAGAAACTGTGTGGTTGTTATTAACGTTCTTGAGATGATCTGCTTAAAATCATGTGCTTTGGATCTCAAGGGAGTTCATTAAGTAATACTTTGCTGTATTCTTAACAATGGATGCTAATAAGTATCTCAGGATTGGGGTACGGCCTTTTCAGTGGTTATTTTTATGCAGTCTATCTTTGGCATTTCATTTGAAGGACAGTCTCTTATAAAAAAGGGATTATGTGAGGTTACATTGCTAATTCAGGGAGAGCGCTGAGAATTATAAGGATCAATTACAGTCCCAGCCCATCCCTTCTGTGGCCTGTATCAGTTCCTACCTTTGGGAAAGTCCTCTTGCCCCTTTTCTGTCCATGCTTATCCATGCCTGGTGGAGAAGTGGCACAGGGCAGGATGGATGACCGTCCACAAGGCAGTGCAAGGTCAAGGACCCTTCCCTCTCAACTCCTCCCTCCACCTTATTATTATTATTATTATTTTTTTTTTTTTTAGGAAAAAAGCTATCTGGACTCCAGTGATCTGATAGATTGCTCTAACTCTCCGTTTTACTCTCTGCATATAAACCCAACATTAATCTGTGAGCCTGATTCTCATCCTTATCTTCTAAATGGTGGAAACTTGGACTTAAAGAACATCTGCTGTGCTGTGTCATCAGACCTGGGGAGACTGAGAATCTTTAGCTTAGAGTCTCAGCCAGCAGAAACGTAAGGGGGAAATTCCAGGGCATCTCAGCTCTGAGCTGATAATCTGGGGAGCTTTCAAACTGTGCCTCCCTGAGCCTTACTCACACCAGTCTCTACGACTGAGTGCTTAAAGCCTCCGCAGGTGATTGGAAGAGGCAGCCAGGGTGGAGAACTGATACCTAAGAGAAGTCAGGGCATCATCCAGAGGACTGCCTCTGAAAGAGCCTATCATCAAAAGTCAAAGCCAGCATCTCTCCCGAAGCTGTCTCTGCGCTGTTCTGCTGTGGCGCACAGCTCACTGGGTCTCCACTGGGTTTTTCACATGACCTTTGTCAACTGTTCAGCAGTTACATATTTTAGAATTCAGGTCTTTGGCAGTCTCATTCTGAACTATCAGTGACAAGTCAAAGCAAGGGGACCTACTTGAAATGCTGGTCCTGTGTGCTGCGTAGATGAGCACTGGGTTTAAAAGCAGTCCTTTATAGATCATCCCCACTGAAATCTCTCACGAGGACCAGGGCACTGCCTGCAGTCTGCTTGGTGGGCATCAGTGGGTCTGGCTTGGGAGTTGACAGCCATAACTCATTTTGAGATAACCGAAAAAAGGGAGTGACTGAGAAAGGTAGAGGCCTTTAAGAGTTAAATTACACAACTCCCTTTTTATTTTTAAAGTCAGTGGATTCCTTGTTGCCCTTGCTGAGAAAGATAAATTGATACCACATGTTGCTTCCAGACAAAACCCTCTCTGTGTTCCAGGGGAAGCACATGCAGCTGGTGTCTGGGTTAGTGGACAGTCTTTACAAGGTAAACATGGGTTGGAAGGGGTTGGAGCGGACACAGGGTAGCAACAGTTGGGAAATTACCAGCTACTCCTGAGCAGCACGGCACTTTGAAATACTTTTACAAGTTTGAAATATTTTCCTGGAAGGAGCCGCCCTCTCACCTTCTGGTTTAAAGCATATGATGCTCGGAAAACAGTAAGTGAACGTTTGTGATGTCACTGCTTCCGTGTGTGGAATCTTGACAGTTGAGAGCTGCTTTTGTGCTTGGCACTGGATGAGTAACTTGCATGCATACTTTCATTTAATCGTCCCAAAGATCCTAGAGTTAGAGAGGGTGGTTTTATTCTCATTTTATAAAAGGGGCAACTGAAGTTGGCTCAATTGTCCAGGGTCACAGGACACACACCTAGGCCACTATTCTAGCTCCGACCTGGCTGACATCGAAGCCTACCTGCCTCCGTTGGCTACCTTAAAAAATTGCATGTGTGAATTACCCACTTTGTAAATATTGCTGGAATACTTACTTGTTTCAGGCAGCTTCTCTGTGACACCTGATCTAATCTAATCTGTTTGGGGTCCATCTATCTTCACAGCCAGTTGGCATAAATGTAGTGGCTGTGCACTTTAGCATTAAGGATAAATGTGTCTTGCATTAGAACACTGTCTTCATTATAGCAAGAACAAGAATGACCAAATTCGGATGAGGATAGTCACCTTTATGCTGATTTCTTCAAGGAGGGCCAAGCCAAGGGAACCTTAGGCTCTGGACCACACGGCCAGTCAGCGTGACTGTGAAATGTCAGCACCTTCCTCCTCCACACACCTGCGCACCCCTCCTTGAAGGGCTAGGCCACCAATGGCAGCTGCAGTCACTCGGGACAGCTGTGCCAGCTCTTCTACTAATTACCTACACCTATTTTTTTCTGCCCCAGAGTAGGCCTTGCTTCAGTATAAATCGCTTTGTAAAAGAGAAGACTGACATAAAAAGTGAATCACAGGGTATTCTTAATCTCTGCTCTGTTCAGACAACTTGTGCTACAGTTGATTTCAGCGTTTTCTACATCTCTGGGCCCTGGTTGGAGGTTGGTGGGGAAACGCTGGCATTTTTGTCCCTGACAAAAGTTTGTTCCTAGAAATGTTTCGTTTACTGTAATTCATCAATCTCTGAATTTCTTAGTTGTGTTGTGTGTTAGTCACTCAGTTGTGTCCAACTGTCTGTGACTCCATAGACTGCAGCCTGCCAGGCTCCTCTGTCCATGGAATTCTCCAGGCAAGAATACCGGAGTGGGCTGCCATTACCTTCTCCAGGGGGCTTCCCCATTGAACTTGGGTCTCCTGCATTGCAGGCGGATTCCTTACTGTCTGAGTTACCAGGGAAGACAAAATTTTTAGTAGAGGATTTAAATAACCAGAACTATTCACATGGTTTTGGGTTGGGGTTATAGTAATTTACTGGCTCCTCTAGTAAACACATGTGATGACAGAATGGCCTGAGATCTAGCAGCGGGAGTCCTGGTTGGTAATAGTTACCTTATCACCTTAGCCTTAAGGACCTCACAATGTTTTCCAAAATGTGCGTTTAGATGTGACTAGAAAAATCTCTCTAGTCCTATCAAACCGTTCCTCCTTCTCTGTCAGCTCCCAACCCTCAAACTAATGTTATATCTTACAAATTTAGACTATTTGGTATGATAGATGAATTAGTGGAAAAGGATAGAATATTTTTAACAGCAGTTTTATAGTTTAACATGCACAAAATACATTGGAAATTTAATTTAGAGCCCCCGACTGAAGAGGTCTTCAGAGAACTTAAACTACACTTTATAAAAGGATTTTATAATTGGCTGGTTTCTTTTTATAAATTCCACTTCTTCATTCCTGGGTTTGAGGTGAGGGAGGGGCAGTTTGAAATCTTACAGAAATTAAATCACCATTAATTTCCATTATCAGGAAAGGTGTTGGGGAAACACTGCAATTCTGATACGTTCTCTGGCATTTGTGTTTACTTTTTCCTGTTTCACCAAAACTTAGAGAACCTGGTGATTAGAATCATGACCTGTGAGGCAAAAAAGCAGACTGCGTTTCTGATATCTGACCTTGTTAGGGTGAGGGGCATTTGAGCTGGAAATGGACCAGGGGGACCATACTGATGGGTCTTTGTCAATGTCCCCCTACCGCTTCAGATTATGGATTTTATAAATGGAAGGCTAGGGACCATGAGGATGATTGTGACATAGTTTTTGTTTGCACTGTCTTAGAGGAAAATCCTGTCTGAGTGTCGAGTAGGTGATATGCCTTAGGGAATGTATTCTGTCATTAGTAACCTCTAAAGCAAGAGTTGAACTCAGGTTTGACACTGAAGCTGATCATCCATTTAATAAATTGGGTTTTGGTTCAGAATCTAAGTGTAGCTTATATGGGTTTGTATGGTAACCACTACCCTCTCTTTAGGATGAATGCTATGATGGCCACCTTAGTAAAGAAATGCAAATGCAGGCTATAGGATTACTCTTTGTAAAGACTTTGTTTTAAAAACATTTTTAGGAAAGACCTACTAAATTATTACTCTTAATTATTTCACAAAATTATAGTCATAAGTTTATGCCTTTGTATCCTTCGTCTTTCTTAAATGTCTTTCTTTAGATGTTAGCTCAGAGAAGTTAAATGATGACTTCTGTATAATTTGGTGACAGATCCGGGAAAGGTTGAGAGAAAGCATTGGAGTGGAGTTGGAAAAACAAATTTCAGTTTAAAGCTGTGTGACCTTCTCTAAGTTATTTAATCTCTCTCAGTCTGAGGCTTCATATATATGATGAGGGCATCGACTCTGTGGTTTGTTAGGAAGATTAGAGATGAGGAATCTAAAAGCACTGACCCAGAAACTGACTCCTGTAGTCAGTCAGGCTCCGTTCGTCATCCTGGCAATTAGGGCCCGGGTCTGACAGTCCTTGGTTCTGTCCTCCGTGAGGGTGTTCCAGCCCCTTTATCACAAGGCCCTACAGAAGCTTAGCTTCTCTCTCCAAATTCTAACCAATGGTAGCTTATAATTTTGAAAAATTACACACATACATTGTTAGGGTTAGAGTTGTAGAATAGATGACTATCCATATAGGACATTTTGGAGGTCTCTAAAGGGTTAACATTTTCTTTTCTGCTTGGTTTGGAATTGGTGAAACTAAAACTTCATTTAAAAAATTGTCCACAAATGCTTTTTAAAGGGTGGATAACTGGATATTTATGACTGGTCATTGTTGTTGCTGGGTGTTGGTATGAATGAACTCTTTCCGAAATCTGGAGCAGCGGGGGCTGGCCATGGGAGGGGCGGTTCAATCAGTGTCCACATCACCCCCACAGGGCTTCAGGAACTGAAGCCTGTTTTTTTCCTAATCAGAAGCTTGAGTTTAAGTTTGTGGTTCATATATCTAGTCTCCTGGGTACTCAGTAATAGAATCACCGTGCACTTGCCTGCATTTTGAACCCTGTGGAGTGAGTTTTAAGAGCATGCTTCATATCTTTATGGAGAAAGTGTTTTACTTTTTAAAGAAATGTAATTTCTGAACCATGAGTAGAGATGCCATTATTCTTTAAAAAACCATAAGAGTGAAAGGGAAGCTGGATATATAGTCTCCTGGGCACCATTTGGCTCATCAGATACTCAGCATGTCCTCTCAAACGTGTCTTTACGCCTGTCATAGAGATGCTGAGCTATGACCCATGGTTGGTGATGCTCATTGCCCAGCCAGAGCTGTCGGACTTCCTTGCATGGGAACATATACACAGAAACACTCTTGAGTATTTTGGGTTATTTATGTATGGTGAAATCCCACTGACTTTCTGTGTTTTAAAAACATTCTGGTAGAACACATGTATTTGTATCTTCTACATAAATACAGTTGGTGATTGCCAGTTTTTTTTTAAACTACGGTAACTTTTAGGATGGTTTGCATTTAATAGACAGCGGCAGGCAATATCTTTTGTCTTTAACTTGCAAATAAAAACTCATCTGACCTGCAGGTGCTGTTCCAGATGTGGCAGATGCCATCATCAGCTTCTCTCTTTCACAGCACACAAGGTATTTTACAGAATAGAAGACCTCCCCAGGCAATGAGCTCTGTCCATCATGTACTCTGTGTTTTATAATGGCAGTAAGAACACCCTGACTTAGTAGCGTGACTGGCTTTTGAAGTGTATTATCATATATCCTCCTTACGTCATCCCTATCAGAGAGGGATGGTTCAAATGCTATGACTATAATGAAGATGGAGAACTGAAGTTGTTGGACATAGACTAAATGATTTGCTCAGGTCTCATGGTTGGTCGGTGAGAGAGATGGGGCTGGATCAGGGTCATCTCTGTTAACTGGGCTTCCCTAAATCAGGAGGAGGATTCTTGTAAGATGGGAGCAGTTGTTAGGGTTTTGAGGATATTTTGCCCGCATCTTTCCTTTTTTTAAGAATAAACCTTTTAATATAGAATGGTTTTAGATTTGCAGAGAAGTTACCAGACTGGCCCAGAAAGTTCTTGATGTTGGCTATCCACATCAAGTCTCCCCTGTTGTTATTAATGTCCAATATCAGTTTGATACACTTGTCCCAACTGATAAACCAATGTTGATACGTTATTAGTATTAACTGAGGTCTGTGCTTTATTCCGATCTCCTTAGTTTTTGCCTCGTACTTTGCTTTTTCTGTCCAGCATCCCATCCAGGATTCTGCAGTGTGTTTAGTCAGCATGTTTCTCTTAGGCTCCCTGTGGGTCTGACAGTTTTGAGGAGAACTGGACAAGCATTTTTAACTGTTCCTTATTTGGGACTTGTCTGCTCTTTTTCTCACGATTAGAATGAGGTGATAGGTTTTGGAAGGAAGGCCACAGGGGAGGGTGCCGTTTTCATCACGTTGGTTTGAGTGCACATTATCAATCTGACTTTGCCCTTTGATGTTGACCTTGATCACCGGGCTGAGCTGTCACGTTTCTTCACTGTAAAGTTACTCTCCTCCACCTCCCCTTTCCATACTGTGCTCTTTGGAAGGAAGTTACTGTGCTCAGATCACATTGCCTTGAGGAGGGAGTGTCTGCATAAATTAGCTGGAATTTTTCTGAATGGGAGACTTGCCTTACTTCTTCTGTCAACTCAGCAAATCTTACTCTGCCATTTTTTCTTATGCCTGTGAGACAGGTGTGAAATTGTGGCAGGAGGAGATGGAGTCAGAGAAAAGATAGGTAAAAATTCACACCAGTTCTGAATAGAAGTGGCTCAGAAAAGGTAGCTGCTGCCTCTGTACTAGAGGAGCAAGGGGCCAAAATGGAATAAAATAGCCCTGTAGGTGATGAATCACCCTTAGAGAGCCAGGGAAGTTTGTTGCACAATGCAGGGGGAGATGATGTGGTAATACATTGTAAGTGCAAACTTCAGTAAAGGAAGTACAATTACAGAAAGGACAACGAAACCTGGGGATTTAAGAAAAACAATGTCAGTGAAGTCCTACAGTCCCCCGCATCTCCTGAATATGAAACCATCTCCCACACCCTGACTATGAAAATGCCATCTACAGTATTGTCATTTAATCCCAAGCCAAGGAGACTCATGCAAATGCCTTATTTTTAAAGCCTCTGAAATTGAGGCTGCTTTAAAAATTGCGTCGGATTAGTAACTGTTTCTCCTGGGTGCTCAGTTGGACCATTGCGGCTCATCTGCATTGTCCCTTCTCTCTCTGCAGAACTCTATCCGGCACAACCTGTCACTGCACAGCCGGTTCATGCGGGTCCAGAATGAGGGAACCGGCAAGAGCTCGTGGTGGATCATCAACCCTGACGGCGGGAAGAGTGGCAAGGCGCCCCGGCGGCGGGCCGTCTCCATGGACAACAGCAACAAGTACACCAAGAGCCGCGGCCGTGCAGCCAAGAAGAAGGCAGCCCTGCAGACCGCCCCCGAGTCAGCAGATGACAGTCCCTCCCAGCTCTCCAAGTGGCCCGGCAGCCCCACATCCCGCAGCAGCGATGAGCTGGACGCGTGGACCGACTTCCGCTCGCGCACCAATTCCAACGCCAGCACAGTCAGCGGCCGCCTGTCCCCCATCCTGGCGAGCACGGAGCTGGACGACGTCCAGGACGATGATGCACCACTGTCCCCCATGCTCTATAGCAGCTCGGCCAGCCTGTCGCCCTCCGTCAGCAAGCCGTGCACTGTGGAGCTGCCCCGGCTGACCGACATGGCGGGCACCATGAATCTGAACGACGGGCTGGCCGACAACCTCATGGACGACCTGCTGGACAATATCGCGCTCCCTGCATCCCAGCCATCGCCCCCGGGGGGGCTCATGCAGCGCAGCTCCAGCTTCCCGTACACCACCAAGGGCTCCGGCCTGGGCTCCCCCACCAGCTCCTTCAGCAGCGCGGTATTTGGTCCCTCGTCTCTGAACTCCCTGCGCCAGTCTCCCATGCAGACCATCCAAGAGAACAAGCCAGCCACCTTCTCTTCCATGTCCCACTACGGCAACCAGACACTCCAGGACCTGCTCACGTCGGACTCACTCAGCCACAGCGATGTCATGATGACCCAGTCGGACCCCTTGATGTCTCAGGCCAGCACCGCTGTGTCCGCCCAGAACTCCCGCCGGAACGTGATGCTTCGCAGTGACCCAATGATGTCCTTTGCCGCCCAGCCTAACCAGGGGAGTTTGGTCAATCAGAACTTGCTCCACCACCAGCACCAAACCCAGGGCGCTCTCGGTGGCAGCCGTGCCTTGTCGAATTCCGTCAGCAACATGGGCTTGAGCGACTCCAGCAGCCTCGGGTCAGCCAAACACCAGCAACAGTCTCCCGTCAGCCAGTCTATGCAAACCCTCTCGGACTCTCTCTCAGGCTCCTCCTTGTACTCAACCAGTGCGAACCTTCCAGTCATGGGTCACGAGAAGTTCCCCAGCGACTTGGACCTGGACATGTTCAATGGGAGCTTGGAATGTGACATGGAGTCCATTATCCGTAGCGAACTCATGGATGCTGATGGGTTGGATTTTAACTTTGATTCCCTCATCTCCACACAGAACGTTGTTGGTTTGAACGTGGGGAGCTTCACTGGTGCTAAGCAGGCCTCATCTCAGAGCTGGGTGCCAGGCTGAAGGCTCACTGAGGAAAGGGGAAGTGGGCAGAGCAGGTCAGTGCATAGTATTAACAGAGCGGATGGTGGGGGATGCTGGCTTTATTCACATGGTGCAGTAACCTGGCTCCCAACCACTTCATTCCGAGTTGTACCTGCATAACAAATAGGGCTGTCAGGTGCCCTTTCCACAGTTTGCTGACAGCTCAGGACTTTTACCGCCAGTAGAACCAACACACACATTCAGAGGTTTCATTTTTCTTTGTATCCGGTCACCCTTGCTGACCTGTGACGCAGACCCCGCTACTGGATGGATGGATGAGGATAGGAGGGCAGGGAGGAAAGGAACCCTAGGCCACACAAACGCCATGGTTCAGGGCCCTGCCAGAGGACTTTCTTAGACCGTCTGGTCCAGCACTGCCGTGGTCCATCTTCGATGGTTTCTATGTCTTTTATTCCAACAAAGAAACAATGTTTAGGTGCTTCTAATTTCACTGTAGGCTATGTTTTCTAGACTCTTTCCACCAGAAGCAACAGCTGTTCAATTTTTCACTAGTAGTACTAAGCATCTTTATTAGCACTCAGCATCTAAGCAATTTTAAAAAGCAAAAGAATTAAATTGAAAACAGAAGCTCTTATGTGAGGGAGCATTACTCATGTGCTTCTTTTTCCCAATGTATAAATGATGTCAGGTTCCAAATAGTGACATGATTTGTGAATGGTGACAGATTTTTTTTTTAAGTTATGGCATTTTAATTCTCTTGGAACCAAAAAGACAACAACATGATGTGGCAAGAAAAGCATTTGATTAGAATCAGAAGTCAAGGGCTCAGTTCCACTTCTTTTGCTTTCTGGCTGCCATCTAGAGTGTATCACTTAGCCTCTGAGCTTCAGTTTCCAGTTTTATAAAATGAGGATAACAGCCCCTGTTACTTCATGGGGTTACTGCTAGAATCTGATACACTGAAGGGTGTGAAAGTGCTTTGCAATCTGCAGTGGGCTATGTTCAGT
Organism: Bison bison bison; assembly: GCF_000754665.1. Classification (NCBI taxonomy): domain Eukaryota; kingdom Metazoa; phylum Chordata; class Mammalia; order Artiodactyla; family Bovidae; genus Bison; species Bison bison. The sequence continues at coordinate 7,014,711 of NW_011494945.1, read as the reverse complement.
GTATCTAGGTACACACACTAACTGATGAGTAAGCAGGAAGCCCAGAGAGGTTAAGTGGTCTGCCCAAGGTCACACAGCTGAACCCAGAATCTCTGTTTCTGGAATGGCTGGAACCATCATCGTTCTTATCATCATCATGGCTAGATAATAAAAATGGGAAGCACTCTGAACTGGAGCCAGAGTAGCAGGTAATACACAAGCTTGCCCCTAAACTCTCCTCTTCAAGTAGTAGAAAGAGCCCTGGGGTCTTCTGCTGTAACAGGTTTGCACCCCCAGATGCTCCCATGTTTAGGGGCTCTGTTCTGTGTCTCAGTTCCTTTTTTTTTTTTTTTTGTACTATCAGCAAGCTACTAACACTTTTTAAGTGGTGTGAAAGAGAAATGAGATTCAAAGCCATAAAAACTGAGCCTTGTTTAACCCTCTGCCCTGGTGCAGGAATCACAGGAGCCTCCTATGGTGAGCTCATCCAGCTCATGGGTAGTTGTGGAAAGGGGAATGTCGAGAGTGTTGTGATGCTCAACTTCTCCACTTTCCCAGGCAGAAGCAGGCCCCTAATGGCACTCAGACATCTGTTTCCAGTCACTTAATAGCCCTTGAGATGGTAAAAAGACTGCAACAGAGCTAAGTAGGCTGACACACTTTCATGCTGCCAGAACTCAGACTGGTGAAGACTCGCCTTGAGAAATTTAGATATTTGGCTTTTAGAAGGATAGTTTGTCTTCCTTTAAGAAGAGGAATGTGATTGTGGCTTCTCAAGACTCAAGTAGGTTTTAATTTTGGTTTGGTTGTAAGAAGTCTACTTTCTAGATCACTGAGAAGAGTATGAGAAGAAAATGTGGTAGCAATTTTTTCCTGATATTTCAAGTGTATGTTTTCCTTTTGGTTGAATAGCAGACCTTTCCTTGTGTGTGTGTGTGTGTGTGTGTGTGTGTGTGTGTGCACGCGCATGTGTGTAATTCTGAAAGATTATATAAAAATATTTTAAGGGAGATTTAAATACTTAGGTTTTAAAAATATATTTAAAGCAGTCTTATTTCGATAACTACTTTTAAGATTACACATTTTATTATGATTATATTAGAATCTTAGGGCCATTAGTCATCTTTTTCTCAAAACATTTTGGGGGAAGTTTTTTTGAGAATATAGCTTCTTCAGTAAAAAAACTAGTCACCTGAAAGTAAATTTTCCTGAAAGTAAACCAGCTCAGTATGACCAGAGCAAGAGAAGAAACATACGGAAGACAGTGAGGGGCTATGAGCGTCTGGTTTCAGGGCTTTAGAGTTTCCATCTTGCTTTGGAATGATTTGCTCCTCTAAACAGCCAGGGTCACGTGTGGCCTGACATGTATGCTTTGCTTTTACATTTAACTTGTTGCTGTCACTTTATTGAAGATGCTCTTAAATTCACAAAACAGGCCTCAGTATAATCTGAGAACCCACTTTTCCAAAATTAAGCACCCCCAGCTTCCCAAGACTTGTTCTATGATGACTTTCTTGGTTTGACTTTTTTTTTTAAGCCAATAGTCATGGTATTTCTCTGGACGCTCTCCCTGCCTTGGTAGCTGAAGGTCACCTGAGCCCGAGTGGGTGCTGTCTGGTTGTGGAGTTAATTGAGCAGGCCTGTCTGGCTGACAGACAGTCTTGCTTGAGAACTGTGGTGAGATGCTTCTCTGGAGGGCTGGGTGGTTCACACAAATTCAGTTTAGACCATGTGTGAAATCCTTTGACCTAGGGATCTATCTGGAAAAGGAAAAAATAATTGTACCTTTTTTATGAGTGCCAGCTACTGGGGTGTGAAGGACACTTTCTTCTCTTAGGCATTGGTGGAGCTTGGTGCACATACTTACAGGCTGGCAGCTGGCATGTCTGTGAGCGAGTTTGCTGGCTGCAAGGCTAAGCTTCCAGTAAGCTCTCCTGAGACTGTCATGTGTCTCTTCTCAACAGGAAAGCAGCTTCAGTTTCACTGTAGTTTTGATGTCAAAAGATGCCTAAATTCACATGCTCTTTTGTTCATCTACATCTTTTGGCATTTGGAGACCCCATTAGGGAGCAGCCTCATATTTAGTTGCATTTTAAACAACTTAATGACCAGATCAGATCAGTCGCTCAGTTGTGTCCAGCTCTTTGCGACCCCATGAATCGCAGCATGCCAGGCCTCCCTGTCCATCACCAACTCCCGGAGTTCACTCAAACTCACATCCATCGAGTCAGTGATGCCATCCAGCCATCTCATCCTCTGTCGTCCCCTTCTCCTCCTGCCCCCAATCCCTCCCAGCATCAGAGTCTTTTCCAATGAGTCAACTCTTCGCA
>NW_011494945.1:6970620-7012302 GCF_000754665.1 Bison bison bison | reverse complement strand
ACTCACATCCATCGAGTCAGTGATGCCATCCAGCCATCTCATCCTCTGTCGTCCCCTTCTCCTCCTGCCCCCAATCTCCCAGCATCAGAGTCTTTCCAATGAGTCAACTCTTCGCATGAGGTGGCCAAAGTACTGGAGTTTCAGCTTTAGCATCATTCCTTCCAAAGAAATCCCAGGGCTGATCTCCTTCAGAATGGACTTAATGATAAGGACTGGAAAATACTAACCAGGAAGAGCACATGTGGAGAAGAGAGAGAGAGTTCTCTTCCTGTCTCTGCCAACTGGCCACATCACAGATGACTCTTAGAATAGCAGCTTTCTCATCTGTCAAAAGAGGACAGAATCAGAGAGCTGTTTTTTGTTTGTTTAACCAATAAGATTGTTTTTTTAATTGAAGTTTAGTTGCTGTACAGTATTATATAACAGGTGTACAATATAATGATTCATGGTTTTTAAAGGTTATACTCCATGTATGGTTATTATAAAATACTGACTGTATTCACCGTGTTGTACAGAACGTCCTTGTAGCTTATTTTATACCTGGTAGTTTGTACCTCTAAATCCCCTACCTCTGTCTGGCCCCTACCTGCTTTCTTCTCCCCACTGATAACCACTAATTCTCTGTATGTGTGAGTCTGCGTCTTTTTTCTTATGCTCACTAGTTGTATTTTTTAGCAGAATCATAGAATGTTAAGGGTACAGAGGATGTATAATTTTGAACCTGAAACCTAACATTCTGTCCATGAAGTGGCCCCAGTAAAGGGTAAGTGATATAGAACTATAAAGAAACAGTGGTATAACAGTGTAGAAACAGCAGGCTCCAGTGTTGGAGGTCATTTAGAATTTAAATTTAGGCTACTTCTCTGAAGGAGCAAGTCTTTGATACTTGTTGGACTAATGTTTAAGTGCTGCGATTCCATTATATCTTTAAATATTCATGTAGGACTAATTCTAACCAAATACAGGCAATATTACAGGGCTATTTATGTGACATTTTTTCTTGCTATAGATATTCCCATTAGGGAATGCAACACGTGGTGTGTATTACATGGAAAACATGCCCTGTTACTTACACTTGTGAACTGTTGTCTAGTCTTTGGTTATGGTGTGCCAGCCTCAAGAATTATGCCTCTGCAAGGATCTTTATTCTTACTTTTTTATAACACCCGAAGTCTGAACTGTCATTCATGGAGAGAATGGCTGTCTGGATCTTTCTAATGTTGACAACAGGGAAAGAAAATTGTCAGAGCCCTGGAAAGAGGTTTTCTGTGCAGAGGCTGGTATACTCCTTGCACATACCCTTCTCCCTGGAAAGCAGTGACACCAGCGCTAAGGCTGCTCTTCCTGGGCCTGTTGGGTTTTCAGCACAGCTTTGCTCACCTCTGACCAGCCTGCTAAGCATGGGACAGAGCCTGAGTGACCCTGGCCCTTCAAGCAGTAGCATGTATATATGGCCTTTGGAAGGCGTCTTCTGGCCACAGAGCTTGTGCGGAAGCTAAAGAAGTGGAGTAAAAATCACCAGAATTACTCCTGGAACTTCTTGTACACTCTTAAGTTCCCATTAAGTGCTTCTTTTCAGAGTGTTCATAATGCTCAGTATTCAACTTCTTATAAATATTGTTTCCTATGAGTGGAGTCTTCCCCCAGGGGCCTGCTTCTCAGAGACGTACCTTTCTGTATAGAGATGGGGGTGGTGGGGCGGTCGGTTGGGACCCGCCTCTGTGCCGTAGCCAGAGAGATTGGCCTGTCGGAGGTCCACCTGGGCCCGGGGCTGGTAGGATGCTTGCCGACACTGCTTTCTCCTCTTGACTTGGGGGATGCAGGTCTTAACGCTGGATTTTCATTCCAAGATGGAGATTCGCCACCTTGTAAGAGACTTGACCCGCTTCACCCTGGTTTTGTTGGTGTGTTCATTTGATTTGAAAATACTGCCTCCTCCATCTTCCATATTGTTTTGAAATTTAAAATTTTAAAAACTAAAATGAATTAAAACATTGTATTGTGAACTCAGGACACTGCAGGTATTTAGAGGTCCCATGGATTGGTGTTTCTCAAAATGTTTCACAGAACACTAGATCCTCAGGATATTCATGGTTATTAAGCAGAAAATAGATCCTGTGACCAAATGTTTGAGGACTGCCGTGTGAAATAAAATGAAATAGGGTTGTTTCCTGTAGGACTTCTCAGAGCCTTAGAAGTTTAATATATGTTATAAACTTTCTAGGATCAGATTTCATCGTTTCCTAAGTTTTTTCGACTACTACTAAGTCACTTAAGTCATGTCCTACTCTGTGCGATCCCATAGACAGCAGCCCACCAGGCTCCCCCGTCCCTGGGATTCTCCAGGCAAGAACACTGGAGTGGGTTGCCATTTCCTTCTCCAATGCAGGAAAGTGAAAAGTGAAAGTGAAGTCACTCAGTCATGTCCAACTCTTAGCGACCCCATGAACTACAGCCCACCAGGCTCCTCAAGTAACTGATGGGATTTTCCAGGCAAGAGTACTGGAGTGGGGTGCCATTGCCTTCTCCGGGTTTTTTCGACGTCTTTAATTAAATCCTTATTCTAGAAACCATAGGACCAGCGTCCTAAGGAAACCCCTAAAGAAATCCTGAAAGAGGTCAGCAACCACCTGAGAGCTGGGGATTCTTTGCCCTTTTTTTTTTTTTTTAATGTATTTATTTTTTAATTGAAGGATAATTGCTTTACAGAATTTTGTTGTTTTCTGTCAAACATCAACATGAATCAGCCATAGTTGTTTCTTAGCTTTTTTTCCCTCTTGATTCTTACTGGAGCTTTTTTTTCGACCCTGTCACATACCAAGCTTTTCTCAGCCAGAGTGGGTTCTGCTCTTGAATGAGCTATCTGCCTGGCGAAAGGGTAGGCTACATGTTGGTGGAGGTGCTCCAGTCTGTTCATTAGACAGGATTCATTCATAGAGTACCTGCAGTACTCCAGGCACTGTGGAGAGGGGAAGGGGAAGTAGGGTCTCCCCTCAAGGCACGTCCCTGGCTGGGGATGTGGGGCAGTGGTGTCGGTGACCATTGTCATGGAGGAAGACTGCTTTTCATGCGAGACTGGAGCGAAGGCCCCGTTGGGCAGTCGCAACCTTGCATGTTTGGTTTTCTGGGACAGTCCTGCTTTCAGATGTCCTGTTCTGTTATCATATGGTCTATTTCACCTGTCTTTGGCTGGGGGATAAAAACATAGGCTCCATGCTGATCGGGCAGAGTTCAGACTAAATCCAGATCCTGGTTCCTGTTGAAAGCTCTGCAGGATACTTGCTTTTATGTTTGTTTTCTAGAATTGGTTCATCATCACAGTTGGATGTGAGCCAGCCACTCGCTCCAAGCTCACTGTCCCTAGGGCTCTGCTCTGAAGAGACCTGCAGATTTAAAAAGCCTTCCCTGCAGCCCATCCCATGTTAAATAATGTCTGTGTGGTACAACAGAGAACCTATGAATCTGTAGCAGAAGGCTGTCATTTTCATGGCTATGTGTCACTGAGTCAAGTCACTCCATTTCTCTGTTTGCTTGTCTGTGAAATGGGGCTAAAGTGGAAACCTACTCCACAGACGCTCTTGAAAGGACTACCTGTGAGATGACCTAATATCCTTTGGCAACATTTTTAAAAGTTCCTTGATGTTTATTGTTACTTAAAATGGCTCCAGAGGTTAATGCAAAATTAAGGAAACTCCCAAGCCAGTCTTAACACTGTTGGCACAAAGAGCAGTTACTTTCCTCGGTAAAATAGAATCGATCAGGTTTCTTTTCATTAAAAAGGTACAGCAATTTGCTGTTGTATGAAACCTTTGATGTCCCCTAGAAGTCCTACTTGCCAATTTAGGGGTCCCTGACAAAGGCTATTTTTTTCACTAGGAAGGACCTCCTGCCATAGGTAGATTAGGGAAGTTTTGTACATGGTACCCAAAGTGTTCCATTAGCATCTTTAAAGGACTGAGAAATCCTAGCTGTCTGGCTTCTGCTTTCTTTCCTTAGGGGGCCTGTCATACCTACTCTGTGCTGAGGGAGAGCCTCACCCTCCCATTCCCCGCTTCCTCGGAGTGGAGCCCCTTCCTGTCAGGTGGGAGCCTGGAAATCTGACCTTCCCCCTCCATGCCGGGCCACCTCAGCCACATAGAGAAATGAAGAGCTGGTCCAGCTCTCCTAGGACTTCTTGGAAGCAGAAAGATCACCACACAATAAACGGCATGATGCTGTCAGGGGCCTGGCCGTGGACCCCACCTTCCCAAGAGCTAGGGATTTACCCCCATTCTGGCTAACGTGACCCATTTTGGGGTTCAGGAAATATGGTCAGATGTGTCATTAAGATCTCCCAAATCTAAGGTCAGTGAAAACCCAGAGAAATCGGGCTGTTCTCCTCCAGGAGCTTTCTTCCCAGAGAAGCAGGACCAAGCCCAGAGCCGAAGCACTCCGCTGGGAGGGCTGCTGCCATGAGGCTGCAGGTGTTTTGTTCTCTTCCCAGTAACAAATGTGAACCCTACTCTAATTCTAGATTTCTGATTTTTTTAAACAACCTCTTTTCTTGCTAAAATCTATGATACTCATTTATTAAAGGATGAGAAATACTTAGTCATGAAGCCCTCAGAGCATAATTCCAGTGTTTCTAAGGGTAAAACTTTGAACTGCAAAGTCCTGGTTTGATCCACAGTCTGTTCTCTCTCTGTGTCCATCTCCTTCCCTCCCCTTCCCTCTTTTCCTCTCCCCTCTTTTCCGCTCCCCTTTCGTCTCTCCTCTCTTTCTCTCTGATGAAACTAGCCTGGACTGTGACATTTTTTAAGTATTCATGTCTGTGTAGAGTGTTCAGTTTGACTCCTTAATGGAAATTAATGACCACGAAGAGGCCAGAAGTTCTGAGGTTGAACTTTGAATTTCCACTGGGCCTCTACTTGTGTACATGCCACTGTAATTAATTGTAACTTCCATTAGTCAATTGTATGTTCAGTAATGATTGGGAAGCAGTGGAGCCCTGTAATCAGAAAACATGGTGTGACTGACAGATCTGTTAGGAGGTGTCCACTAGTGGTGGTGGCCCTGTGGCCAGAATGCACTCCCACTGGCCCTGGTCATCTCAGGCTGTCCTGCTATTTGGGGTGGGGCACCAAGGTGGGCAGCTCCCGGCACGTACCACTGCAGTGCTGGTCAGGGGAGAGGAGGACCACCCAGGCCGCCCACTTTGTGGATCCACCTGACTCCTGGATCTGTCCTCCCACCAGACTGGCGCCCTCAGGACGGATGGGCCTTTGCCTCTTGTCCATCTTGGAGCCACCCTGGAGACCCTCCTTTGGGTTCCTCCTTCACTTCCTTCCTCTGCTGAACTGACGTGGGTGCTGCTTCTTGGCCACCATCTGTGTTACCTGCATGTCCTTGTCATGTCTTATAGGTGAATGAGGGGTTTGGACTATTTGTGAAACTAAAATAGCTGATTTTGTTTGGTCAGTTTCAGAGTCACTTTTGGAAAATTTTAGATTGTCTGCAAAATCCTGCATAGCTAAAGCAGGGAAAGAAGCCTTTGGAGACCCTACTGTTCGGTGCTCTGTGGCTGAAACCTTAGCTGGGCTGGAGCATCGCAGCTACTCTTGCCTCCAGCCCCAAGGGAGGTGCGGCATCCCAGCCCAGCAGGATAGCTGCATGCCGCCGCTTGTCCCCCCACCCCTCTGGCCAGTGAATGCGGTGAGGAGTCACACAGGATGGGTGACTCCTCTTTGCCCAGCAAACATAAACAGTGTGATGTTCAGGTCATGGTTTATGGGTCTAAGATTTCCTCCTGGACTACAGTTCCCTTTTGTTTCTAAATGGTGAATCTCTTTAGCTGTGACAGCAATTTGAGAGCTAGAGTAGCATGACTCTTAATTCAGGGAGCTGGACTTAAGAGTGGGTGTAGTAGGATGGGAGAAGGTAAATTCTTTATTAAATGCTTACTATTTAAAATTTTACTATTATAAAAATTAAATTATTTGGATGTTAAAACTGCGCCTTGTATTGATCCTTGGGAAGTTTCATCTTGCAAGAAATGTGAGTTTTAGAAACTTAATCTAAGGTTCTAGGTCTTGTCCACAAGCAGTAGGTTCTGCTTGGATTCAGCAGAGATTTACTTTTAGCAGGTGTAGGTTTGAAATGCTTCATGGAAGCTGTAAGGCTTAAAAGAGCGGTAAGTGTTTCAACTGGCAGAGGGAAGAGAGGGCTGTTTCAGGAGGACGTTCGTTCACTTATTCAGCCAGCAATTATTGTGCGCCTCTCCTCTGTTTCAGCTTTGCAGGCTGCTTGGGACATCAAGAAAATGTGTCCCTGCTGGAATGTACACTTCTCGTGGGTGAATACCACGTCTAAGACAGTGCTCTTGAGATAATGAGATGGTCCGTAAGTGGTTTGATTTGAAGGCTTTGCTCTGCTCTCAGTATACTGGGAATTCAATATGTGTGAAAAAGTAACCATTCCGGGCACTATATGATGCGGTGCCAGGTGTGGCTTAGGAGTTAAGCAGAGGACAGCCTGGGGCGGGTGGGGCTGGAGGATCTGTCTGGATGTTTGGATCGGGAGAGCAGGCCAGGCAAGGCACTGACCCTGGCGCACCGGATCAGGTGGCAAAGCTGGAATGAGGTCAGCAGAGCCAAACCCCCTAGGTCTCTGCCAGCCACAGCTTTGGAGTATTATATGGGCTGCCCTTTCTGGAAACCCGATTTTCCTTTAGGGAGGCTCCTCAACTGAGTATAGATTTGGCCAGAATTTCCATACCTGTTTTCTTTTCCCTCATAAACTATTCAGTGTCTAAAATGGCAAGTTGATAGCATTTGCCAAACGGTTTTTATAGCGCTGCACCTCCTATAATTCCCCTTCTCAGGCAGCTGTGGAGGGTGGTTCTCTTCAGCCAGCCTCACAGGCAGAGGGCTGCATTTTAATCAGCCAGGCCTCTGTGGTCCCTGAACACCACGTTGGTTTTCATGCGCTGCCCTCTTCCAACCCAGAAGAGACTAAGAAATTACCAAATTAAGCCAGAGTGCTATGCTTCAACACCATTAGGTGTTTTCTTGAGCTGCTTCGTAGTTGGGCCTTAAAGATGAGCTCCACAGGACTTGCTGACATTTCTACTCTCCAACATCGGACATGGCCACCTTACCAAGCCCTGCTGTTTCTCCTGGGGTGATACCATCAGAAGCCTTGGATGCTGTCATATGGTTGTGGCCTGTGATAGATTGGGTGTCCCTCAGACCCTCCTTGGGGGGAAGCAGAGATGGTGGCCAGCAGGCGTTTCTTTGCTCTCAGATAGAAGCATTCATCGGAGAAGGCAATGGCACCCCACTCCAGTACTCTTGCCTGGAAAATCCCATGGATGGAGGAGCCTGGAAGGCTGCAGTCCATGGGGTCGCTAAGAGTCGGACATGACTGAGCAACTTCGCTTTCACTTTTCACTTTCATGCATTGGAGAAGGAAATGGCAACCCACTCCAGTGTTCTTGCCTGGAGAATCCCAGGGACGGGGGAGCCTGGTGGCTGCCGTCTATGGGGTCACACAGAGTCGGACACGACTGAAGTGACTTAGCATAGCATAGCATAGAAGCATTCATTCTCTGAAACCCACACCTGTTCGCTGAAATCCACCTGAAGTTTCCCTGTCATTGAGCAAACATGGATTCATTTCTTTTCCATCCTAAATGTTCTACATGTAGTCCCTCACTCGCCTCAGGGGTTGCAAGTTTGGCTTAAATTATCTTTATGTTTAAAGAGTAAAGAAAGTGATATTTCACTATAATTTTGTGTTTCAGGCAGACTTTCCGCCAAGCATCTTTTAATTTTGGCCAGGAAAGCGTGGCTAACCTGCGTGGATTTGCAGATGGGAGAGTTTTGTCCCTGTGGTTCTTTTTCCTTCCCTGTCATATTTGGAATTGGGGCCCTGTTCTTCTTTCTGCCAGGAAGATAAAAACACTGCTGAGAAATCCGGATTTGTCACAGTGGAGTTAGTTGTGGGAGGACAGCAGCAGGAACAGTTTATGTTTTATTCCCAGATTAAAGTTGATGGGGGTTATGTTTTGTGTACAGTTTTTTGGAGGCGTGGCCCTTTCTTAGAACATCATGTGATTTAGTGGTGACAATTAGTTAGAAACTTGTCTTCCCTACAGATGCCAAGGTTATAGAGGGACTTACTCTCACCAGAGACCAGATGACAGCATCCACAGATATTTTTAGAAGGGGCCTCATCATCTGGTTTCCCTATTTCATTTTCTTTGCATCAACAGCCTGATTTCAAACTTAGTCTTGGGCAGGGAGGGAGAGGGCGGAGATTTTCTCCCTGTTAATGAAAGTCCTGGATGGGACAGGACAGCGTCTTCCTATTTATTGTTAGTTGGCCCACTGCCTAGAAACTGCAAAGTGATGGCTGTAATCCCCTTCAGCTGTAGGCTTCCTTTTCCTTCCTGAAGTTTTGCCTAATCTAATGTGGTTTTAGACTCATAAGGCCATCCACAAACACACATAAACCTCATAGTTAACTGAAGCATCTCACTTTAAAGAATGTAAGACTAGTGAGAGCACCATTCAAACGCAGGGAATTTGTGTCCAAACCAAGTATCGTTAAATCCGGTTATTTACTGTGCTCCTTTCATTTTTCCAGTCAGTCGTTTTTCCAGATGGTGTCAGATAAACATGTGTAAACATCGAGCCACCAGAGAGAGGTTAAAAAATCTTAAGGCGGGGGCCTTAGAGAGGCTGCTTTCCTTGTGATGAATTGTAATTGTAAGGTCTTCCTCGTGAATACTGATCCTAGCGTTCCTCTTAGAAGGGTGATTGCGTTTCCTTTCTGTGTTCACGGTATTTTACAAACTGTTTGCCTTCTACCACAGAGGAACAAGTTGCCTTTCCATCCTGTGGAGTCGGGGCTTCTCTGCTCAGTTTGTCCTTTGTGAGGGCCGCCTCTCAGCCTGGGCCTGGCCTCTGCCAGTTGAACTTCCAGGCTCAGGCTGTTTGCTCTGCGACCTCAGGGGTGTGTCAGGACAGAGTGCCTCGAGGGGCCCCAGGCCCATTCTGCAAAGAAGGAAAGCGGGCAGGTCGATGCCCTCTTTTGCTTTGAACGATGCCACGTTACGGGCTTATAGGTGCCTCCTGCCTTCTTCCCTCCTGTGTTGATCCGGTGCCAGCATCAGAGCGAGTTGCGTGCTCTGCCGCTGTACTTGGGGAATGAAGTGTGTCAACTCCCCAGCATGCACTGGTGTCTGTGGCTGAGTAATTAACACCAGAGGGAATGGGGGGATGGGGTTTGGGCTAGGAAATACTTCACAGCTCCTCTCTTGGCACTTGCAGTAAGTCAGGGTCCAGACTTGGGGACCAGAGTCCCCTGATGACTGACTGCATAGTGATCTTAGATGGTGGTTTGTTAAGTGTTATTGTGAAGGGAAGAATGAAATCCCCTTAAAGAACCATATCCGCACCCTGTCTGTTCGGGCCTCAGGGGTCCCAGGTGGAGCCACTAGAACAGCACCGGTTCCAGCAGGCTAAATGTCTCACGGGTGCTGATACCCGTCAGACCTTTCCTCCCTTTGAAGTCAGCAAGCTGTTATTTTATAGTCCAGGATAATATTATCTAGTATCCTTACAGAGCAGAGAATACCTCCAAAAAAGCCATCAGCCAGGGAAACAATACTTGGGGAAGGGGTGGAAAGAAGGGGCCTTTTCCTGCTTTATCATCTCTGCCTCTCATAAACAACCCAAGCTCTTCTTTTTGGAGCTGTAGCAAGGGTAGCTATGACTGTGGGTGTGTAATGTCACAAATACTAAGCCCTGCTGTCTTTCTGAGGGGTAGTGAAAAGGAAGATTGCCAAGCAGTCCAGTCAAGAGAGAGAAGCAGATGTAAATAACGTATGTGTATGAGTAAGAGAGGGGGGAGCTTATTGATGCATTTTTCATTACTTGTTCACCTTATCTGGTGAGACGATCCAGAGTTCATGTTACTTCCCTCGCACCTTTCTATCCATTTCTTGGCCTAGAGCCTTTTTTTTTTTTTAAACCATGACAGCTGACACTGTCTCCGTAAACAAGTGGTCTTGAGGCCTGTCACATCAGTTCATTTAGCTACATCTCTTGAGTGTGTGGATAAATATATATGTGTGTGTCTGTATAATAAGTTTATTTTTTAATTCTCTTGACTTTTCCTGGCTTGGTGGTCATATGATGTCTGATAAGACTTGTGTAAATTCAGATGCTTTGAGAGGACTTACGATTTGAAGATTTCTTGGAGGCATAATAATAATGCCAACAGTAATGTTGTTATTCATTGTTAAAAGGGTATTCTTTGGGAGGTTTTTTTGAGCCATTTGTGTGTGATATAATTTTATTTCCTCTGTAGATTTTTAATATATAAAGCAAAGTCTACTTAGGCAAGACAAAGTCTACTTCCCAAGACAGTCTACTTAGAGATTGCTTGTTTTTTTGGTGAGGGAAGTCAAGATTACCCCTGGCCATCTGTGCAGACTGATGAAGCATTTGTGGAAAGTGGCCATTTCCTCCTCTGGTGTTGGGCTATCAATGGAAAGGGTGGTAAGCAAGTTATTTAGTCCACAGAGCCAGCGGGGGAGAACTAGAGAAGCATAACTGGTCTCTTTGGGGTGACCAGCTTCTCTGGTTTATAGCATGAAAGTCCTATGTCCCAGGAAGCCCTTCAGTCCAAAAATCTGGAGTAAAACCCCATCCGCAGCCTGGCCCTCCCTAACTTGGAAGGGCCCGCTGAGACACAGCAGGTTTACCTGGCTTCGTTAACCTCCCCAGGTGAATGGCCCCATGTCCTCTAGGCATTTGAACTTGAGAGCATTTTGTTATCAAGCACAGGAGTAAGGTAAGTAATCTTCAGGCTTTGTCCTTAGGTTTTCAGACCTTTGAATCTAGTGCAGCAAAACAGCCTGACTTGGAGCACCCCAGCCCAGCAGTGGGTGAGGAGACCGGGGAGGCTCAGGAGGTGTGACCCAGAGGGCCTGCTGCTGCTGTTTGAATGTCCTTAACCATCTCTGGTTTTCTTCTCTCCTCCTGTAGACCCTCAAACTGACGCAAGACCTACCGAGAAAACCCTTTGCCAAATCTGCTCTCAGCAAGTGGACAGTGATACCGTTTACAGCTTAACACCTTTGTGAGCCCGCGCGTTTCCCACCCCAGCAGAGACTGTTATCGGCCCCTTCCCCTGGGTGAAGCACTTACCCTCGCACAGAACTCTCTCTATAATGTATGCAAAACCTTCCTTGTACGGGGTGACAGCCACCTGCCAGCGAAGGACAGCACCTGCCAGCACCGCCCACCCCGTTCAGAGCACACCGTCAGCCGGCGGGCCATCCTGTGGTGTTTTAATAGCACGATGGTTTATGGGATGTGTTAAGCGTTGTTTTGTGTTCGTTTTCCTTTGACTTTCAGTTTCTCACATGCATTGACTTGGAGTCTTTTTATGTTAAAGTGTTAACCATCCTTCCCCTGGCACATTTACAAACAGAAAATGTACCAGCTATTGCGCTGGCTTTGGGTGTCACAAACGTCCAAGCCTGTAGAACTCCCCAAACTAACATATTACGTAAACTAGAGGAGGTTTTTCTGTCTTCTCTACTTTGGTAGAAAACTATTCTTTTCTTAAAAAAAAAAAGTCAACAGTGGCACGAGTGTTCGCTGTGCGCAGCGGCCCAGGACAGAGCCCTGCATCTGCAAACTGAAGGGTGCCCAGCGTCTGCCCCCGAGTGCTGGTCCTGAGTCAGGGCGGTCGGGCGACAGTACCCTGGCCCTGGCCTGCAGTTGCCAGATGGGTCTGGCCTGCGGTCTCCCGTCAGTATCCTCAGCTCACGCAGTCACAGTGATCATACGCTGGTTAGAAATTAGGATCTCTTCAAGAAGAAATCTGCTCAGCTCTTCACTCATTGCCAAAAGCCACTAATGGATTTAGTTTTAAGGAGAAAAGAAAAGGAAAAAAAAAAAACGTAGTCTTGTTTTGCTTTGCAGAAGTGAACTTACAGGTAGACATTAAGCCTGCAGTGAGAAATGTGTGGAAAGTACAAACCCGAGTCACTCTTTTTTCTAAATGCACACCCTTGATTACTTTTAGCCTTGCTCTGTATAATCTGATCTAGTAGACGTGTATGAAGGAGAGGCAATAGCATACAAACTGATTCTTTTTTTTAATATAAATAAGCTTAGGTTGTAATTATACAAGTGACTCAATGGAAGTACAAGATAGGGCCGTTTTGACCTCCCTCCTCCCACTTTTCCTGCTTGTATGGATTTCATTTTTTTCTTTTCAAAAAGTTATGGTGCTGTATAGGTGCTTTCTGTTTAACCCAGAAAGTGTGATTATATTAGTTGCCCTCTTTGGTAGACAGAGTAGTTGGGAACATCTTTGGTACATATGAAACTGGGACAATGAAGCTCTGATTGGCACAGCATATGCATACTTCTCCAAAAAGGTATATGAAGACTCTTTTTTTGCATACAAAGCATTAGGCATACAAATGTATAAATATTGTATCATGTACAGTTACAAAAACGGAACATTCTGCATGGATGTTAGGAATCCAGGCTCGTACGTAGTTCAGCCCAGACCTCCCTGCATGAGTTCTCGCAGACACTTGCACCATGCAGTGGGCGCTGACTCCCCCACCAACTCAGACATGCCACCCGACCACCTGCACCCGCCACCAGCCACCAGGGGCCCCCTTGCGCATCTTTGCTTCCTGATTCCTCTGGGGGTGACGGTGGTGGTGATAACAGCTCCTAGCATAATGAAAGTTCCATTTGGTGTTGTCACTTGTCTCTCCCGCCTCGCTTAGGTTGTCATGTTTGAGTGATGGCCCCGTTGATTTCACCCTGCCTTTTACTGAATCTGTAAATTGTTGTGCAGTTTGTGGTTATAGTAGACCTGTAGCCTATTGCCTTTTCTGAACTGCTCCAAGTTTATAATCTTCATTTTGAAAGTATGTATAATTTTTGAAAATATGTATTCTATTCACGCAATCTGCTTCTCAGTGAGACAGACTTTTGCTTACCATATTCCTCTGTAGTAAGGCTAGCCCCCTCCTCGAGTCTTTGGTGGTCTGCTGTTCATGAGGACTGTCCATTGTCCGTGAGAGGGGGCTGCTCTCTGGGTTCCTAAGTGATGCTGCCCTTGGTGGAGACACAGTTTGGTCAGGGACGGGAGGGACCAGGGGGTATCGGATTCAGGAGAGAATCCGAAGTGCTTTCAACACAAGGGCCCTGAGACTTTCTCTCCTGAGCTCAGAGAAACAAGAAAACTAACAAAATAGCTATTTGCCTTTGCAGTTTTCTAGACCGTGGAAACTACTTTGGGAGTAGAAAGGCAACCCTCAAATGTGTTTCAACTTTAAAATGTTGAATTCCTTTCAGACCTGTGGCATCTCATTTATTCTCCCCCCTGCCCCAATGTTTGTTAGATTTCAGGCAGAATGTCTTATAAAATGTCCTAGAACCAGATTATAATTTAATTGAAAACAGCTGAGGGAGGGATGGAGATGGGGTGTGAGAGCAAGACAGCCATGGAACAGATCAGGAAAATGGAGAGGGAGGGGGGGCTTTGAATCTTTTCTTTACTTTTTATTTTTTAAAAAGTAACTCAGCATCTACATGTAGAGTATCATGGACAGCTGAGATCAGGGCAAAGTCAGGTGCCAGCATCAGTCTAGAAAGGGTCAGGCAAGAATGGAATAGTTAGGCTTGTCCAGGATCACACAGCCTCGCTCTCACCCTTGGCCACTCACCTGGAGGCCAGGATCCCTTAGACTAACCAGGTCCTGCCACAGTCAGACGAGGCAGGGTAGAGGTGCCATCTTCTGTTAAGACCCTGCTTTCAGGAAGGGCCACTAGTGGCCACCATGTGAAGTTTTGAGTCTCACAGGAAGTTTTCTGACCTGGAGCGTCTCAGTGGAATACTCAGTAGCCTCCGGGGGTCTGGCAGTCATAATGTTTGCTTCCTGATGCAAACTCTGAGAGTCTACCCTCAGCCTCTCATTAAGCTGCTCTAGGGAGCCTTCCACTTTTTGATGGGAAATTTAGAAAGAAGAGTAACAATGTTGAAAACATGACCTGAACTCTGGGGTTCTGTTGTTACCTTCAGGGTTCCAGAACCAGAAACCTTTTACCAAAGTCAGAAAAGAGCTTTATCACAAGCCTTCCCTGTCCTGGCATGAGGCCGCCAGACTCAAGAGTATCCTATTAACTGTGAATGAATCTGAGGTCAGTTCCCTTTATTGCGGAAACACATTCTTTGAAGATTTCAGAAGTTCGTCTTTGCTCTTAGCAGGTGGAGCGTGTTTACACGTGTACCGGTGGACTGTGGGGGGGGCCAGGGCTTGGTGTTGGGTTTCAGCCCTGTGTGTGTCGCTTCCCCACTCTGAGAAGACCTCATGGCCCACTACTCAGGACAGGTATGCCCAGTCTCAGGGTGTCATTTCAGGCAGCTTCTGAACCTGTTAAAGATGGAAGGGAGTCTATCTCATGAACCCCAACTTAAAGAATAAGGAATATTAGAATCTCTTGGAAAGCCCATGTTTTTTTGTGCTGATGCCAAGGGCTGGTGAAGGAAAATAAGTTACCTTTTCTCTCTCAAAGCAGAAACAAAATCCTGACAGGTCCGAACTGTGATTTCCTCTTGGTGTATTTGGGAACCGTTGATTATGTATAACGTATTTTTTTAAATTAAGAAAAGCAAAAATTTTTTGTAGAAATTCAGTCGCTGGCAAAGAGGTACAAACAGCCAGCCTCTCCTGGAGACCAGGGGTGGCAGGGTGCAGCAAGGGGAGAGAGCAGTCCTTGTGAAATCCCGTCTGTCAGAGCCCAGGGACTGAGAAGAGTGCAGCTGGCCCCGAGTACACGCGGGCTCCACATCCTCAGAGTCAGCCAGCCGCGGGTCCGGAGGGCCAGTTGTACTGCCTTTTTATATAAGGGACTTGGGCATTCGCGGATGTAGGCGGGGGGATGGAGTCCTGCAACCAGTCCCCCACGGATACCGGGGGTGACTGTGTATTATATTTGACCTAGATCTTTAGTGGGTAACATTTTATGCAGTTTGAATGAATAAAAATATTTTCCTTTTGTTTAGTTTTATTTGTATGTATTTTACTTTGATGAATGATTGGTTCCGAGGCCTCTGCCACACTCCAGAAATACTTGTGCGGCTGCTTTAAAAAAAAAAAAAAAAGCTGTGTGTCTGGTCACTTATTTCTCTAAAATTATCTCATTGCCTGGCAATCAATCTTCTCTCAATATACTTGTCCTAGCACATTATGTACACAGGAAATGTAAACAGATGTGAAGGAGGACCAGAAAAAAAAAAAGTTGATAATAAAGAAAAATGTATGTTTTGGCTTCACATGTTTAACATTTTTTTTTTTTAAGAAAAAAGTTGCATGAATGGAAAAAAAATCTGTATACAGTATCTGTAAAACTGTCTTATCTGTTTCAATTTCTTGCTCATACCCCATACAAACTAGAACTCAGTGTGGTGCATGGCTGTATTCAAACACCTAAGAGTCATGCAGTTGATCCTTTGGTTTGAAGCACCTCATCCTTTCTTTCAAAGCGAACACTATCATATTGCATTCTTACTGAGGATTTTGTCTGTCCATATGTTACCATGAAATATCTCTACCACCTTTTGTCTCAAGAATCAAAACCAGTTTGATTTGGGAATCTTCTCCTTTCCAAGTGAAATAGAGATGCAGTACTTAACTTTCCTTGGTGTTTGTAGATATTGCCTTGTGTATTCCATTTAAAACCGTAATCTAGTTTGTAAAAGCAATGGTGACGCATGTAAATAAAGCATCAATGACACTCTACCTTACTCCAAGAGATTGTTTGTTCTCCCTCGCCGTCTCTTTAACCTGAGAAGTGAAATAGCTGGATTTATCTCAAGGTCTCCCTGTGGGAGAGGCACAGAGCAAAGAGACTGTCCTGAGATCTCTAAACTAAATGAATCCTGTGGACTTTTTCTCTGACCCACTTTGACCTCCATAGGCGACCAGACACTTTGATAAAGCAGATTCATGGCATTGTGCATGGTCGTGGAGAGCCACTTTCAGCCTGCCGAGTCAGTTCACCCTGGGGGAGCTTCTGTGCAGGTAGTGGGATTTGGACTCTGCACCCTGCATGGGTATCAGAGGTTTTGACCCTACGGGGGTCATGCTCTCAGGAGTCCAGCAGATGAACACTGGTCGTGGGTCATCACTGTGGCCTCCTACACAGCAAACAGCGTTTAGGCTGCTGGTGGCCATAGCATAAATGTTTCCTCGGGGCTATGTTCAGGGGAACTCCACCCTGCTGTAAAACTATTCTCAGTAGCCCATGTTGTGGTTTTTCCTATTAATAAACGTCATAAAAATCATTCAGCTTTTGGGTTCAAAGTCCTAAGCAACTTGATGGACTCCATTGAGGTCAAGTAGGTAAGAAAGATTTTAAAGTTTGCCTTTGGGATAAGTTCTGTGTTGGTGGAGAGACATGCTTCCGTAAGTCTGTCCTTACCATTTTTTAAATTTCCTGTAAAGGTAAAAACCTCACCATCTTCTAGGACCAAAGCCAACTAAAAGATATTTCATTTGAGATTGCTTTCCAGTTTTGATCCTGTCTCTCAAAAGATTAAAGATGGAAATCCAAAACCAGCTATCACTAGGTTCTCAAGAGTTCCCCCAAGCCAAGTAAAAATTCAACTAAAATTAATTGAAGTTAAATCAACAACACTAAGTCAATGTCAAGTGTGCCAGGGGGCCAGACTGTGATGGACATCAAGACAACCGGGACCTGGGCCTTGGCTTCTGTGAGTTTATATTCCAAGGTATCATCTGTCTGTTCCCCTGTGAGGAATAAAGAGCTTACTGCCGCCAGCTCGCCTTGCTTTCAGCTTCTTGTTTAGAAAAAGAAGAATTTGTAATGGTTAATCTCACTAACGATTGACAGATTTGATCTCAAAATGTTTGAGGAGTGAGGGCAAACCTCTAATCCCACACACGTGACATGCATCAGCCAAGCCACTCACGTCACAGCTGGAACACAGGTCAGAGGTGGAGGAAGGTAGAGTTCATAGCCAGAACTTACCTGCCGTACGTTCCCTGACCTTGGCCCTCGACCACTCCCCTGGGACTTGGGAAAAAAGGAGATGGCTGTGGTGCCCTGGGTGCCTCTCAGCTCAGCTTGTGGTGGGCATGCTCAGGGGAGTGTGCTTGAAGAACGGAGGTGGAAAGAGGATTATCTGGAAGGGGACCTCTCCTCCCTCTGCTTCCATCGCCAGCAAGGAGACAGTTGGGTGCTGGGCACCAAGGAGAAGACACCTTTGGAGCTGGAAGAAGAGGGGTCCTTCCGCTTGAATTTTCTTCATTCAAACATTAAAAGAGGAAGACTCAGCAATATATAAGACCTGAAGAAAGTTCGATTGTGTCTGTGTGTGTCTGTAGTTCTGCCTACCGTCCATCACATAATAATGACCCAAAATGTCATTTTTGCTCCGTTTCTCAGAGGACTTACTAGACACACTACAAACCAGCCTACTCCCACTCAGGGAAGAGAACTTGCAATGCTCTTCCTGCACGGGCGCACAGGCCCCGGCTCCGTGAGCCCTGCGTTCATCCACCCCACCGGCTCCAGGACGCACCAGAGAGTGGGATGACAGAGAAAGCTGCTGCTGTCTCAGGTGTCTCACAGCCCCTGGCCAAACAGGTTGCCCAAAGGCTGAGGGCTCGATGGCTTGGCACCCATGTAACTTCCCAACCAAACTGCGAGCCCTGATCTGGAAGAAACCATAGAAAACTCCGTAATGGTTCAGTCCAGGGGTGGACCCGAGGGTTTTGACTTTCAGCTCTGTCCTTGTATACTCTTAATTTGTCAAAGTGAGAGTGTGTTACTTTTATAAAGATAAATACGGTTTCTAAAGAGCCAAGGTGGAGAGGCTGGGTTTGACTTCTTTTCTGAGTGGTTTGGTTGCTAAGTCATCTCCGACTCTTTCGACTTCATGGACTGTAGCCTGCCGGGTTCCTCCATCTATGGAATTCTCCAGGAAAGAGTACTGGAGTGGGTTGCCATTTCTGAGACTGGAGGGAATAACGAATAAAGTGGGAGAAAGGGTTAGGGAATAGAAGTAGAGATAAGGAGATGATGATACTGTCTGAAACGAATCTGACTGATAAATGAATAATATCGTTGCAAAGCTGTATCTTCATAATTTTGGATTTCCATAATTTCCTCCTATTAACACCTTGAGTATCATTATAAGAATTACCTAATCAGAACAAAGGAATTTTATGCACCTGTTAAAATAATAATTATAAAAACTAAATGCTTATACAGGATGCACTCTTAGAAATGTAATTATTGCTGTTGTAACTTTTATATTGACATTAAAAAAAAAGCAGAAATACTATATGCCAGTGTAAACTGTGGCTGAGAAGAAATACTAAAAGGTAAAAGCCAAAAATTGAGATAATTCCTGTGTCGTGGACACTTTGGCCTTGACACTAGACTCAACCTCAACTGTTGCTGCCGTGAATAAGCTGATACTGTTTCTTGGCCACTTCACGCTTCTGTTGGGGAGAAGGGGCTCTTCCTCTCACCAAGATGTGTCCACTGGGAAATCCCCCAAGTAGGAGGGTGTTCTCATGCCAGGACTTGGCCCGAAAAGACAAATGTCCATTGTATTTAGCAAGTTGTTACGGAATTTTTTGTCACAGTTATATTCACTTGTTGCACTGTATTTTTGAAAGGTAATGTGTTTGCGTGATTGATATCTAGGAAGCATATAGATGCACACACAGAATGTTTTCCATCCCTGTCTAGTTCTCTGCCTAGTTCCTCCCACCCAAAGTTTCTTGCATATCCTTCCAGAATTTCTTATGTATCTACCTTTTTTTATTACACAAAAAGTACATTATAGCCACTGACCAGTATGTTGCTTTGTTAATGATTTTCTCACACATGGAGGAAACATCAGTCACAGAAAGCCTCCTCAGTTTTAGACCTGCATGGTCTTCTGTATCATTGTATCCCAATTCATTTAACTTGCATTCCCCTATTGATAGACACTGGACTTTGTTTCCAAACATTTTTTATTATCAGCAACACTGCAGTTACAAACTTATACATACATTACATACAAATGTAAGAATCTTTGTAGAATTAATGCCCAAAGTGGAAACAGTTCTGGGGCAAATAATACATATACATTTGCAATTTTGATAAATGGATCAAATTGCCCTGCAATGTACCAATTCAATGTACCAACAGTATATGAGAAATCCCTGGTTCCCCACAGCCTTATAATTTTCAAGTTTTAAAAATAAACTTGCAAGTCTGTCTTTCCCTTTCCCTCTAAGCTTCTTTAAGT
This sequence comes from Bison bison bison, assembly GCF_000754665.1. Classification (NCBI taxonomy): domain Eukaryota; kingdom Metazoa; phylum Chordata; class Mammalia; order Artiodactyla; family Bovidae; genus Bison; species Bison bison. The sequence continues at coordinate 6,992,949 of NW_011494945.1, read as the reverse complement.
CTGTACCAAGGCAAAGAGGGCCTGGCAAAAGTGAGGAGTGGAAGATGGGAGAGGCTCAGGAAGCAGACTATGGGTGGCCTGGAGATGGCCAAGGAAGGAGAAGAGCTCGGTGCCGGGGCCAGCCAGCTTGGTCCCGGTGCCAGCCTGCCCTGCCCTACCCCAGGCCCCGCCCCTCACGCCACCAGCTCCGACCGCCCTGCTCAGGGCCAGCGGCCTGACCTCACAGCTGCGCTCCCTCACCTCCCAGGATTCCAGAGGGGAGCTGTCACCCGAAGAAATCAAGTCTGGTCTCTTTGGCACCAAACCACACACCTAGACCTATTCATAGCAAGATTGCACAACCGGCTGCAGAACAGCCCAGCCGGGCGTGGGGCGAGCAGGGCTGCTCCTCAGCAGGGTCCTGACCCACCAGTGCCCCTGGGCAAGGCTTCCAGCTTTCAGGGCAGGGCTGTCCCCAGAAGGGAAGGGTGGGGCTGGAGGGGTGCCTCAAAGATCTGACCAGCTCCTCCTCCCATGTGGGGGGAACTTGTTCCTCCAGAGGAAAAGCTCTGATACTCTCCTGTGGGCAGGTGCTGCGTGAGGCCTCCTCCTGCCCTACCATGCATGTTGGCACCTGGGGTGGGGAGGAGTGGCCCTGCTTAGTGATCGCAGAAACCAGGAGGCAGGATTTTACAGAAGAGCCTTTGTTGTCTCTTCAGGGACCTGACATCAGAGAGGACACAACTTTGGAATGGGGCAAACGTTGATCAGAGCCAATCTACCATTCACTAGCTCCATGATGATAGGTGAGTCCCTTAAGGTCTCTGGGCCTCTGTTTTCTCATTTGTGAAATGGAAACAAGTCTGCCTGTGTCTGGGATCAGGTGGATGACCTGAGAAGGTGCCCGGAAGTACTGCAATGTGCCTCCAGCAAGTCAGCAGCAAGCCCTGCCTCAAGTCCTCTCTCCTTATACACGCTCCATTGGCCCATACCCCGTGGGGCGATGGCTTCTTAAGATATAAAAACATAAAACACAATTTGACATATTAATGAACCCCATGGGTATAATTAGATTGCATAGTAATTAAACATAAAAGGTAACCGACTTGTAAGAATTTTCTGCTCTCATCTTTGATGTTCTTCAGGATCTGTTGGCAAGCAGCCATGCTTGGGGTCCATGTCCTCTGTGCCATGTACCATAGAATCATCATCATCGTCACAGAGAATGCAAATGTCATGGCAAGACTGGCTCGGAAGACTTGTTTCTAGCCCAGGGTCAGCCCCTGAATGCCTGAGTGAGTCATTTCCCTCCCTCTGGGCACCCGTTTCCCCATTTGCGCCATCCACTTCATGAACCCTTCAGACTTTATAAGTCATCAGGACCAACCTGGAAATTGAGCACATGCTTTACAAACCACAAAGCAGAGATCAGAAGTACAGACACTGCTTTGAGTCAGGAAACTGGCAAATGTTCATACGTTCATTTTCCAGAAGGGAAACTGAGGCAGAGTGCAAAGCGGCCTAAAGGTTCATGGTTTCTGATTGCAACCATCCCTTAGTCTGTCTCCAAAGCCACACATTTAAGGCAGTAAGACCCTAGGGAGATAGAGTACAGAGTGCATCCTAAGGAGATGGGGGGAAAGAGAAAGCAAAAAGGATGGATGAGGAAGCGGGACTAGAGATGAAGGAGGTGGAAGGGGAGACAGTGTCTTGTTCTGTGGTGTCCACCTCAGAGGGGTTGGTGTGCCCTACACAGAAGTCAGCCCCATAACCTGTCTGGTGTTATGTGAGTATCTCCAGTTTCTGTTCTAAAGAAGTGAAATGATACCAGGGCCCACAGGGGCCCGGCTGGAAGGTCTCTCAGACACAGACAGGAGGCCAGAGTGATCGCTGCTACTTTGAAGGGTACAGGAAATGGCAGCAGGCTGGAACATGGCCCTGGAATAAAGGAAACTGTCCCCTGGGGTGCGTGTGTGTGTGTAAGTGTGTGTGTGTAAGTGTGTGTGTGTGTGTGTGTGTGTGGATATGAGAGAGAGAGAGAGAGAAGGAGACCCTCTGATATTGCTGTCTCCAGGATGGGCCAAGATGGAATTTCCTCAACACACCACTTCCTGTCAGCTGGCCTTGTTGTGGCTCTGGTGGGTGTTTGGAGAATTAAAGAGTATCTAACCGGATAGTTTGAGGCTTTTAATTGCTGTGTTTGTGTCTCAGTGAGTGGAAAGTTTCAGGCCTCCCCACCCCCACCCCTTGGCTATACCCCTGGTTAGCTGCAGCCTTGGAGCGGAGCTGCCACTTGGGCTTTAGAAAAGAAAGGGGGTGGGGTGGATAGGCACCTGGATTTGCCTGTGTAAGTGCTTTGCCTTAGATAAGGTACTTAAACTCCAGTACCTTCATCTTCTCGTTTGCAAAATAGAGATGATAACGATAACCATACCTCAGCTTATTATCGTGAGGATTAAAGGAGAACAGGCATGGAGACCACTTAGAATAGACCGGGCACATGGCAAGTCCCTGCTGCACTTAGTTATGTCTATTAGTACACTGGAATTGCTCAACAAATCATAGATCATAGGTTCTGTAATTAGGTTGCTAAAATGTAGCCACTATACCATGTCCAAAGACAAAAGAAATGTGCTCCTTGTATCAAGTGTATCAGAAAGGCATGAGGGAGCTTACTAAAAATTCAGAGTCCTTGGATCCATTCCAGAAGTACTGGATCAGAATCCAATGAGGCTAAAAATCTGGCTTTTCAAACATTTTCCATTTCCAAACATTTCCAAGCATTTTCAAACATTCCATTATTCTGAAGTATACGAAAGTTTGAAAATTCCCAGGTGTAAAAGGTAAGAATGCTCATCTACTTGGGGCATCCTCTGTAGTAGGCAGAATACCGCTCCCAAAGATGTTGTAAAGAAATGTCTTAAAGAGATGGGAATACCGACCACCATACCTGCCTCCTGAGAAACCCATATTCAGGTCAAGAAGCAAAGTTAGAACTGGACATGGAACAACGAACTGGTTCAAAATTAGGAACGGAGTACATTGAGGCTGTATATTGTCATCCTGCTTATTTAACTTAAACACAGAGTACATCATGTAAAATGCCGGGCTGGATGAAGTGCAAGCTGGAATCAAGATTGCTGGGAGAAATATTAATAACCTCAGGTATGCAGATGACACCACCATAATGGCAGAAAATGAAGTAGAACTAAAGAGCCTCTTGATGAAGGTGAAAGAGGAGAGTGAAGAAGCTGTCTTAAAACTCAACATTCAGAAAACTAAGATCACGGCATCTGGTCCCATCACTATATGGCAAATAGATGAGGAAAAAAACGGAAACAGTGTGAGACTTTATTTTCTTGGGTTCCAAAATCACTGTGGATGGTAACTGCAGCCATGAAATTAAAAGATGCTTGCTCCTTGGAAGGAAACCTATGACAAATCTGGACAGCATATTAAAAAGCAGCAACATCATTTTGCCAACCAAGGTTCGCCTACTCAAAGCTATGGTTTTTCCAGTAGTCATGTATGGATGTGAGAGTTGGACCATAAAGAAGGCTGAGTGCCAAAGAATTGATGCTTTTGAACTATGGTGTTGGAGAAGACTCTTGAGAGTCCCTTGGACAGCAGAGATCAATCCAGTCAATCCTAATGGAAATCAAGCCTGAATATCCATTGGAAGGACTGATGCTGAAGCTGAAGCTCCAATACTTGGTCACCTGGTTTGAAGAGCCAACTCATTGGAAAAGATTTGGATGCTAGGAAAGATTGAGGGCAGGAGGAGAAGAGGGCGAAAGAGGATGAGATGGTTGGATGGCATCACCGGCCCAATGGACATGAGTTTAAGCAAATTCTGGGAGACAATGAAGGACAGGGAAGCCTGGCGTGCTGCAGTCCATGGGGTCGCAAAGAGTCGGATATGGCTGAGTGACTGAACAACAACAATGAAAGATGTCCATGTCCCAGTGCCTGGAAACTGTGACTGTCTTAGATTATATGGCAAGGGAGAATTTAGGTTGCTAATTAACAAATTTCAGAAGAAGAAGATTATCTGCCTAATGTAATCACAAGTGTTCTTACATGGAGTAGAGGGAGATAGAAGAGTTGGAACCAGAGAGACAGTGTTCTGAGGAAGACTCCTCTGGCTTTGAAGATGGAGGAAGGGCCGGAAGGGCCACCAGTCAAGGAATGAGGGCAGCCTCCAGAAGCTGAAAAAGGCAAGAAAGCAGATTCTCATCTAGCATCTCCAGAAGGAATGCAGCTCTGCTTGACTTCTACTCATGAAACCCAACCTGGGCTTCTAACCTTCAGAATCATCAAGATAATAAAATGGTGTTATTTTAAGCCACTAAGCTTGTGTTGACTTGTCACAGCAGCAACAGGAAGCAAATGTGTCCTCTTCGACCAGGTTGGACTCACGTCACTGGATCTGGAAGACCCAAGAGGCCCAGCTGTGGTCTAGGGTGGGCACCCGTGGCTGACGGGAATGGCAGGGGACAAGGATAGGCTGCCCGGTCCACAGGCTGCCTTTGTGGCTTGGCTGACCCGCTCTGTTATTGGTACCTTGTTCATTTCCACTCTGGTGCTCAGGACAGCTGTTGAGCGGGACATTTATATAGGATGGGGGCTCAGAGTGCCTGTAAATTGAAAAAAAATATATATATGTATATATATATATCTCCAGAGACCCAAAGGACCTCAACCACGGGGGCCTGAAGCACATGAACACGTGCTATCAGCTCTTCTCAGATCCTGAGGAAATGAAAAGGAGCATGGCAGAGCCTCTCCTGATTCTCTGGAGTGGGACAAAGTGAGGTTCTCACACCCACACCCTCACTGAGATGGGGCACTACCTGGCTTCCTTCTCTCCCCAGGCTCTTCCTGCAGTGGGCAAGCCTTCGCTAGGCCTTCCTCCTTCTCTTGCCCTCCTACCCTCCACCCTGCCAGCCTCAGCCCCGGCTGCTCTCCAAGCTGCTGGGACCTACTGAGTGACAGGCACTGTGCTGACCGTCTGACACATGCCATCTCTTCTTCCTGATTTCATTATAAAAATGTAAAAACATACAGAAAACTTGAAAAAGTGATTACCCACACTTTTGTGACCCACTAAGTGTCACTTAGATTCAGCAATGCCTAACATATGCCACATTTGCTTTATATATTATATATCAGGTGTTTGTGTGTGTGTGCATGTGTGTGTTTCTTTTTACCAAATCTTCTGAATATTCAGCCATCACAACTCTTCTCCTCTAAATGCCTCAGCATGCATCTTTCAACCCCATCATTGCCCGGCAAAGTACACTTATCAGCTCTGCTTTACCCCTGAGGACTTTGAATATAAGTATTTGAGATTCAGAGAAATGAAATGACTTGTCCAGAATCACACAAGTGGTCAGTGATAGAATGGGGACTTGATCCAGGTTCGCCTCCTGTCTTCTGTGTGAATGGTTCTAGAGCTCAAAATTCTGGTCATCCCAGAAGAGCATGCCTCTGACTTGGGATTTCTTTCTGTGAGAAAACTCAAAGCATTTCAGAGTAACACATTTCCATCCTAACAGCATCCTCTTAAGGTGAAAGCCATCACTTGCCAAGAGGTGAGGGAAATCCTAAGACGGCAGATTGTGGGGAAAGACGTTCAGGCTGCAGGCTCCAGAGGCCGAGCCTCCTGCCACTGAATGCAGGTTACAGCGTGGGGCAACCCCACGACGTCCCTGCGTGACCTCCCACGTCAGATCCCTTAGAGCAGGAGACTGGTGAACCGTCCTGACTTTATGGCAGAAACACAAAAGCATAAAGGGACCCGCTCACACAAGAATTTAGTTCTCAAATAATGAAGACAGGCCTAATAGTGGGCCTCTAAGTCAGGGCCGTTAACTGCCTGAACCGAAATAACCTGGGAAACTTGTTCAGGATGGGACCCCCAGGTTCACCCTAGATCCGGGGAATCATATCAGCTGAGGGCGGGATCCTGGACTCTTAGTACCGTCCCCAGGCCACTGCTACCAGTTTGAGGTAAAGAACCCATGGCCCGACCCCTCGACACCACCCTGGCCCTCGCTGTGTACTACAGAGCATGGTACTACAGTGCACTCTACCATTGGACTCCCCGCTAAACTGCTCTACTTTCTCAATGATCCTTTTGTAAAAAATCTCAGTGGCTTAGTTTTTAATTTTTAATAACCTGTCTTAACTTATCTACAGTAAAATCCACTCTTTTGTGTACACAGTTCTGTGGGTTTTAACAAGTGCTTTGAGTCCTGTAGCCACCATCATAATCAAGATACAAAATAGTTCTATTGCCCCAGCAGGAACTCCTCTGTGCTCCCTGCACCCTTCTGGTCAAACCCTTCCTGAGCACTTACCCCTGGTGACCCCTGGTCTGGTCCCATCTCTGTAGTTCTGCCTCCCCCAGAATGTCACTTGTGTGGAATCATACAATACACAGCCTTTGGAGTTAGGCCTCTTTCACTTGGCATAAAGTATTTATGATCAGTATTTCACACCTTTCGTTGCTTATATGAATGTACCAGAGTCATTTATCCTTTCCCCAACTGAAAGACATTTCTGGGTTTTGGTGATAAACCCAATTATCTTAATTAACTTATTGTTTTCCATGGGAGAGGAAAAATCTGATATAGTGGCCATGTGGTAAGAGGGGATAGGTGGTGAGTCAGACAGTGGCTCAAACAGGGTTCACCTTTTTAAGAGACTAGGTTCAGCCAGGGAGGACTTAAAGTTTGTCATTATAATAAACCTCTGGTCCTCCAAAATCATAAAAGTAACAGCTTCTGACGGAATGCCTCGGAGTCTATTTCTCACAAATGTTGGGGGTTGGGGGGAGGTCCTCCAAGGTCATCATCCTTCTTCCCTACAGCTTACAGTGCTTTTGCCCAACTGGATCTATTTGATCTTCCAACAGGCCCAGGAGGAAGAAAGGCAAGTATTTTCACTTGCATTATTTTGAAGATAAGGTTGTGGGAGCTCAAGGAAGCTGGTATTTGTCCAGAGTCAACAAAGGCCCTCGGTTGGGGAGAAAACCTGGTTCTTCAGATTCTCAACTCAGTGTTCTCTGGCTTTAGAGTTTTACCACCTCTACAGATGGACAACGTGAGAGTGGCCTTTATCTCTTTCATCTGCACGTTGGAGAACCAACTCTTGCTCAGAACAAGCGATAAGGTGGTCAGAAAGACAACAGAAGGGGTTTGAATCACGTCTCTTTGCTGGCCTCAATGTTCTTATCCATAAGATGGGTGCAATAATTCCTACCCCCTACTGTGTCTGCAAAGATGAGAGAGCCCGGAGGAGCTAATAATCCTAGTGGGTAAGGCATACGAGGGCTTTCCTGGTGGCTCAATGGAAAAGAATCCGCCTGCAATGCAGGAAACCCAGGTTTGATCCCTGAGTCGGGAAGATCCCCTGGAGGAGGGCATGGCAACCCACTCCAGTGTCCTTGCCTGTGAATCCCATGGACAGAGGAGCCTGGTAGGCTACAGTCTAATCCATAGGGTCTAATCCATAGGGTTACAAAGAGTCGTACCTGACTGAAATGACTGAGCACAGCACAAAGGCATACGAGGCACCCCACAAATAGTAGTACCTGTTAATTATTTGGTTTCTTAGGAGGAACCATAGAAGGTGCACACCACTAACTCTGTGCAGCGGGTGCCCTCTGCTCTCAACCCTGCACGGAAATTCCAAGGCCTCATTTTCCTCTGGCAGTGACGGAGGAAACCAAGGGGTTAAGGAGGAGTCTGGAAGCTGGCACAGCTGGGGCCCATTAGCTCCTAATGAGGGCCCAGCCCGGGAAGGAGGCCTTGCAGCTGTGAGGAGGGGCACCGAGGGTGTCTCCTCAGAGGAAACTCGGGCTGGAAATTTTGTTTTTCTTCATTCTGAACTTGGTTTTATGCTCCAGAGGGGGAGTTCTTCGTGTCTGAACTTGGTGTTTGAGCCCTGACGCTGGTGATTTTTGCAGTAAATGGCTCGCTGCTCCTTGTGGGGCAATATTGCTACTGATGTTGGGCCAGGGTGGTTAGGAAAGGGGATCTTCCAAATGGGGACTCTGTGGTCTGGCCACACGGAGCTGCCTTCTCCACAAGCATGGCTGGGGGGTGGAGACACTTAACCCGCAGGGGGGGGTTTGAGGTAAAGCGGCCTTTCTCCTCCACCACTCCCCTCCCTACCCCCTTCTCCGCATTACCATTATTATTACTATTATTATTATCGCCCCAGCGTTGCCTGCTTTCTGGCCTCAGGCTCCACCAGGAGAGGGGGCTGAGTTAGGAACAACTAGGCCGGCTCCTCCGAGCAGGAAAGGGGAGACCAGGGTGCCGACAGGTCCCTGTTGAATGAAGAGTGTCCTCTGACTGCCGGTCTGTCTCCCATGGCCCTGGCCCCTGACCAGGCCCTTAGTGGAGAAGTGGGGGAAAGAGCAGCAGACAGGCCTGGAGAAGGCCTGGGCACCCTCAGCCTCTCGGGGAAGCCTTCCTTGGCTGCCAGGCGGCCGTGGGTGCCTGTGCCGTCTTCCCTCGGCCCCCCGGTCCCCTCCTCCGTGCAGCACTGGTCACACAATTGACCGTCTTGTCGTTACTCATGTGGCTGGCTGTGCCCCTGCTGCACGGCCACATGCGGCCGTGGGAGCTGCTTCAAACACGCTCATGGAGTGACTGAAGGTGTTTGAAGAGAAGCAGGACCTCTGAAGGCATCTGCAAGAGTGAGCTGAAGGGGCCTGTGTCCCCCAAATATCTGCTCGGCATTTTGTCTTGCTGGAAAAGCCCTCACCGAGGAGTGCCAGGTAAGAGCCTGCACTCCTGCCCTTGCGGTTTGATTTCCTTTGAGTTTCTCCTTCCCTTTTCTTCCAACGATTCCGCAGAAGCAGAGGGTACTGGCTTAGTCTGAGGCACTTGTGACTTGTCTTCACAGCCGCTGTTGGCACTGGAGGTCTGCTTCCCTGTGGGTCATCCAGACATGCAGACACCATCCAAATAAGCAAAGTCCCTGCACTCACTTTGCTTGTTCTTGATTGTGGCTTCACGCCCTGCCTCTTTGATGCTGAGGTCCGAGGGCTCCATGCCAATACAAAGCCAATTCAGTCCCAGGTGTTGCAGAAGGGAGGCTGAAAAGGAACAAAAGCCCTCAAGCCAGGTGCCTCCGTAGTGGGGGAGGGGAGAAGATAGTCCATCCACTGTCTAATCAGCAGATGGACAGCCGACGAGGGCACGGCGTGAGAAGAGCTGGGATGGGATGAAGGATGGAGGAGGTGCCCAGAAGGCAAAGCCAGTGACCCTGTGGACATGCCCTGGTTCTCACGGCCCACCCTCTTGTTCACCTGGAGTGGGGTGGTTAGTTGTCCCCTGCCCGCCCCCTCAGCAGGCCACCCTCTCTCCTTCCAGGCAGGGTGGACCAGAAGATGCTCAGGAGCCAGTCTAACTGAGCCAGTGATACATTCAGTTGACTCGCAGAAGCTTTTATTTTCACATATTCATTTGTTGATGTTTTTCCTCATCCTCATTGCCCAAGAGGATTGACTATGCATGAAACTGTGATGTGTATTCTATGATCTGCCTAGAGAATTACCTCAGTGTTGGCCAGAGCTTAGCATTCTTAGCCACATGGGGCTCGGACAGGCAGTCAGTGGGACCCAGAACTCCTGGGCGTCCTGCAGGCAGGCGGTCCGCACAGTGCAAAGGCAGGGCCTGGGTAGCCCACCCCCAGGCTGGAGTCTCCCTCTCCCTGAAGTCGACGTCCCCCATGGCTTTGTGCCCATGGGCCTTCATGGGCTCCTCAGACCCCTCTCCTCTCAGTCCCTCCTCACAAACCCCACTGCTCAGGCCGGGGAGGTCACTGTGGTGGGACCAGCCTCACAGCTCAAGCCAGAGAGAGGAATCCTGGGCCCTAGCTATTTTCAGAGCTAAAATTGAAGCCCATGGTTTATTTGCTCAGCACTTAATTAGACTCCAGCCCAGCGCAGGGCCGCCTCCTTCCCGCCCACAAGCGAAGGCCTGACCGGTGGGTTTGGGAGCTGACGCCATGTCACAGGCGGGAGGTTGGGGCCTGGAGTATTTTTACAAACTCAAGGCTGCGGAAAACAAACCGCTTGGCCCCCAGCCAGTTAGCCTAAGTCGGTTGGGAGAGGGAGGGAGCAGGAAAGCGTTATATCATCCTTCCTTCTTTGAACTGCATCGTAAATCTGCCAGACAGGAAACAGGGATCTGGAGAGGAGGGGAGAAGAGGGGCAACCAGTGAGGCTGGGCCCACGTTAGCAGCACCCTGGGAGCCTGGCTCGGGATGGGCGGGGTGGGGCGGGTGGGGTGGGGCCCTGGCTGGAGGGGGAGGGGATGGGGAAGGGTGGGGGTGGGGAGGGCCGGTGAGAGGGCACACGGGTCCTGTTGAAAGCTTCCTGGGTCAGGTTGGGATTGGGATGAGTGTAGGTGCCTGAGGGTGATTTCTGGGATCTACTTTTTGAAGATAAGAGGTTTTAGAGCTGGAAGGGATTTTAGAGACCTCTTTAATGAGGATGTTGAGGACAACAAAGGAAAAATAATTTACCTAAAACCACACAGCTAATGAGACCGGAAGCGGGGACAGGGGTCTTCTGACTCCTAAGATGGCTGTCCACCAGGCCCCCTTCACAGTGCTGTTCCTTGGCTTTTGTGGGGACAGAATCGGGTAAAGGTAAGGTTCAAACGACTCGCAAATGTGTTTGGGTGAAATGACATGTTAATTCACAATAAGAGCTAAATAATTGGTGTTTAATACTTTACTGGGGAGAGTTTGATGGGAGGTCCCTGAGCTCTATGGTGGAGCACTTCTCAACCACCAGGGTGGGGAGGCATCATCTTGTTACTGACAGGGTTCTTGGCCTTCGCTAGTCAATAGGAGTTGTTAAGAGGCCAGACAGGAAATTGAGGCAAGGCTTTACTGGGGCTGCTGCTGCAGTGGAGGGGAGTGAAGTCAAGTAACACATTACCTTCCTTGCTTCCTGACAGGGTCGGGGAGGGGATGCACTGGTACCTTTTGGGGTAAGGTAGCGGTGTGTCCAGGGATCAGGCCCGAGGTATAACTTAGGTGGTTTGCCTACCATTTGGTGTGGTGTGTGCATGGGGTATGCTCAGTACGCTGCTTTTGCTCCCAGCTTTTCAAAGTGGCAGTTGGGTTCTTGGTCTTTGTGAGTCTTGTGTCCATAATTTGCCCCAGATGCACACGCACGGCTGTTGTTAGTCCCATATAGTTTGTTGCTTGAGGAAACATTTGTCCAGGTGCAAGTCCTAGGTCAAAGGGCCCCGGGTCCCAGCCTGTCTCAATCTGTTTGTGATCAATCTAAGGCCATCTCAGCCTTGGTGTTTCTGGAAGGCATAGGTGAGAGGAAGCTGAGACCTGTGATGTCTCTAAAAAGATCTAGATACCAGCCTTGGAAGCACCATTGCTGTTGGATTAAACTTATGCTCACCCATGAAGTCACAGAAACTCCTATGTTTTCCAACTCTTCCTTCCCCTCCCATAGCACTCCTGAGGCTTCTTCTTCTTCTTCTTCTTTTTAATTATTTATTTGGCTGCACTGAGTCTTAGCTGTGGCATGTGGGATCTTCAATCTTTGTTGTGGCTGACATGTAGGATTTTTTAGTTGTGGCAAGTGAACTCTTCCTGGCAGTATGTGGGATCTAGTTCCCTGATTAGGGATCAATCCAGGTCCCCTGAGTTGGGAATGCAGAGTCCCAGCCAGTGGACCACCAGGGAAGTCCCCTGAGGCTGCCTCTTAAATGAGGAATCCAGTAGATGAGAATAGTACAAGCCCTCCCTATACACTACAGGACCCTAAATTAAGAATTTCACTGTCTTTCATTTAATAAATTACTGCATGTAAGGTCCTAGGACACTTCCTAATCCAGAGTAAACATTCAGTAATTGTTGATTATTATTATTGTTGACATTATAACATATTATTTGAAAAATAATACTCAATATCCAAGGCGTCAATTATTTTTGTTATCCTGAGTTGTTTTTTTTTTTTTTTTTTTTTTTTTTAGCAACTGAGATTGAGTTTTAAAGCAAAGGTTCCTAAAGGGCAGGACCAAGGTTGATAAAATAGAGCAGTACTATTTACAGATTCCTTAGGGGGAGACTTCTGCTTCCAGACATTACAGACTTATATTGGGTTGGCAAAAAGATTCATTCATGTTTTTCCATAACATCTTATAGAAAAACCTGAACAGTTTGTGTGGCCAACCCAATAGCAGACCAGTCCTCCATGTGAGAACAAGAAAAAACCTAGATTAAAAAAAACAAACAAACTCAGAATTATCTGTTTGGAAGCGCTGGAAAGCAACTAAGACAAGGTCAAAGGTGTAGAGAAAAATGAAACACAAAGCAGTGAGTAGCTTAATATACAGCTGATTTCTCCATAAAGTATTTGCAATTTTGAATAAGTACAGAGATGCTGAGCAGGGTTGTTGGCAATTTCAAAGGCCTAAGGAAACAAAAATTGGGATTTAAGTCTTTCCAAAAGGAGGTGTTCTAGTAAATGCCCCACTCTTTCAGCTGGAAACCTGGAAGGTCTATACCCTGGTAGTAAAGCTAGCCTGAAAACAGACTAGTACTCACAGAGACTGAAATTCAGATCTGAATCAATTCAATCAGGTTTGATTAAGGATATATTCCCCCAGCTATCTGCTTTCCAGAAACAAGTAGATCCTCTTTGGAGGAAGCTAACACCATCCAGAGCCTCAAGTTATCATTACAATTTTTCATGCACAGTATATACATTTAAAAAACAGTCATGCCAGAAGATAGAACCAAATAACTGAAAACTAAGAAAAAAGATATAATTCAAACATATAAAATTGATGCTTTTGAACTGTGGTGTTGGAGAAGACTCTTGAGAGTCCCTTGGACTGCAAGGAGATCCAACCAGTCCATTCTGAAGGAGATCAGCCCTGGGATTTCTTTGGAAGGAATGATGCTAAAGCTGAAATTCCAGTACTTTGGCCACCTCATGTGAAGAGTTGACTCATTGGAAAAGACTCTGATGCTGGGAGGGATTGGGGGCAAGAGGAGAAGGGGACGACAGAGGATGAGATGGCTGGATGACATCACTGACTCAATGTATGTGAGTCTCAGTGAACTCCGGGAGTTGGTGATGGACGGGGAGGCCTGGCGTGCTGCGATTCATGGGGTCACAAAGAGTCGGACATGACTGAGCGAGTAATCTGATCTGATGTTGAATCTCTTTTAAAAATAATCAAATAAAAATTCTAGGACTGAAATTAAAAACTCAATGGAAGAATTTAAAAGCAGATTACACACAACTGAAGATGATTCATAAATTTGAATATAAGCCAGAAGAAAATATGCAGATGTCACTATAATAACAAGATAAAACATTTATAAAAAGAGCCTACGATATATATGAAAGCCAGTGTAAACTTTGTGTAATTAGAGTCTGGAAGAAAAAGAGAGAGACAATGTAGCATAAATGATTTGAAGAGAAAATAAGGATTTAAAAACTGACCCAAAAAACATGAAGTCATAGATTCTGAAAGTGCTACAAGCCTTAAGCAGGCAAGTACAAAGAAAGTAATCGCCGGGCACGTTATAGTAAAATAGTGAAAACAACCAAAGAATAAACTATAGAAGCGGCCTATGTTAAAAAAACAAAATAAACAACAACAACAAAGCTATACTTTGCTTAGAGTAACACTTGGGGGTGTTCAGCTGCTCAGTCATATCCAACTCTTTGCGGCCCCGTGGACTGCAGCATGCCAGGCCTCCCTGTCCTTTACCATCTCCAGGAGCTTGCTCAAACTCATGTCTGTTGAGTCGGTGATCCCATCCAACCATCTCATCCTCTGTCATCCCCTTCTCCTCCCACCTTTCATCTTTCCCAGCATCAGGGTCTTTTCTAATGAGTCAGTTCTTTGCATCAGGTGGCCAAAGTATTAGAGTTTCAGCTTCACCATCAGTCCTTCCAATGAATATTCAGGCTTGATTTCCTTTAGGATTGACTGGTTGGATCTCCTTGCAGTCCAAGGGACTCTCAAGAAAGAGTCTTCCCCAACACCACAGTTCAAAAGCATCAGTTCTTTGGCACTCACCCTCCTTTATGGTCCAACTCTCACATCTATACATGACTACTGGAAAAACTGTAGCTTTGACTATATGGACCTTTTTTGGCAAAATGATGTCTCTTCTTTTTAATACGCTGTCTAGGTTTGTCATAGCTTTTCTTCCAAGGAGCAAGCGTCTTTTAATTTCATGACTGCCATGATTTTTGAGCCCAAGAAAATAAAGACACAATAAGGAAATTTTCTAAAGAAAATATAGAGACATAATTTTCAACCAAAACTTTGAAAGTCAAAATAATAAAATGACATCTTTAAAAAGTTAAAAGAAAATAACTGCTAACCCAGAATTCTATGTCCAGATATTATTCAAAAGTGAAATAAATCATTTCCAGCCAAACAAAAAACAGATGATTTATAGCTAGCTAACAGACACCAACAAAGGTCCGTCTAGTCAAGGCTATGGTTTTTCCAGTGGTCACGTATGGATGTGAGAGTTGGACTGTGAAGAAAGCTGAGTGCCAAAGAATTGATGCTTTTGAACTGTGGTGTTGGAGAAGACTCTTGAGAGTCCCTTGGACTGCAAGGAGATCCAACCAGTCCATTCTGAAGGAGATCAGCCCTGGGATTTCTTTGGAAGGAATGATGCTAAAGCTGAAACTCCAGTACTTTGGCCACCTCATGTGAAGAGTTGACTCATTGGAAAAGACTCTGATGCTGGGAGGGATTGGGGGCAAGAGGAGAAGGGGATGACAGAGGATGAGATGGCTGGATGGCATCACTGACTCAATGGACGTGAGTCTGACTGAACTCCAGGAGATGGTGATGGACAGGGAGGCCTGGAGTGCTGCGATGCATGGGGTCGCAAAGAGTCGGATGCAACTGAGTGACTGAACTGAACAGACACCAGGGCTTCCCTGGTAGCTCAGACGGTAAAGCGTCTGCCTGAAATGCGGGAGACCTGGGTTCAATCCCCGGGTCAGGAAGATCCCCTGGAGAAGGAAATGGCAGTACTCTTGCCTGGAAAATTCCATGGATGGAGGAGCCTGGTAGGCTACAGTTCATGGGATCGCAAAGAGTTGGACACGGCTGAGCAACTTCACTGAACAGACACCAAAGAAAAAAAAACTAAACAGTTTTTTCAGGTAGAAAGAAAAGAATCCCAGAAGGAATCAAGAAGATGCAAAAAGGAATATTCCATTGTGTGTGTGTACACAGACACACACACCCCACATCATATTTACCTATTCATCTGTCAATGGATATTTAGATTGCTTCCATGTCTTAGGGCCTTTCCTGGTAGCTCAGCTGGTAAAGATTATGCCTGCAGTTCAGGAGATCCGGTTCAATTCCTGAGTCGGGCAGATCCACTGGAGAAGGGATAAGCTATCCACTCCAATATTCTTGGGTTTCCCTGGTGGCTCAACTGGTAAAGAATCTGCCAGCACTGTGGGAGACCTGGGTTTGATCCCTGGGTTAAGAAGATCCCCTGGAGAAGGGAACAGCTACCCACTCCAGTAGTCTGGCCTGGAGAGTTCCATGGACTGTATAGTCCATGGGGTGCCAAAGAGTGGGACATGACTGAGTGACTTTCACTTTCACTTTCCGTGTCTTCGCTGTTGCATATAGTGCTGTAATGAACATTGGGGTGCATGTATATTTTTGAATTAGAGGTTTTTTTGGGGTATATGCCCAGAAGTGGAATTGCTGGGTCATATGGTAACTCTATTGTTTTAAGAAACCTCCAAAACTGTTTTCTATAATGATCTCACCTATTTACATTCCCAGCAACAATGTAAGAAGGTTCCCTTTCTCCCCATCATCTTCAGCACTCATTATAATATTTGTAGACATTTTAATATGGTAAGTCCCCTATATATGAAAGCGTTCCATTCCCAGAGTGCATTCATTAGTCCAATTTGTTAGTTAAGTTAACCTAGGTACCCACATAGCACAGCTGGCTATATAGTACTATACTGTAATAGGTTTATAATACTTTTTACACAAATACTACATAAAAATCAAACACAAAAAAATTAAGAAAACATTTCAATCTTACAGAACCTTGAAAAGTACAATAGTACAGTATAACAGCTGGCACTTCTTAGCAGCACCATCTACATCACTGCTGCTTTTATTCTTGCTTCCAGACATCCTGATATTGAAATAAAGATACTGTATTATATACAGTACTGTACAGCAAAGTACACAAAAGCACGACCACTTATAGAGGATGTAGGCATGTGACAATGTATGCCAGACATGTGGACTAACTTATGTGATTGGACATGTAAACACATGTTCTCATCTTTGACAGTTCACAACTTGAAGTTTTGTATGTAGAGGACTCACTGTAATGGCCATTCTGACTGTTGTGAGATGATATCTCATGGGGGTTTTGGTTTGCATTTCTCTGACTGAAATTAGTGATGTTGATCATCTTTTCATATGCCTGTTGACCATTTGTATGTTTTCTTTGGAGAAATGTCCGTATAGATCTGCCCATTTTTTGGTTTATTTAGATCTTCCCTGATGGCTCAGATGATAAAGAATCTGCCTGCAATGAAGAAGACCTGGGTTCGATCACTGGGTGGGGAAGATCCCCTGGAGAAGGGAATGGCAACACACTCCAGTATTCTTGCCTGGAGAATTCCATGGACAGGGGATCAAAGAGTCAGACACAACTGAGTGACTAATGCACACACACACATTTTTTGATTGGGTTATTTGTTTTTTTGATATTGAGCTTTTTGAACTGTTTATATATTTTGGCCTCCAGTGCTTTGACCACCTGATGCAAAAGCATACTTATTGGAAAAGACCATGATTCTGGGAAAGATTGAAGGCAGAAGGAAAAAGGGGCATCAGAGAGTGAGATGGTTGGGTGGCATCACTGACTCAATGGACATGAATCTGAGCAAACTCCAGGAGATGGTGAAGGACAGAAAGCCTGGCATGCTTGGGGTCACTTGGGGTCCATGGGGTCACAAAGAGTGAGACACAACTTAGCAACTGAACAGTATATTTTGGAAATTAATCCTTTGTCAGTTGCATTGTTTGCAAATATTTTCTTCCATTGCATAGATTGTCTTTTTGTTTTGTTTATGGTCTCCTTTGCTGTACAAAAGCTTTTAAGTTTAATTAGGAACCATTTGTTTGTATTTGTTTCCATTACTCTAGGAGATGGATCCAAAAAAATATTACTCTGATTTATGACAGAGTGTCCTGTCTGTTTTCCTCGAGGAGTTTTATAGTATCCAGTCTTACATTTAGGTGTTTAATCCATTTTGAGTTTATTTTTGCATATAGTGTTAGAGAACGTTCTAATTTCATTCTTTTACATATAGCTGTCCAGTTTTCACAGCACCACTAAGTGATACACTTCTAAATAATCTTTGGATAAAAAAGAGAAAGTATTTTAGCCAAGTCACCCTGTTTATTTAACTTATATGCAGAGTACATCATGAGAAACGCTAGACTGGAAGAAACACAAGCTGGAATCAAGATTGCCAGGAGAAATATCAATAACCTCAGATATGCAGATGACACCACCCTTATGGCAGAAAGTGAAGAGGAACTAAAAAACCTCTTGATGAAAGTGAAAGTGGAGAGTGAAAAAGTTGGCTTAAAGCTCAACATTCAGAAAACAAAGATCATGGCATCCGGTCCCACAACTTCATGGGAAATAGATGGGGAAACAGTGGAAACAGTGTCAGACTTTATTTTTCTGGGCTCCAAAATCTGGATGCAGATGGTGATTGCAGCCATGAAATTAAAAGATGCTTACTCCTTGGAAGGGAAGTTATGACCAACCTAGATAGCATATTCAAAAGCAGAGCCATTACTTTGCCAACAAAGGTTCGTCTAGTCAAGGCTATGGTTTTTCCTGTGGTCATGTATGGATGTGAGAGTTGGACTGTGAAGAAGGCTGAGCACCAGAGAATTGATGCTTTTGAACTGTGGTGTTGGAGAAGACTCTTGAGAGTCCCTTGGACTGCAAGGAGATCCAACCAGTCCACTCTAAAGGAGATCAGCCCTGGGATTTCTTTGGAAGGAATGATGCTAAAGCTGAAACTCCAGTACTTTGGCCACCTCATGCGAAGAGTTGACTCATTGGAAAAGACTCTGATGCTGGGAGGGATTGGGGGCAGGAGGAGAAGGGGACGACAGAGGATGAGATGGCTGGATGGCATCACTGACTCGATGGATGTGAGTCTGAGTGAACTCCGGGAGTTGGTGATGGACAGGGAGGCCTGGCGTACTTCGATTCATGGCGTCGCAAAGAGTCGGACACGACTGAGCATCTGATCTGATCTGATAGTATAATATGTATTATATGTAATCAAAGCATGTATATAATCAAACCATAAGGGATTCCATTGAAGCTGTGCTTGGGGGTTGGGGTGGCAATTTCTAATATGAAAAGCATACATTAAAGAAAGAAGAAAGGCTGAAAATCAGTTACATAGGAATCTATCTCAAAAAATTAGGGAGGAAAAGCTAAGCAAACTGAACCCAAGAATGTAGAAGAACATAATAAAGATAAAGGCAAAATATTAATGAAGTAGTAAATGAATGTACAGTGAGAGAACCAACAAAGCCAAAAGCTGGTTCTACAAAAAGATCAGTGATATTGATAAACCTCTGGCAAGAATAATTAAGAAAAAAGAGAATAAACAATGTACTAGTATGAGGGATTAAGAGCAACACTCAGTACAGATCATACAGATGTATAAAAGAGAATCTCAAGACATGATAAATGTTTCTGCCAATAAATTCAAAAATATAAAATGGATAAATTCCTTGAAAGATACTTCAATAAAGCTGAAACAACGGAAAACAGAAATCTGCGTTCAGTTCGGTTCAGTCGCTCAGTCGTGTCTGACTCTTTTCGACCCCATGAATTGCAGCACGCCAGGCCTCCCTGTCCATCACCAACTCCTGGAGTTTACTCACACTCATGTCCATTGAGTTGGTGATGTCATCCAACTATCTCACCCTCTGTCATCCCCTGCTCCTCCTGCCTTCAATCTTTCCCAGCATCAGGGTCTTTTCAAATAAGTCAGCTCTTCACATCAGGTGGCCAAAGTATTGGTTTCAGCTTCACCATCAGTCCTTCCAATGAATATTCAGGGCTGATTTCCTTTAGGATGGACTGGTTGGGTCTCCTTGCTGTCCAAGGGACTCTCAAGAGTCTTCTCCAACACCACAGTTCAAAAGCGTCAATTCTTTGGTGCTCAGCTTTCTTTATAGTCCAACTCTCACATCCATACGTGACCACTGGAAAAACCATAGCCTTGACTAGATAGATCTTTGTTGGCATAGTAATGTCTCTGCTTTTTAATATTGCTGTCTAGGTTGGTCATAACTTTCTTTCTAGGGAGTAAGTGTCTTTTAATTTCATGGCTGCAGTCACCATCTGCAATGATTTTGGAGCCCAGAAAAATAAGTCTGCTACTGTTTCCACTGTTTCCCCATCTATTTGCCATGAAGTGATGGGACCAGATGCCATGATCTTAGTTTTCTGAATGTTGAGCTTTAAGCCAACTTTTAGCTCTTATTCACTTTCTGCCATAAGGGTGATGTCATCTGCATATCTCAGGTTATGGATATTTCTCCCGGCAATCTTGATTCCAGCTTGTGCTTCTTCCAGCCCAGCGTTTCTCATGATGTACTCTGCATATAAGTTAAATAATCAGGGTGACAATATACAGCCTTGACGTACTCCTTTTCCTATTTGGAACCAGTCTGTCGTTCCATGTTCAGTTCTAACTGTTGCTTCCTGACCTGCACACACATTTCTCAAGAGGCAGGTCAGGCAGTCTGGTATTCCCATCTCTTGAAGAATTTTCCACAGTTTGTTGTGATCCACACAGTCCAAGACTTTGGCATAGTCAATAAAGCAGAAATAGAAAAGTCCTATATATATTGAATCTATGACTTAAAACCTGCCCTCAGGGAAACTCCATGCCCAGATGACTTCATCAATGAATACTTCAAGTATTTGGGGAAGAAATATAGCTGCAGTCTTACATAAACCATAGACTCTTTCAGAGACTAGAAAGGAAATACTTAGTAACTTTTTTATGAAGCCAGCTTAACCTTGATACTAAATCCTGACAAACATATTACAGGAAAGGATAGGAAAATTACAGATGAAACTCTCTTACAAACATAATGCAAGCATCCTATTCAAAATATTAACCTAAAATATATGAAAATTTATTATAACCAATTTTGAGTTTATTCCAAGAACATAAGGAAAGTTTAATGTTCGAAATATAATTGTGTTGCCAGACACCATTTTAACCAGGTGATCAAAGTTAACATTGTCAATAATAACAGATATCATGTATCCCCATGTATCCCCTGATGTGATGCATTGGGAAGAGCAGATCATCTGTATAGAATATTTCCCAAAAACTCAAAGTAAGAGACTGTCAAAGGTAAGATAGGAGATTTAACCACCAAATGTAATTAATATGGGCTCCTGGAAGAGAAAAACATTTGAAAAACTAATAAAATCTGAACAAAGTATATAGTATAGTTAAAAGTGCCCCTAACCCTTCAGCAGGCCACCTCTGACCCACGCTTCCACTGAGACTCCTGGACCCACACAGTCAAGTCTGGGTCAGTCTCTTGTGGGGTCACTGCTCTTTTCTCCTGGGTCCTGGTGCACAAGGTTCTGTTGTGCCCTCCAAGAGTATATTTCCCAGTCCTGTGTAAGTTCTGGCAGCTCTATGGTGGGACTAATGGCGGCCTCCTCCAAGAGGGCTTATGCCGTACCCAAGTCTGCTGCACCCAGAGCCCCTGTCCCTGTGGCAGTCCACTGCTGACCTGTACCTCCACAGGAGATGCTCAAACACAGTTCTGTCTCAGTCTCTGTGGGGTTCCTGGGTCCTGCTGTGTATAAGGTTTGTTTGAACCCTCTGAGCGTCTCTGGTGGGAATAGGGTTTGATTCTAAATGTGAATTTGCCCCTTCTACCATCTTGCTGGGACTCCTCCTTTGCCCTTGGATGTGGGTATCTCCTCACAGCTGCTCCAGTGCCTACCGTCTTACTGGTGTTTCTCTGACCTTGGACGTGGGGGTATTTCCTCTCTACCACTAGCTGCTCCAGTGAGTGTAAGTACATGCATGGGATCTTTTCAAGGAGGTCACTATTAACTTCATTACCTCCACCATAGTTTGGCCCCAGGTAAACAGCAGGGAGGGGACACAGCTCCACCCATCAACAGAAAATTGGATTAAAGATTTACTGAGCATGGGCCCGCCCATCAGAAAAGACCCAGTTTCCCCCTCAGTCAGTCTCTCCCATCAGATCAGATCAGATCAGTTGCTCAGTCGTGTGCGACTCTTTGCGACCCCATGAATCACAGCACGCCAGGCCTCCCTGTCCATCACCAACTCCCGGAGTTCACTGAGACTCGTGTCCATTGAGTCAGTGATGCCATCCAGCCATCTCATCCTCTGTCGTCCCCTTCTCCTCTTGCCCCCAATCCCTCCCAGCATCAGAGTCTTTTCCAATGAGTCACCTCTTGGCATGAGGTGGCCAAAGTACTGGAGTTTTAGCCCCAGCATCATTCCCTCCAAAGAAATCCCAGGGCTGATCTCCTTTAGAGTGGACTGGTTGTATCTCCTTGCAGTCCAAGGGACTCTCAAGAGTCTTCTCCAACGCCACACTTCAAAAGCATCAATTCTTCGGCTTTGAAACTTCTTCACAGTCCAACTCTCACATCCATACATAACCACAGGAAAAACCATAGCCTTGACTAGACGAACCTTTGTTGGCAAAGTAATGGCGCTGCTTTTGAATATGCTATCTAGGTTGGTCATAATTTTCCTTCCAAGGAGTAAGCGCCTTTTAATTTCATGGCTGCAGTCACCATCTGCAGTGATTTTGGAGCCCAGAAAAATAAAGTCTGACACTGTTTCCACTGTTTCCCCATCTATTTCCCATGAAGTGATGGGACCGGATGCCATGATCTTTGTTTTCTGAATGTTGAGCTTTAAGCCAACTTTTTCACTCTCCACTTTCACTTTCACTTTCATCAAGAGGCTTTTTAGTTCCTCTTCACTTTCTGCCATAAGGGTGGTGTCATCTGCATATCTGAGGTTATTGATATTTCTCCCGGCAATCTTGATTCCAGCTTGTGTTTCTTCCAGCCCAGCGTTTCTCATGATGTACTCTGCATATAAGTTAAATAAACAGGATGACAATATACAGCCTTGACGAACTCCTTTTCCTATTTGGAACGAGTCTGTTGTTCCATGTCCAGTCCTAACTGTTGCTTCCT
>NW_011494945.1:6969379-6970100 GCF_000754665.1 Bison bison bison | reverse complement strand
TTTCGCTTCTCTTCTTTTCACAGCTATTTGTAAGGCCTCCCCAGACAGCCATTTTGCTTTTTTGCATTTCTTTTCCATGGGGATGGTCTTGATCCCTGTCTCCTGTACAGTGTCATGAACCTCATTCCATAGCTCATCAGGCACTCTTATCTATCAGATCTAGGCCCTTAAATCTATTTCTCACTTCCACTGTATAATCATAAGGAATTTGATTTAGGTCATACCTGAATGGTCTAGTGGTTTTCCCTACTTTCTTCAATTTAAGTCTGAATTTAGCAATAAGGAGTATGGTCTGAGCCACAGTCAGCTCCTGGTCTTGTTTTTGCTGACTGTAGAGAGCTTCTCTATCTTTGGCTGCAAAGAATATAATCAATCTGATTTCGGTGTTGACCATCTGGTGATGTCCATGTATAGAGTCTTCTCTTGTGTTGTTGGAAGAGGGTGTGTGTTATGGCCAGTGCATTTTCTTGGAAAAACTCTAAGTCTTTGCCCTGCTTCATTCTGTATTCCAAGGCCAAATTTGCCTGTTACTCCAGGTGTTTCTTGACTTCCTACTTTTGCATTCCAGTCCCCTATAATGAAAAGAACATCTTTTTTGGGTGTTAGTTCTAAAAGGTCTTGTAGGTCTTCATAGAACCGTTCAACTTCAGCTTCTTCAGCGTTACTGGTTGGGGCATAGACTTGGATTACTGTGATATTGAATGGTTTGCCTTGGAAATGA
>NW_011494945.1:6968776-6969279 GCF_000754665.1 Bison bison bison | reverse complement strand
AGTGCAATTGTGCAGTAGTTTAAGCATTCTTTGGCATTGCCCTTCTTTGGGGTTGGAAGGAAAACTGCCCTTTTCCAGTCCTGTAGCCACTGCTGAGTTTTCCAAATTTGCTGGCATATTGAGTGCAGCACTTTCACAGCATCATCTTTCAGGAATTGGAATAGCTCCATTGGAATTCCATCACCTCCACTAGCTTTGTTCGTAGTGATGCTTTCTAAGGCCCACTTGACTTCACATTCCAGGATGTCTGGCTCTAGGTCAGTGATCACACCATCTTGGTTATCTGGGTCGTGAAGATCTTTTTTGTACAGTTCTTCTGTGTATTCTTGCCACCTGTTCTTAATATCTTCTGCTTCTGTTAGGTCCATACCATTTCTGTCCTTTATTGAGCCCATCTTTGCATGAAATATTCCCTTGGTATCTCTGATTTTCTTGAAGAGATCTCTAGTCTTTCCCATTCTGTTGTTTTCCTCTATTTCTTTGCATTGATCGCTGAGGAAGGC
>NW_011494945.1:6965666-6968676 GCF_000754665.1 Bison bison bison | reverse complement strand
GATCATTCTGTCGTTTTTGAGATTGCATCCAAGTACTGCATTTTGGACTCTTTAGTTGACCATGATGGCCACTCCATTTCTTCTGAGGGATTCCTGCCCGCAGTAGTAGATATAATGGTCATCTGAGTTAAATTCACCCATTCCAGTCCATTTCAGTTCGCTGATTCCTAGAATGTCAACATTTACTCTTGCCATCTAGCGTTTGACCACTTCCAGTTTGCCTTGATTCATGGACCTGACATTCCAGGTTCCTATGCAATTGGACCTTGCTTCTATCACCAGTCACATCCACAGCTGGGTATTATTTTTGCTTTGGCTCCATTCCTTCATTCTTTCTGGAGTTATTTCTCCACTGATCTCTAGTAGCATATGGGGCACCTACTGACCTGGTGAGTTTCTCTTTCAATATCCTATCATTTTGCCTTTTCATACTGTTCATGGGGTTCTCAAGGCAAGAATACTGAAGTGGTTTGCCATTCCCTTCTCCAGTGGACCACATTCTGTCAGATCTCTCCACCATGACCTGCCCATCTTGGGTTGCCCCATGGGCATGGCTTAGTTTCATTGAGTTAGACAAGGCTGTGGTCCTAGTGTGATTAGATTGACTAGTTTTCTGTGAGTATGGTTTCAGTGTGTTTGCCCTCTGATGCCCTCTTGCAACACCTACCGTCTTACTTGGGTTTCTCTTACCTTGGGCATGGGGTGTCTCTTCACGGCTGCTCCAGCAAAGCACAGCCATTGCTCCTTACCTTGGACGAGGGGTATCTCCTCACCACCGCCCTTCCTGACCTTCAATGTGGGATAGCTCCTCTAGGCCCTCCTGCGCCCGCAGGAAGCTTCCAAAAGCCTCTTATCCTCTCCATCAGAGGGCAGACAGATTGAAAATCACAATCACAGAAAACTAACCAATCTAATCAACATGGACACAGCCTTGTCTAACTCAGTGAAACTATGAGCCATGCTATGTAGGACCACCCAAGACTGAAGGGTCATGGTGGAGAGTTCTGACAAAATGTTGTCCACTGGAGAAAGGAATGGCAAACCACTTCAGTATTCTTGCCTTGAGAACCCCACGAACAGTATGAAAAGGCAAAAAGATAGGACACTGAAAGATGAACTCCCCAGGTCAGTAGGTTTCCAATATGCTACTGGAGATCAGTGGAGAAATAACTCCAGAAAGAATGAAGAGATGGAGTCAAAGCAAAAACAACACCCAGTTGTGGAAGTGACTGGTGGTGGAAGCAAGGTCCAATGCTGTAAAGAGCAATATTGCATAGGAACCTGGAATGTCAGGTCCACGAATCAAGGTAATTTGGAAGTGGTCAAACAAGAGATGGCAAGAGTGAATGTTGACATTTTAGGAATCAGCAAACTAAAATGGACTGTAATGGGTGAATTTAATTCAGATGACCATTGTATCTACTACTGTGGGCAAGAACCCCTTAGAAGAAATGGAGTAGCCATCATGGTCAACAAAAGAGTCCAAAATGCAGTACTTGGATGCAATCTCAAAAACGACAGAATGATCTCTGTTCGTTTCCAAGGCAAACCATTCAATATCATGGTAATCTAAGTCTATGCCCCAACCAGTAACGCTGAAGAAGCTGAAGTTGAACGGTTCTATGAAGACCTACAAGATTTTAGAACTAACACACAAAAAAGATGTTCTTTTCATTATAGGGGACTGGAATGCAAAAGTAGGAAGTCAAGAAACACCTGGAGTAACAGGCAAATTTGGCCTTGGAATACAGAATGAAGCAGGGCAAAGACTGATAGAGTTTTGCCAAGAGAATACACTGATCATAGCAAACACCCTCGTCTAACAACACCAAAGAAGAATCTACACATGGACATCGCCAGATGGTCAACACCAAAATCAGATTGATTATATTCTTTGCAACCAAAGATGGAGAAGCTCTCTACAGTCAGCAAAAACAAGACCGGGAGCTGACTGTGGCTCAGATCATGAACCCCTTATTGGAAAATTCCGACTAAAATTGAAGAAAGTAGGAAAAATGACTAGACCATTCAGGTATGACCTAAATCAAATCCCTTATGACTATACAGTGGAAGTGAGAAATAGATTTAAGGGACTAGATCTGATAGACAGAGTGCCTGATGAACTATGGACGGAGGTTTGTGACATTGTATACGCGACAGGGATCAAGACCATCCACAAGAAAAAAAAAATGCAAAAAGCAAAATGGCTGTCTGAGGAGGCCTTACAAATAGCTATGAAAAGAAGAGAAGTGAAAAGCAAAGGAGAAAAAGAAAGATATAAGCATCTGAATGCAGAGTTCCAAAGAATAGCAAGGAGAGATAAGAAGGCCTTCCTCAGCGATCAGTGCAAAGAAATAGAGGAATGGGAAAGACTAGAGATCCCTTGAAGAAAATTAGAGATACCAAGGGAACATTTCATGCAAAGATGGGCTTGATAAACGACAGAAATGGTATGGACCTTACAGAAGCAGAAGATATTGAGAGGTGGCAAGAATACACAGAATAATGATACAAAAAAGATCTTCATGAGCCAGATAATCACGATGGTGTGATCACTCACCTGGAGCCAGACATCCTGGAATGTGAAGTCAAGTAAGCCTTAGGACGCATCACTACAAACAAAGCTAGTGGAGATGATGAAATTCCAGTTGAGCTATTTCAAATCCTAAAAGATGATGCTGTGAAAATGCTGCACTCAATATGCGAGCAAATTTGGAAAACTCAGCAGTGGCCACAGGACTGGAAAAGGTCAGTTTGCATTCCAATCCCAAAGAAAGGCAATGCCAAAGAATGCTCAAGTTCAGTTCAGTCACTGAGTCGTGTCCGACTCTTTGGGACCCCATGAAATGCAGCATGCCAGGCCTTCCTGTCCATCACCAACTCCCGGAGTTCAGTCAGACTCACGTCCATCGAGTCAGTGATGCCATCCAGCCATCTCATCCTCTGTTGTCCCCTTCTCCTCCTGCCCCCAATCCCTCCCAGCATCAGAGTCTTTTCCAATGAGTCAACT
>NW_011494945.1:6964812-6965025 GCF_000754665.1 Bison bison bison | reverse complement strand
GTGCTTCTTCCAGCCCAGTGTTTCTCATGATGTACTCTGCATATAAGTTAAATAAGCAGGGTGACAATATACAGCCTTGTCATATTCCTTTTCCTATTTGGAACGAGTCTGTTGTTCCATGTCCAGTTCTAACTGTTGCTTCCTGACCTGCATACAAATTTCTCAAGAGGCAGATCAGGTGGTCTGGTATTCCCATCTCTTTCAGAATTTTCC
>NW_011494945.1:6939292-6964708 GCF_000754665.1 Bison bison bison | reverse complement strand
ATCATCTTTCAGGATTTGAAATAGCTCAACTGGAATTCCATCACCTCCACTAGCTTTGTTCATAGTGATGCTTCCTAAGGCCCACTTGACTTCACATTCCAGGATGTCTGGCTCTAGGTCAGTGATCACACCATCGTGATTATCTGGGTCGTGAACATCTTTTTTGTACAGGTCTTCTGTGTATTCTTGCCACCTGTTCTTAATATCTTCTGCTTCTGTTAGGTCCATACCATTTCTGTCGTTTATCGAGCCCATCTTTGCATGAAATGTTCCCTTGGTATCTCTAATTTTCTTGAAGAGATCTCTAGTCTTTCCCATTCTGTTGTTTTCCTCTATTTCTTTGCATTGATCGCTGAGGAAGGCCTTCTTATCTGTTCTTGCTATTCTTTGGAACTCTGCATTCAGATGCTTATATCTTTCCTTACTAGCGCATAATTGCGGCCGTCTCACACGCTAGTAAAGTAATGCTCCCAATTCTCCAAGCCAGGCTTCAACAATATGTGATCTGTGAACTTCCAGATGTTCAAGCTGGATTTAGAAAAGGCAGAGGAACCAGAGATCAAATTGCCAGCATCCGTTGGATCATGGAAAAAGCAAGAGAGTTCAAGAAAAACATCTATTTCTGCTTTATTGACTATGCCAAAGCCTTTGACTGTGTGGATCACAACAAACTGTGGAAAATTCTTCAAGAAATGGGAATACCACACCAGCTGACCTGAGAAATCTGTGTGCTGCTCAGGAAGCAACAGTTAGAACTGGACATGGAACAACAGACTGGTTCCAAATAGGAAAAGGAGTATGTCAAGGCTGTATATTGTCACCCTGCTTATTTAACTTATATGCAGAGTACATCATGAGAAACACTGGGCTGGATGAAACACAAACTGAAATCAAGATTTCCAGGAGAAATATCAATAACCTCAGATATGCAGATGACACCACCCTTATGGCAGAAAGTGAAGAAGAGTTAAAGAGCCTCTTGATGAAAGTGAAAGAGGAGAGAGAAAGTTGGCTTAAAGCTCAACATTCAGAAAACTAAAATCATGACATCTGCTCCCATCACTTCATGGGAAATAGATGGGGATACCGTGGAAACAGTGGCAGACTTTTTTGGAGGGCTCCAAAATCACTGCAGATGGTGACTACAGCCATGAAATTAAAAGACGCTTACTCCTTGGAAGGAAAGTTATGACCAACCTAGACAGCATATTAAAGCACAGACATTACTTTGCTAACAAAGGTCTGTCTAGTCAAGGCTATGGTTTTTCCAGTAGTCATGCATGGATGTGAGAGTTGGACTATAAAGAAAGCTGAGTGCCAAAGAATTGACGCTTTTGAACTGTGGTGTTGGAGAAGACTCTTGAGAGTCCCTTGGACAGCAAGGAGATCTAATCAGTCCATCCTAAAGGAAATCAGTTCTCAATATTCAATGGAAGGACTAAGGGTAAAGCTGAAACTCAAATACTTTGACCCCCTGATGTGAAGAGCTGAGTCATGTGAAAAGACCTGGATGCTGGAAAAGATTGAAGGCGGGAGGAGCAGGGGATGACAGAGGGTGAGATGGTTGTATGGCATCACCAACTCAATGGACATGAATTTTAGTAAACTCTGGAAGTTGGTGATGGACAGGGAGGCCTGGCGTGCTGCAGTCCATGGGGTCGCAAAGAGTCGGACACGACTGTGTGACTGAACTTAAGTGATAGTTAAAAGTATTGTAGCTAATTACTTGAGTTTTGATACTTGTCCTATTGTTACATAAAACAAGAATAGGGGCACCTATGTACAGGGTGCATGAGAACTCTGTTTTTGAAACTTTTGTAAATCTAAAATTATGTCAAAATAAAAAGCTAAGATAATTCAATTAATGTAATTTACTGCATGAACAGAATAAAGGGGGGAATCATAATCATCTTAATAGTTATAGAAAAAGCATTTAAATACAATTCAGTATTCATTCATTTAAAAAGCAGTTTAGCAAACTAGAAATATAAGGAACTCTCATAATCTTTTAAAGGGTAACTATAGATAACCCTATAGCAAACAGCATGATCCCCCCTAATTTGGAAATGAGACAAAGATGTCAGTTATCACATCTATTCAGCATTGGACTAGAAGTTCATAGCTTGTGTGGTAAGGAAAGAAAAAGAAATAATGTACAAGGATGAAAAAGGAAGAAGCAAACTGCCATTTTTCATCAGCCTCATGGATGATATACTAAATATATATGAATATGTGTGTATATATGTATTATTTATATAGATGTAACTATAGGGAGGAGATCCAAAAGAATATATTAGACTATATAAATTAGTAAAATAATTTAAGCTAGCTGGAGGTAAGATCAATATAAAAAATCAATTATATTTCTATATACCAGAAATAATCAGAAAATGAAATTTTTGAATAATGGTACAGCATTGTAATAAGAGCATTGAAAACAGTGCCTCTCTAGAGGAAGAAATCCAATGGAAGATGTGAAACACCTTTGTGCAAAAGAATAACATGTCATTGAGTTAAGTGAAAGAAAACCCAAGTAAATATTCAGGGGTTAGAGGGCTCAATATTGTACAGATGCTCTCTCAGATAATCAACAGTTTCATTGTCTCAGTCAAATTCAAAGAAATTGGTAAACATATTCTAAAATTTATGACAATGCAAAAGGTCAAGAATGCCAAAGTAATTTTGAAGAAGTACAGAATTGGAGAATTTGCACCAAAGATTGTCTGGATTTATTTTAAAGACTACAGTAATTAAGGCAGTGTTATATGGTGCGAATCAGATGCTTAGATTAAGGCAAAAGTGGCAGTTCAGTGAGGCAAAGGCAATCTTTTCCAAATCACACTGAGTCGTTTGGGTATACATACCAGGAAAAAATGAACCTTCATCAGTACCTCACACTGTCCACTAAAACTAATTCTAGGCGGACTGTAGGTTTAAATGTGTAGGTAAAAATGTATAGCGACAAGAAGAAACATAGACCTCTTTATTGTTTGAGGTGAGCAACTATTTCTTTAAAGACACAAAGGTGCTAACCTTAATGCAAAAGATTGATAAGTTAGATTATTCTAAAATTTAAAGCTTTCTGAAATCAAAAGATATCATTAAAGGAGTGTGTGATTCTATTTACATGAAGTTTAAAAACAAGCAAAGTGAATCTATAGCATTATGGTCTGTGGTAAGCCAAATAGCACCCCCCCACACCCCACCAAAGATATCTGCATCCTAGTCCCCTAAACCTGAGAATATATGACCTAATATGGTAAAGAGTGATTTTGTAGATGTGATTTAATTATGGATTCTGCAATGGGGAGATTATCCTTGATTATCCAGGTGAGCTCAGTCCAGTTATAAGGGTCCTAATAAGAGGGAGCAGGAGAGTCAGAGCTGCGATGTTGAATTTGAAGATGTTGGAAAGAGGTCATAAGTCAGGAAGTACAGGAGGCCCCTAGAAGCTGGAAAAGAGAAGGAAAGAGATTCTCCCCTAGTAGCCTCCAGAAAGAACCAGCCCTGCAGACACCTTGATTTTTTAAAAAATTAATTAACTTTTGGCTGTGCTGAGTCTTTTTTGCTGACTGGGCTTTTCTCTCGTTGCGTGTGGTGAACGGGGGTTACTCTCTAGCTGCAGTGTGCAGGCTTCTGATGCAGTGGCTCCTCTTGTTGCAGAGCACAGGCTCTAGAGCACTTGGGCTTCAATAGTTGCAGCTCCCAGCCTCTAGAGCACAACCTCTATAGTTGTGGTGCATGGGCTTATTTGTTCCGAGACATCTGGGGTCTTTCCATATCAGAAACTGAACCTGTGTCTCCTGCACGGGCAGGCAGATTCTGAGCCAGGGAAGCCCCAGACACCTTGATTTGTAACCCAATGAGACTGATTTTGGATTTCTACTCTCCAGAGCTATAAGAGAATAAATATATGTTGTTTTAAAGCCACTAAGTTCATGATAATTTGTTACAGTAACAATAGAATTATTAGGTCTGAATAGTTCAGAACACTCGTTACCTCTAGGAAGGAGAGGAGGTGTTGTGTCGGTAAGAGGCACAGGCAGCTTTATGTTTCTTGATCTGTGAGGTGTTTACATAATAGCAGGCTATTAAAGAGAAGCAGGATGCTTGGGGTAGGGCTCTGGCCTTTGAAGTTGACCTCCCTGAGGACAGCCATGTAGACCTTGGGTCTGATTCAGTGTAGCCATTTTTAGGTTATTAAGAGGAAGCAGGTCTGGTTCAGAAGCATAGCCTTTTCAGCTAGCACATGAAGGCTCTGAGGATCCAAGCATTGGCCTTACAACTATTCAGTTAACAACACTGTGTTCCCCTGTGGGAGCAGTCTGGGATCTGGTGACCTGGTTGTCCCCAGCTTTAGTTCCAGGCCTGCACCTCACTGGCTGTGAGACAGTGGGCACTGGGTTTGCCACTCGACATGTCTGAGCTTTGTAAGTGGGGATACCACAACCACCCGTGCAGGGTGATCTGGGGAGCTGAACAGTACGTATATACAGTTAAATATTACTCAGCCATGAAAAGGAATGACATCGGCTCATTTGTAGTGATATGGATGAATCTAGAGTCTGTCACACAGAATTGAGTAAGTTAGAAAAACAAACCGTATATTACTGCATATTATGTAATATCAAAAAATGGTACTGATTGATGTATTTGTAGGGCAAGAATAGAGATGCAGACATGAGAAAATGGACTTGTGGACATGGTGTGGAAAGGGGAGGATGGGAAAGGAGAGGATGGGATGAATGATGTATAAATAGATTGCTAGTGGGAAGCTGTAGCTGATCCACATTGTTGTAACAGCAGAAATGAACACAGCATTGTAAAGCAATTATACTCCAATTAAAAATAAATGTAAAACTAAAGTGACACCAAAGCACCAAGTCAAGTGTGAGGCACTGAACTACTGGTTTTGTCCTCAAAGGGAAAATAGCATCGTGCCCCGGTTACCTTAGTTACTGCCGGACAGGCTTGTCTAGTGCACTAAGATGCCTTGGGATAGAAGCATTCTGTGGTCAAAAAGGTTTAGGAATCTCTGACTCTCCACCTCCTTGGCCTGATTAACCTTCAGTCATTGCTTTGATCACAACTGAAACGTTGCTTCCTCAAGGAAGGTGTCCTGACACACTCCAGACGCAGGACCTGGCACATACCTCCAACCACCCCAGCCCACGGCCTCTCCTGCGTGCTCCTTCTCAATGTACAAGGACACATGTGTTTTTATATTATTTATACTAGTGTCTTTCCTTCTCTGCTAGACTGTATGCTCTAGGAAGGTAGGACCTTGTCTGTGTTCCTCAATCTTATCTGTCTGGCAGAAAGCTCCACCAGTCCTTTTTGTTGTAGGAGAAAAACTCTTCTTCTCAACACATATTACATTTCCATTTTGTTGTTCTGCCTCAGTGGCCTCCAACTTCTCCACAAAATAAAACCTCATCGCTTCAATGATGAGGTTTTCTTCTTTTTCCCCAATGATAAAACTATTTTACTGACTTCTCCAGAGAGCCTCTTTCCCACTTGCTCTGATTTTATTTTTTAATCTGTTTTTAAAAAAATATTTCTTCCCTGATAGCTCAGCTGGTAAAGAATCCACCTGTAATGCAGGAGACCTGGGTTTGATCCCTGGGTTGGGAAGATCCCTTGGAGAAGGGAAAGCCTGGAGAATCCCATGGACTGTATAGTCTATGGGGTCGCACAGAGTCGGACACGACCGAAACGACTTTCACTTAAAACTATTTATCTTATTTATTTACTTGGCTGTGTGGGGGTCTTAGTTGTGGCACGTGGGATCTTTAGCCGCAGCCTATGAACTCTTAGTGGTGACATGTGGGATCTAGTTCCCCAACGAGTGATCTGACCCAGGCACCCTGCATTGGGAGCATGGAATCTTAGCCACTGGCCTACCAGGGAAGACACACAGCTCTGGTTTCAAACGCACTTGATGGCCACACAGACTGCACGTTGCTCACACCTGGGGGCCGTCTTCACAAAGGTTGCAGCGTGTACAGGGCCCCCTGGAATTGTGCAGTGCTAGAAGCTGAGACCGCTCTGCCTTGTCTTTTATCTAAAGGTTGATTGTTTTGGTCTGATTTAAATCTCCGAACCAGAGCAGGTTTCAAGGCTAATGCTTATCACCACTCCAGGTCCCCTTCCACTTCTGAAACCCTACACCTACTGAATACATGCAAAAACATTCTGGAGATTCTGGTTGGATCCTCTGGGGGATCTGGGGTGGCTCTACTTTGCTTGCTCTGGTTTGTGTGATCCTCAGATCAACCCCTATCTTCCCCAACTCCAGAGTATTCTTTATGCCCAGGAAGGCCAATCCACCAAGGCCCAACCTCCTTCCCCTCCATAGTCTAGCTCCTACTCATCCTCAGGCCTCAATCTATAGGTTACTTCCTCAGAGGGATCGTTCCTGACAAATGAAGTTAATTTAGTTCACCCTGCTATTTTTTCTCATGACATTCTACACTTTTCCTCCAAGACGCCCATCACAACCTGTACTTTCATACCTATGAGTTATTTATGTAGTGATTGTCTCCCTTATAAACCATAAACTCCATAAGGGCAGGGCTGATGTCTCCTTTTTCACAGCGCCATGCTCGTTTATAGAGCAGGCATTCTATTAACATGTACTGAAAGAAAGGCACAAGAAATGAACCAATGAATGCGCTTGCTCTCAAAACAGCTTTGGACTCTTGGAAACCTGCCTGGCTTGAAAATAACTCCAAGTCCAAGCAAAACTTAAGGAAGTGTAATTTGAAGAAACAACTTGTGTCTTGAATTTGTCAATGCCAGTTCTCTGTCTATTTTGCTTTGCTTTTCTACCTCTCAGGTTCAGGGCGACCCCGCCAGTCTCTAATCTCCTGGGGCATGTACTTCCCTTCTGCCCTGTAATAACAGGCTGCCTGGGGGCTTGCTGGGCTGTGGCTTGCGCAGTCCACAGGTGGCTTCTCCTCTCTGCAGCCAGAGGGGACCTTCCGGAGAGCAGGACTGTGCATCCGCCCTCCCTTGCTCCCCCAGCCCTTAGAGACAAGCTGGGCACGTGTGGTTTTCCGGTCCTGTTGGAACAGGCTGACTGTTTGTTCCCTTGGTTCTGGTTTTTGTTTTTTTTTTGACCCAAATTCATTCTTACTGGTGGCAAAGCACCTCAAAGAGCGTTTATGTAGTAAAGCTGGTAGCAGAAAATGCCAGTGCTTACATCCATACTCCCCTCAGTCCCTTTTTACCACCTCTTGCGCACCCCAGGCCTTGTTCCAAAACTAGCTCTGTGGTGAGTGTGGCAGGATGGCCCGAGGGTGCTCTGGCACTGCCTTGGCTGCTCAGAGAAGACACCTGGAGCGCCAGTGGCAGGTCAGCCCCAGTTGCCCTGCGTGAGCTCCAGCCTGTGCTCCTCCCTGACCCTGTCCTGCACCCTGCGCCCCCTCCCAGGGGCCTCACGTTATGTGCACACAAACCCTGGTCTGGAGCCTGCTTTGGGGAACCTAACCTATGACAGTTGGTTTCAAAAGTGGGACTGGGAAGCTAAGCACACTGGAGCCAGGGGTAAACAAAAACCACAAGAAGGGATCCGAGAGCACCTGCTGGAGTGAACAGACATCGTTCACTCACATCCCACGTTCACAGTCACTCCACTTCATCACGGAGTTTTCACAATGGAGACTGGCTACAATTTATAGGGAAAACTTACAAGAGGTGGGCTAGTTGGACCACTCATAGACCTCACTGTTACAACTAGACTGGAGGCAACGGATACCTACATAACCCTCCTCAAGCCCTCACCCTCGGCTGGCTGGCACTGCTGCTGGCTGCTCCTCTGATGGGGTGACCCAGCCCTTCATTTGTGATGAGTCTGAGCCCTGGTTACCATGGCCATGCCAGCTGTGATTGCTGGGTTGCAGTTAACCCTGGGCGTGGGAGTGACCTCCAGTTGCCCTGAGTTCCACAGATAGCCCCGCCTGGCCTGTGGTAGCAGCGACAGAGCCTCCTCCTAACAATCAGGGTTAATTACCCTGGCCGGCGTGGCAGCTTCTTTCTTTGCCTGATGCTCTCTCTACATGAGAAGCCCGCAAATGACCAAGTGGCTGCCATAGATTCAGGTTGAGTAGACCGTTTCTGAGTCTTCCTTCTGGAAATTAGGCTCTCTAGACCCACAGAACCTAAAGCTGTGACAATGGGAAGCCCAGGTTCCCCCAAATAGGTCACTGGCAGAGACGGTGAACAGGCCACTCCCGCCGCCTGTCCTTCCCTGGTCTGTGTTTCAGGTTCCTGTCCCTGTGGGCAGGGAAGACGCAGGTGCACGCACAGGTGCCCGGCAGGGTCAGTCTGAAGCCGCCCTCCATGAGGCTCTGCTGAGACCTCACCATGGATGGACCATCTCTCCTTCCCTGTACTGCTCCCCTCGCTGGTTTCCTCTAGGAGCCTCTCCTTGCTAAATTACTTGTACCCAAAAGAGTCTGCTTCCTGGGGAAGCCAACCTAAGAGGGGCCCGGAAGTCAGGATGAGTGGGGTGGGCAAAACTCTCTGATTTTGAGTAGATGCAGTGGACTGAAGCCAGAGCTGAAGGGAGGAAGATTGAGCCACTGGACAAACCCTTGAACTGGACGTTGAGGGTCCTGCTCCTTTTGCCACCTGATTGAAAACAGGAAGAAATATGGGCCTTGGCCCTACCGTGTGTCTCACGGGGGTAAAGCTTTAGCTTTGAGCATACAGTTCAATACATGTGTTCATGGCACATTTATTTACATGTAGTGAATTTCAAAGTCAGTGAAATTATTTGCAGATAATAAATAAGAGAATATTAGCTGACACTTCTGGTACCTTTCTCTGGCCAGGCACCATACTAAATATTCAACAGGATTCTCCTTTCATCCTTACATCCACCCCATGCAGAAGGTGCATGATTAGAAATTAGTCCCATTTTATAGGCTGAAGGAGAGGTAGAGATTTGCCTGTATGAGCTGTGGGGCCAGGATGAAACAGGTCTGTGCTCTGAACTGCCCACTGCCCCACAAGTAGAGATACATGAGTGTTCCACCTTTCCCCAACACGTCTGTGGAATGCAGGGTATTTGCACACACACACACAACCCACGGTTTATCTGAGTTGATGAGAAAGTGCTACTTGGCTGGTCTCCCCAGAGATGCTAAGGGCAGCTCTTAGCTCCTCTCATCCTCCTCCTGTACAGGAATTTGGTCGCTGTTAGTTGATATTTCTCATGACTTCATTTGGCATTTTCATGAGGAAGTCTTGGCATTACTTGGCTCTTGGATGGGCAGGTGTGCCCTGTGCGAAGTGCAGCAGCAGCATCAGTGGCTCCCTTTTCAGTCCGGATGTTCCAAAGTCTCTCTTTCGAGGCCAGAGTCACCATCTAAAACACCCTTATACTTACTGCTGTTTACTTCAAAAAAAAAAAAAAAAGGTTAACTTTCGACTCCTGGAAAGTAGTCTGTCAGGACTCTCTTGAGCACGAAATGAATTTGAATTTGGTTTGTTGATTTGTGGGTCTGGATTCCCACTATCCCTGGTGTCCTTTCAGAGACCAGATGCCTGTATATGTCCTTGTTAGACTGAAAGCCTTGGATGGTGAGACCTGTGTTTTGTTCGTTGCTAGGCATGGTCCCTGCCACACAGTAGGCTCTCTAGAAATGGTTGTTGAATTAGCAAATGAATTGATAACACACTCAAGACAGTTGACCTGGTTCACAGATAAGAGCCCAGACTCTGGGACTGCACATCTGGATCCAAATCCCGTGGACTATATGACTGTGGGCAGATGACCTGATTTTTCAGTGGCTTGGTTTTCCTATCTGTACAATGGGTGTGACATCAATATACATCCTTCAAGACTGTTGGCAGGCCTAAGTGAGTCAGTATGTGTCAAGAACAGAGAACAAGGCCAGGCCTACAATAAGGGTTCTTTCACTGAATTCCCCAGACTGTGACAACGGGGCAGGCATAAACCCTCTTCACTCTTGTTGCCCTTTCCTCATACCATCCTGGAGGAAGCAAGTTTTGTTGTATCTGTGTTAGCTTGACACCCCCTCCTTCTCATTCCCCACTGCAGTCTTTGTGTCTGGAAGTGGGGTGGTGGACTGCCAGATCTCACTGCACAGAAAAGTGCTGAGATGCTTAAAAACTCTTCCCTGCAAGGAGCGAGGACAGGATAGACTTTGTTTTTCTTGAAGCAAAGCTGGCAGTTTATCACTGCCTGTCAAAACCTCCCTCAAAGGCATCCCTTCTCAAACTTTTAAAACTCTCTCCCTGTCAGCCTTGTCAGAATGACAAAGTCCAGAGTCATTCTGTAGAGAAGGGGGTGACAGGAATGGGCTGGCGCTGGAAGCCAGGTGTATGATGCTTTAGAGCAAGGAGGGAGGGGCAGCTGGGGCTCTCATGAAAAACAGTCTGCAAGCCACCAGAGGCAGGCTGCAGAAGGTTACCACTCTGGACCACTTAGCTCAGAGGGACTGCTTTCGATAGACTTAGAAAGCTACCCATTTCTTTGTTTATTCAACAAATCTTTTTGAGCATGTTTCATGTACTGAGTGCTGGGGATGCAGAGATGACCAAGGCAAACATCTCCGCCTGCACGGGAACTTACATTCATTAATGTCTGCCCAGCACCCACTGAAAATACTGCTCATGCAGGAAGGTTCACTGAACCATGGCAGTTCCTCAGGGATTCTCTAAAACGAAGTTGGAATGTTCAAGGCTTTTCAGCAAGTCAGCAAGAATCTCTTGGCTTCTCTGGTCATGAGGAAAATGTAACAAGAGCCCTTGCTGTCATGTGTGAGGCTCAGTCCTGGCATTGGGAAGTCCAAGCCTCCAGTCGGTGTGTGCAGGACTCCATGCTCAAGAGTTAAGTCTTCACACCTCACACCCAACAGGATAGTCTCCACACACACACATACACCAGAAAATAACAAGTGTTGGCATAGATATGGAGAAACTGTAAACTTTGTGCACTATTTGTAGGAATGTAAAATGGTGCGGCTTCTGATAACAATGTGGAGGTTCTCAAAAAATTAAAAATAGAACGACCATCTGATCCAGCAACCCCCACTTGTGGGTAGATATCTAAAAGAATTGAAAGCAGAGTATCAAAGAGGTATTTACACACCCATGTTCACAGCAGCACTGGTCACAATAACCAAGAGGTGGAAGCCACCCAGGTGTCCGTCAATAGACGAACGGGTAAACACAACGTGGTTTATACAGACAATGAAGTATCATTCAGCCTTGAGAAGGAGGGACATCCCGTCACATGCTACAGCACGATGAGCCTAGAGGGCATTACGCCAAGTGAAATAAGTCGGCCACAGAAGACAGAATACCATATGATTCCACTTATATATGTGTTATCTAGAAGTCAAACTCAGAGAGATAGGAAGATGCGTGGTAGTTTCCGGGGGCTGGGGAAGAGGGAAGGAAAAGAAAGGTTGCTGTTTAATGGGTATGGTTTCAAGTTTGTAAGTTGGAAACAATCTGGAGATTTGTTTGACACCAATGTTAATATAGTAACACTGCTGAACTCTCCACTGAAAAATGGCTAAGATGCTAAATTATGTGTGTGTGTATACACACATACATACATATATCATATAATTTTTTAAAACACATTTTAAAAAAGAGACTTAATCTTCCAGTGGCCAAGGGGTATGGCTGCTGGTGTCTGGACCCAAGAAGAGGAGTGCCAGGTGTGTGTGTGTGTGTGTGTGTGTGTGTGTGTGTTTAGGGGGCAGTGAGGGTGGTCGATGGAGCATTCCTACATCCTCCTCTAAAGGTCCTGAAAGTCCAAATTAACCTGGTCACTAGAAAGTCTGGTGACTGTTTTTACTTGGACAAGGTCAAGGTCACCAGAAGAAGTGAACTGGGTTAAGTGACTGGCACTTGTCCCTGCCAGGTCTCCAAATTCCCCAAATTTTTATCACAGGAGAGGAAATAGAATACAGAGCAGGGGAAACTTTCAAGAGTTCAATTTTCAACTCTGCCACTTGCTTAGGTATGTAGCTTTTTTAGCAAGGTGTCTGAGCTCTCAAGTACCTCAGTTTCCTCATCTGTAAAATGGGGACAGTAATAGTCCATCATTGGCATAGGGCGAGGACTGAACAAGTCATCCTGTGGGATCCCTCAGCATTTCGTCCAATGTGCCGTGTTAGTGTTTAGAAAGTTCCAGTCTTCTTGACAGGGTTGAGGTGAGTATGGGAGAATTCATGTTGCAGTAAAGAACTGGGCATCTGGATGGAAATGCATTCAGTGAAAAGAAAATATGGCTACTTCTGGCCAGGATAAACTGATGGCCTGAGCCAGCTGGTCCTAGGTCAGAAGTCGGAGTAGCTTTGTGTGCTATCCAGAGCTATTTTGCTCAGCTTGGAAGTCTGGAAGGCCAGCCTTGGAGCCTGGAATGACAATCGGATGAGGGATGGCTGGCACCTCCCCAACAATATGTCCCCAGGAGTATTTCATTTTCCTTCTCTGCACACCCACACCGGGTGGGAGGAGGCAGCCCAGGTGTGTGGGGGGTGATAGGCCACATGTGCAGGAAGCTGTGGGTACCTCAGGCGGGGCCCTGGGACACACTCCAGTTCTGGGGCCCGGCGCCTCCCATCCAGGCTCCTCTGAAGAGTCACACAGACCAACTCCTGAGGATATGTTTTAAAACCGGTTCTTCCAGCCATAAACCCTGCAGCTCCTGACAAAACACACACCTAGGCAGAGCCAATTAGGGTGGGACGGTAGATCAGGACTCTAGGAATTTGGTGCCAGCCTCCCCTGCAGGTCACTCAGGGGTTGGGGCCCTGCCAGGCCTTGGCATCATCAGCTCAGAGCTGGGCAGCAAGCAGGCACCACCTCCATGTCTGCTTCCACGGAGCCCCGCTCCCTTCGGGCTGCTGTGGGAGTACACCCTCTGGTCTTGGGGCACCTGGGAGTCCTGCAGGGTAACCACTTTGTAATTGTAACACTGAAGCTGAAGGCTGCCAGTGAAGGACGCCAGTGAAGGACGGCTTCTTGAACTTGCTCTGTCTGTGGAGCCAAGCACTTTACACTCATTATCTCTATCCTCACACCCATTCCGTGGGGAGGGTACAATTATTTATTCCCATTTTTTCAGATGAGAAAACTGAGGCTTAGTAGTGGTAAGACGCTTGCTTAAGGTCCCCAGTCTTTAAGTGATGGAATTGGTATTAAACCCAGGTCTGTCAGACTCCAGAACCTACTTATATCCTTTTCCCCTTTGGACCTCACTGAAGATAAAATGATCCACCTTAGCTAGTGTATTTTGCACTGCCTATCACACTTATAGGCAACTGCCAGTGTTCAGTGTTGAGGCTAGAAGTGGTTAGTAATGATGTGAAACAGTTGAAAATCTCAAAATTTCACCTAAAATAGGATCAGAGCACTCTTTTTTTTCCCCCAAATTCTCCAGTGATTTCTCTACTTACCAGATGGAGTTTAAACTCTTTCGCCTGCAGTACAAAGCACCACAGAGAAGATGATAAAATGCCAAAACCCTGTTGCTCTTTTCTCTTTCAAAAGTAATCTTCAGGAAAAAAATAGCTCTGCTAAGTTGGGATTGGAACCCAAGGTTGGTGAGAACATGCCCGAGGAGCAGGAGAAGGTTGGAAGGGAGTCTCAGCGCCCTTCCCCACCCAGCCCACCCAGCCCCAGCCCAGGCTTCAAAGAGTAAAGGGCTTAGCTTTCTCCAAGGCTGTCGTTAATCTTTCACAGACAGAGCAAGGGGGAGAAGAGCTCCAGGGCCGGGCAAGACCCCTAGTTTTCCAAAAGGAGGACACTTTAGATTCTGTATACTGCATTCCCACTGGTACGAGGGAGCCCCAGAGAAACTGCAGTGTATGCCACTGAGCAAATGGTTTGTGCCCCTTAACAATGGAAGCACAGATCCCTAAAGAGCTACAGGGTCCACTTGAAACAAACCAGGTCTCACCTCACTTCCTCTTCTAATAGGGCTGCTGAGCTGGTTGATCAGGGAAGTGCTGATGACGTGGTATATATCTGATTTCAGCAAGCCAGCTGATAACGTCTCCCGTGACTTCCTCATAGTCAAAATTGGCCAATTGTGAGCTAGAGATACTTTTATTTGGAAGAATGCATAGCTGATTAAGGGCTTTGTGCATAGCTCAGTTGGTAAAGCATCTACCTACAATGCGGGAGACCTGGGTTTGATTCCTGGGTCAGATAGATCCCCTAGAGAAGGAAATGGCAACCTACTCCAGTATTCTGTTTGGACATGACTTAACGCTATCTTTTTTTTTAGTTGATTAAACACGTAACCTGGGGAATGCTGACCGATGGTGACTCCAAGGAGGTCTGTAGTGGTGGGCACCAAGTCTCTGGCCCGAGCTGGCTATTTTGGGTATTTTTATCAATAACACCAATGGCAGATGATGCAGCACTGGGAGAGATCGTTAGCAATTTGGATGCAGAAATAGGACCCAGGCAGACTGAAATAACGGGCAGGATCTAATAGTTTGAGACTCATTCAGAATAAGTAGAAAGTTCTGGACTTTGGTTTAACAAATCTATGACATGGGGTGAAAAGGACCCAGGGTTTTGGTGAACTGAAAGCTCCATTAAGTTCATAGGAATCAAGCCATGGTAAGGAGCTCACGGCTCCCCTCTGCCATCAGGGTGCTCTATCCTTCCATAGGATCAGATCCATATGTGATCTGGCCACCATCACTGGACAGGGTCTGGAATGTTCTGTGTTCTTGCACACTCCCACACCTCTGCACGCACTGTCCCCTCTCCCTGCTCCTCTAGATCACCTGATGGACTCCTAGTCACTCTTCAAGACCCAGATCAGCAGCTCTGCCTGAGTGGAGCCTCTTGGGACACTGAGGACCCAGTCACAGAGTCCTTGTTCCTCTGTGCTCCCTCACTCAACACATTTCACTCCAGTGACCAGTTCACTTGCTGCCTCCTTCACGGAACTGTGCACTCCCTGAGGGCCAGGGCTCTCTCACGCCCAACAAATATTTGCAGACAAGGTCTGGCTATCGCCAAAGCTAACCCTGTCTTTCGCTGTGTTTTTACAGGTGTGACGGGCAGAAAGGATTTTCTAATTCTGCTCACACGGGGCAGTTTGGACAACTTGAATGTGGATTTCAGTTCTGGGTCCCTCACTTCAAAAGAGACAATGAAACAGGATGGAGGGACCCCACTGAGGAGCAAGCTGGGTAGTAAGGAGAGCAGAAGCTCTGCCACATGAGGAAAAGCAAAACGATGGTCATGTTCAGCCAGGAAAAGAGAAGGCTTAGATGAGGATGCAAACACTGTCTTTTTAAATGTGTGGGAGAATGACAAGTGGTCTCTCTATGTCCAGGGAGGGAATAGGGAGGTCAGAGTCTTCTCTAGGTACTCACAGAGTTCTCACAGAGTAGGATGTAGGATAGGATATGGATAAGAGCATGACTTGAGATTCCTGAGCCTGAATCCCAGCTGTGCCTTGGGCAAGTTGCCTCATCTCCTTGTCTGTTTCCTTATCTGTTAAATGGGATAATAATATTACCCAACTCATAGGAGGATTAAATGTGGCAATACATGAAATAAGTTCAGAACAATGTCTGCTGTATTCCATAAATATTAGCATAAAAAACCGGTGTTGTCCCCCAAAGCCAAAGGGAGTTCTCTCTAGAGGACTGCAGATACCAGACTCAGAGCCTCGACCCTACTGCTCTGCCTGGGTGTGGATCCCTTGCTCTTCCCTGGTCTGTGAGCTTCTGTGGGTCTGAGCCCACCTTCTTCCCTCTTTGCCTATAGAATCCCATACTATCAGAACCCAAATTGTGGTTAAAGAACCAGTCCACTCTGGTCCAGGCACACCCTTAACATGTGTGGGGGCTGTGGTATAAATGACAGCCCCCAATACATGAAACTTCTAAATCAAGCTAATACCTGCTGAATAGAACATGTTCTAGCCTCAATACTCAAAAGTTACACTTTCATAACCACCTGGAAGGCCACATCTTCTTTATCCATTCATCGGTCAATGGATGTTTAGGTTGCTTCCATGTCTTGGCTATTTTAAATAGCACTGCAGTGAACATGTATTTGTATCTTTGCAAGTTAGGGTTTTTGTCTTCTCCAGATATATGCTCAGGAGTGGGATTGCTGAGTCATATGATAACTCTATTTTTAGCTTTTTAAGAGTCCTCTATACAGTTCTCCAGAGTGGCTACCCCAATTTACATTCCCACCAACAGTGCAGGAGGGTTCCTTTTCTTCCACACCCTCTCCAGCATTTATTATTTGTACTCTTTTAGGTGATGGCCATTCTTACCAGTGTGAAGTGGTATCTCATTATAGTTTTGATTTGCATTTCTCTAATAATTAGTGATGTCATATATCTTTTCATATGCTTTTTGGCCATCTGTATGTCTTCTTTGGAGAAATGTCTATCTAGGTCTTTAGCCCATTAAATTTTTTTTTCTAATTTATTTGTTTTTTAACTGAAGGATAATTGCTTTACATAATTTTGTTGTTTTCTGTCAAACCTCAACATGAATCAGCCATAGATATACATATGTTCCCTCCGTCTTGAACCTCCCTCCCATCTCCCTCCCCATCCCACCCCTCTAGGTTGATACAGAGCCCCTGTTTGCGTTTCCTGAGCTGTACAGCAAATTCCCATTGGCTGTCTATTTTACATATGGTAATGTAAGTTTCCATGTTACTCTCTCCATACATCTCACCCTCTCTTCCCCTCTCCCCATGTCCATAAGTCTGTTCTCTATGTTTCTCCATTGCTGCCTTGCAAATAAATTCATCAGTACCATCTTTCTAGATTCCATATATATGCATTAGTATACAATATTTATATTTCTCTTTCTGACTTACCTCACTCTGTGTAATAGGTTCTAGGCTTATCTACCTCATTAGAACTAACTCAGTGTGTTCCTATTTATAGCTAAGTAATATTCCATTGTGTATACATACCACAACTTCTTTATCCATTAATCTCTCAATGGCCATCTAGGTTGCTTCCATGTTCTAGCTATTGTAAATAGTGCTGCAGTGAACACTGGGGTACATGTGTCGTTTTCAACTTTGGTTTCCTCAGGGTATATGCCTAGGAGTGGGATTGCTGGGTTGTATGGTAGTTTTATTCCTAGTTTTTTAAGGAATCTCCATGCCATCTTCCATAGTTTCTGCCCATTTTTTTGATTGGGTTGTTTGTTTGTTTTTGATATGAGTTATATGAGCTGTTTGTATATTTCAGAAACTGAGCTCACATTAGTTGCATCCTTTACAAATATTTTCTCCCAGTTCATAGACTGTCTTTTTGCTTTATTTATGGTTTCTTTTGCTGTGCAAAAGTTTATAAACTTGATTAAGTCCCATTTGTTTCTTTTTATTTTTATTTTCATTTCCCTAGGAGATGAATCTGAAAAGATAGTGCTGCAATTTATCTCAAAGAGTCTTTTGTTTATGCTTTCATGTGGGAGTTTTATAGTATCTGGTCTAACATTAAGATCTTAATCCATTTCGTGTTTACTTTTGTACATAGTGTTAGGTAACATTCTAATTTCATTCTTTTTACATGTAGCTGTTCAGTTTTCCCAGCAACATGTATTGAAGAGACTGTCTTTTTTCCTTTGTATCCTTGCCTGCTTTGTCATGGATTAATTGACCATAGTATGTGGGTTTATTTCTGGGCTTTCTATCCTGTTCTACTGATCTATATGTCTGTTTTTGTGCCAGAACCATACTGTTTTGATCACTACAGCTTTGTGGTATAGTCTTAAGTCAGGGACCCTGATTCTTCCAGCTGCGTTTA
The DNA here is from genome assembly GCF_000754665.1 of Bison bison bison. Taxonomy (NCBI): domain Eukaryota; kingdom Metazoa; phylum Chordata; class Mammalia; order Artiodactyla; family Bovidae; genus Bison; species Bison bison. The sequence goes on along the minus strand of NW_011494945.1, from coordinate 6,946,908 downwards.
CCTTTCACAAGATTGCTTTGGCTATTTGGGGTCTTTGGTGTTTCCATACTGTTATCTTTCTAATATGCCTTCCTGCCTTCTGGAAATACTTCTTGGACAACTGTACTGGGAAACATTAGACACACGGTGGGAAGCCAGTGGAAGGAGAATTCTGGGGTGAGAATGGCTCTGGCCTCTGGAAATTACTCCAGCAGCCACTCCTTATTGCTAGAGAGCCCTAAATAAATATAACTTTAAAACTCTTGTTTTAAGTATTTTCAGAAAATCTAAATAGAAAGAATTCTCAGAGTCCACACCAGACTGCCATTCAGACTTCTAGAAATAGATTTAAATTGTTACACTTAATGGAAAGCTGGGTGAGACACTATGATTTTTTGAGAAATAAGAAGACAGGTCAAAAGAAAATGCTTAATGCAAATAATTCTCCCTTCTCTTTTCCTCCTTGTTTTTGTCCTTCAGTTCTCTATTAAAACTTTAAACCAATGTCTTCCAGGCAGTGCTCTTACATCACACATTAGGTTGGAGTGATTTGTTCCCAACGCAAAGAAACCTGGTATTTTCTCAGTTCATGGGGTGGGGTGGGGAAGGTGGAGAGTGGGAAATTAGGGTCATGGTATAATTTTCTTCAGTTTTAAGAATTTTTATATTTAGATTTTTCTTAAAAATAACCTGAAACACTTATGTGGATGGGAATCTAGGCTCTAATGTGAAGTGTGATCTGATTTATCATTGATTTTACTTATGAATAATTGAAAGTGTGCCACAAAGTGGCAGAACTCCAGTCATTCTGCCCTTAAAACAAACTGCTGCCCTGTAGAAGGGTGTTGAGATGCCAGCTGTGTACCATTCAGATATTAGTCCAGGAGGAGAGACACTGTGAGATGTGGTTACGGTGACCCTCAGCTTCCAAGACTCAGCCAGCCCCAACTTGTCTGACCTCCATTTACACTGCAACATACCAGACCTGGAGATCGCCCAGCCCCCATATTGGTTCAGAAAACACTGTTGCCCCAGGCAACGGAACTTGGTCCAGGTAGAATGACCCACATACATCTCAGAGGACATTGTTCTGGAATGACCTGGCAGTATAGAAAGGATTTAGGAAGGTTTTCCTTGCCTGGGTATATGGAGAGACTCTGTCACTGGTCAACAAAGTCTTCTTTCTCTCCAGCACTCCTTGAACGAACCCAAAAGGCAGTCAGGACCTATGACTGGAGTGTTAAAGTTGTTCAGTTTCACCTTCTAAGCTTGGTCATGGCTGGGAGTCTGTGTAGGTTCATAGCTAAGCAGTGGAGAAGGGGACACCAACTTCAGTTCAGGATAGAGAATCCCTGAACATCTCCCCTGGAGCCTGAGATCCCCCACCCAGTGTTTGCTGATGACCTCCTGAGTAGAAGATGACTTTCATCAAATTGCCACAAGGGACACAGAGCCTATCTTGCTATGTGCTTTGCTAAGGACAAAATCAATTCCCTGGGAATCAATAGGTGGTGGCATTTGAAGATCCCATCCCAACCCCCACCTCATTACTCCAGGTCCCCGTGTTCAATATTTGCATCACAGCCAGAGAGGGGTTAATGGGATCCACATCTATCCTGTAGGTGATTGTCTTTTATCAATTCTAATAAGTCACCAGTATTGGCAGATTGCAGGCCAGTTTTTCAGAACAGCCAATATTTAATAGACCGCCTCAGATGATTAAGTGAAATGATTTCTTGGAGCAGTCCCAGATGTAGCTCTAAAAGTGGTCTCAGCTAATTATCTCAAAGGGACAGAATCATAATGCCCCTTGCCAGTTTAAAGATGATTTCTGCCAAGATTACTGTTACTGCTAAGTCACTTCAGTTGTGTCTGACTCTGTGCAACCCCATAGACGGCAGCCCACCAGGCTCCCCCATCCCTGGGATTCTCCAGGCAAGAACACTGGAGTGGGTTGCCATTTCCTTCTCCAATGCATGAAAGTGAAAAGTGAAAGTAAAGTTGTTCAGTCGTGTCCGACCCTCAGCGACCCCATGGACTGCAGCCTTCCAGGCTCCTCCGTCCATGGGATTTTCCAGGCAGGAGTACTGGAGTGGGGTGCCATTGCCTAAGGATTCAGCACTATGCTGAATAGGAGAGCTGTTGTTATAATGCTAAAATTTGAGAAGATAACAGCCATGGCAGGCTGAAGATAGGAAAGGACATAGAAGACAATCAAATTATCCAGGAAATAAAGATGATTTCTGCCAAGATTAGGGATTCTAAATCTAGGCTCTCCATGCCCAGAAGGTCTATGGTGAGGCCCCCATGGAACAATGAGCACCTTAGGTTTACAGAAAGTTGTGTGCATTTATTGCCATGTTCATCGAATTGCCAAGTGGATCCAGGACACCCTACAGAGGCTAAAACTGCCAACCTGAATTTTGGGTGCTATTTGTTTTACAGGCCCATTTCTACAGTCTCCCAATTAATTTTTCATTTTGATCTCTGCTTTTATTCTGTTACTCAGGGTGGCCTTTATAAATGGACCATTGTACCAAAAAAAGCTACTAGCTGATTCATGGAACTGTTTTTGCAGCTAAGAAAGAAACTATCTTTTTTTGTGGCGAAGCTAACACCTCCCTGCCAGTTCCTCCCCTCCTTGCCCAACATTAAGATATTCAAATCTAAACCTGGAATAATGTGGCCATGCTCAGCATCTTCAAAATAAAGGCAAACCTGAGTTCCCCCTCCACCCACAGATTACATTTAAGGTCAGATTTCCAAACATCTGAGGACAGTGTCTGTATGTCTCAGTGTGATTACTAAATTACACTCGGCTTCCTGTGATGAGGTATTTTCCTCCCCACACCCTGGCAATTACTTGCCAATTAATACAATTGAGAAACCACCTTATGACAACTTTTCATTTTGAATGTCAGGTTAACATTTTCCTTACTCTCCTCTAACCATGATTTCCTGAATTTTCAAGGCTTGGGCTGTCTCCCTTTCCCCTCTCCTTCAGCTTAAAACTGGGCAGGATTAGGGGTTGTTGCTCAGTCACTAAATTGTGTCCAATCAGTGATTCCTTGAGCTGCAGCACATCAGGCCCCTCTGTCCTTCACTGTCTCCCTGAGTTTGCTCAGATTCACACCCATTGAGTTGGTGATGCTATCTAACCATCTCGTCTTCTGCTGCCCCCTTCTCCTTTTGCCTTCAATCTTTCCTCAACACCAGGGTCTTTTCCAATGAGTCATCTCTTCACATCATATGACCAGAGTATTGTAACTTCAGCTTCAGCATCAATCTTTCTAATAGCTATTCAGGGTTAATTTTCTTTAGGATTGACTTGTTTGATCTCCTTGCAGTCCAAGGGACTCTCAAGAATCTTCTCTTGCACCCCAATTTGAAAGCATCAATTCTTCAGCGCTCAGCCTTCTTTATGGTCCAACTCCCATATCTATACATGACTATTTGGAAAACTATAGCTTTGACTATACATACCTTTGCTGGCAAAGTGATGTCTCTAGTTTTTAATATGCTGTCTAGCTTTGTCATAGCTTTCCTTCCAAGGAGCAAGCGTCTTTTAATTTCAGGACTAAGAGTAGTGAATATTCACGTGAACATCTGCGTGAAGGATTTCTACCTACTTCCTTTCTAAATGCACCAGTAAGAAAGAAGGAGTGACGACAACAAGGGCTGCAGAGAACGCCTTACATATCTGCAGGCTGGCATGTTTGTGAGCCCAGATTAGCTCCTGGCGCTATCTGGTGTCTGCAGAAAACAAAACCCTCTTGTTCAGGAGTTCTTTACCACCTGCGCTTCATTGCGCTTCAAGGCCCACCTGGAAGGGCGGTGAGGTGGGGGGAGTCAGCAGCAGCTGCATGGTGCCATCCCCCTGGAGGAACATGCACCGCATCTCTCTCCATCTTTCTCTTAGTGACTGGCTTAGCTCAGGAGGATGCAGGCAGCCATGGTGACCTGCTACCCTAGTGCCAGAAGACAGAACCCCCTTTCTTACGCTACCACTAGCTGTGTGACCTGGACAAGCAATTTAACTTCCTTCCCCTGCTGTCAAATGGAGACCATGATGTCAACATTACAGGGGTGTTGAGATGATTAAGCTGGGGGATGTAAAAGAGGTTAACATTCTATGTTATGTTCCTCTCATTCATGAAATGGGGATAATACTACCTAACAATATATAATATAATATAATATAATATAATATAATATAATCCTTCTAAGTAATAGCCTACTAAGCGTTGAGCTTTGTGGAAGGCTGCAGGGAGTAAATATGTCTGAATATTTTTTTTAATGTTTGACTAGGATGTTAAAAACCTTTAAGATTTGATGCCACAAAGGCATGAGTAAAACTAAAACAGGCTTTCCTAAAGTGGGGGGCAGCGGGGGAAACTAATTGAGAAAGGGTCCTGAAGTCAAATGTTTGGGAAACTCTATAGCCTGTATATTCCTTTTAGGGGTTTACATCACATTAGTATATTAAAGTCCTGTGATTTAAAAAGGATGTTTATGATAAACTTGGTATTTGCACATTTATTTGATCACTTAAAAAATGGACACTTCTATTTATGTCAGACTGTTTATATCCCAGATTCGATGTAACACACTTTGAGAAATATTAAATTGCCCTATTCCTAATGTAACCTAGCCAAGGATTGGATGATACAAATTGCTGTGATAATTTTAGAGACAGATTTTAAACTGAACTGGAAATTCAGAATGGGGGTTTCTGTGACTATGCACTTAGTCATCAGAAATTTTTTAACCTATGATTGAAAAAGATTAACTTCTTGCAAAGGATGGGTTCTGAATCTTTTGGATTCAGAGATACCTGTCTCTGGTTTAACCAAAAAAACACCATCATCTTTGATGCATATTTTTTTAATCTATCTGCTAGGATCATCAAGGCATACAAGAAGGAAGTAGAGAAACCTTTACCCAGACATTCACATATTTTTTGCCACCTCAGCTGAAGCCAGGTTGGGATGTTTGTTTTCGTCTCACAGTCATGCACACTTTGTCTTTACGCAAGGACAGATGCCTCCAGTTTCACATCCAACAACATACGCAGGAGTATCTGTTGTTTATACATGCTCCCTACTATGCAAGAGTATCTGTTGTTTATACATGCTCCCTACTAGCATATATTTTTCTTTTTAATCCTCAGCACAACCTTTCAAGGAAGGTATTTCCTCTGACAGATGAGAAGACTGAGACTTAAAGTTGTTAAGTTAACTTGCTTGTAGTAAGATGTAGAACTGAGTTTCAAAGGCCAGGTTGGCTCTCTGAAATGCTTGTATTCTTTCTAATTCTTTTGTCAGCTTTACTCCTCTTCCCCAAGATGCCTGAAGGTTTCTGTGGTGGCAGGATATCATACTCCACACCTTTTCTTACCTCCATAAAGTTACATCTGTCTTAGTGCTATAGACCGACTGTGGCTCTCTACAACTCATATGTTGAAACCTAATCCCCTAATCCCCAATGTGATGGTGTAGCATTTGGGGCTTCTGGGAGGGGATGAGGTCATAAGGGTGGAGTCCTCATAAACAGGAATTGTACCCTTCTAAAAGAGGCCCCAGAGAACTCTCTAATCCCTTCTGCCATGTGAAGACACAGGGAATACACAGTCATGATCCAGAAAGTGAGCCCTCACCAGGCATTCATCTGCTGGTGACTTGATCTTGGACTTCCCAGCCTACAGCGCTACTGCTGCTAAGTCGCTTCAGTCGTGTCCAACTCTGTGCGACCCCATAGATGTAAGCCCATCAGGCACCCCCATCTGTGAGAAATAATGTCTACTGTTTAATAGCCACCCAAACTCTGGCATTTTGATACAGCAGCATGAAAGGACTAAGATAATTAGGAGTAAAAATCATCTGATCACTTTAATCAACACAGAAAAAACATTTGGTAAAATGCAGCACCCATTCATGGTAAAAACCCTCAGCAACTAGAAACCTCAAGTTCATAAGGATATCTACAGAAAACCCAATAGCTAACATCTTACTTAATGGTGAAAGATTAGACTTTCTCCCGAAGATCAGAAACAAGGCAAGGATGCCTGCTTTCACTTCTATTCAATGTTGTATTAGAGGTCCTAGACATTGAAATCTGGAGAAGGAAATGGCAACCCACCCCAGTGTTCTTGCCTGGAGAACCCCAGGGACAGGGGAGCCTGGTGGGCTGCCATCTATGGGGTCACACAGAGTCAGACATAACTGAAGCGACTTAGCAGCAGCAGCAGAAGCTATTGAAATCAGGCATGAAAAGAAATAAAAGGCATAAAGATCAAGAAAGAACAAATAATATTTTCCTGGTGGTCCAGTGGCTGAGAATCCCCCTGCCAATGCAGGGGACATGAGTTTGGTCTCTGGTCCAGAAGGATCCCGTATGCCGCAGGGCAGCTCTGCCTGTGGCCGCAACTACTGAGCCTGCGCTCTAGAGCCCGTGCTTCTCAACAAGGCAAGCCACTGCAATGAGGAGCCCAAACAACACAACTGGAGAGCAGCCCCCACTCACCAAAACTGGCGAAAACTCGAGCACGGCAACAAAGACCCAGGGCAGGCAAAAATTAATTAATTAATTTAAAAATATATTTAAAAAAGAAAGAATAAATAAAATTGTCTCTACTTACAGATGTTATGATTGCTTATATGTAGAATCCCAAAGAATCCACAAAATAAGAACAAATAAGTGAATTTAGTACAATTACACAATACAAAATTATTATAAGAAAATCAATTATATTCTTATACACTAGCAGCAAAAAATTTGAAAATGAGATTTAAAAAAGCACTTCCTTTTATAACAGTACCACAAAACCTAAAATAGTTAAAACTATAACTAATAAAAAATGTTCAAGCCTTCCATGCTGAGAACTACAGATCATCACTGAGAAATTAAAAATATATAATGAAATGGAAAATTACACTGTGCTCATTGATTGGAAGACTCAATATTCTCCTTAAATTGATCTACAGATTCACCATATTCTAAATCAAAATGCCAGGAAGATCATTTGTAAAGATTGACAAGGTTATTCTAAAAAGTATATTAAGATGTAAAGACATAGAATAACCAAAGCTAACTTGAAAAACAAAAGTTGGAGGACTTTCTCTGATTTTAAGACATTATCTATAGTAATCAGGATAGCCAAGTGCAACTACTTGGAAAAATAGTTTCATATTCTCTTAAAAAATTAAATATCCATCTGTCAAATGACCTGGCCATTCTACTCCCAAGTAGAAATAAAAGAGAAAAGAAATGAGAAAAATGAAAATGTGTTCACAGAAGGCTTGTGCACAAATGTCCATAAAGTCTTATTTGAAATGATTCCAAATGGGTAATAACCCAAATGTCCATGATAGGTAAATAGAAAAAGAAGTTGTGGTATATTACATAATGGTATGTATGCTGCTGTGCTACGCGTAGACGCTCAGTCGTGTCCGACTCTTTGCAACCCATGGACTGTAGCTCTTCAGGCTCCTCTGTCCATGGGATTCTCCAGGCAAGAATATTGAAGTGGGTTGCCATGCCCTCCTCCATGGGATCTTCCCAACCCAGGTCGAACCCAGGTCTTCTGCATTGCAGGTGGATTCTTTACTGTCTGAGCCACCAGGGAAGCCCATAATGGT
>NW_011494945.1:6917090-6939192 GCF_000754665.1 Bison bison bison | reverse complement strand
CAAAAAAAAAAAAGAAAAAAGAAAAATGACTACATGCACAAACATGGATGAACCTTAAAATAATTATGCTGACTGAAAGAAGTCAGTTACCTCCTCCTAAAAATACATATAATATGATTTCATTTATTTAAAGTTTTTGAACATGTACCCTAAGCTGTCATGATAGAAAGATCAGTGGCTGCCTCAGGATGGGGGTAGAGAAAGGAATAGATGACAGAGGGGCACAAAGAAACTTTTTGGGGTTATGGAAATCAATGTTCATTATTCTGACTGAGGTGATAGTTTCATGGGATAAACATTTGCCTAAACGCACCAAGTTTTACAGTTTTAATTTTTGCAGTTTATTGAATGTCAGTTACCTTAGTAAAGTTGAAAAGATCACACCTGTCCTGGCCCATGTGTTCAGAGCTTGTTCCTAGTTTCCTAAGAATCAGATCATAAGTAATACAATAACGGAGGGACTTTTAAGAACTTAAAGAAGGACCATTAAAGGCAGGAAGTTCTATCAAGAAAATTAGACTCATTTTCTTTTTAAAAAGGGTTCTTGGTGTGGGAGAGCAAAGGAGCATGCTGGCCCCTGTTGCAGGGACTTTAGCAGGCCTTTCTGGGCTCTCACGGTGCCTGGTAAACAGAACCTGGAGGTACGGAGGTGTACGGACTGATGAAGATGTAGGTGGATGGCGTCGGGAGGTTGAATGACCCAGATGGTGTGGATGAAGGACCTGACGTCACCCAGAGGGTAGTGTTTGCTGACAGCCATCTGCCACTGCTTGGCATTCCGTCAGTGACTTAAATGAGAACATACATTATATGCTTGTTTGATATACATTTAGTAAGAAATCGATTGAGTCCTACAGTGTAACAGGCACTGAGCTGGTCCTGCACAGATTGATCTTGGGAGGAGGCTCCTGAGCCACCTGGAGCTGAAACAAGAAAGAAAATCAGTGGGACATACATACTCACAAATACCTCATTCAAAACCTTGATTTGACATGAAGAACTTAGCATACAAGAGAGAACATGGAGTTCCAGAAAGAGCTAGAAGGAGGGTGTGTGGGGGTTGGAGGACATGAAGTCAGGTGGCCAAGAGGTTGCAGGAGTCTGGACTTGGTGGTTGGGGCTTTGGCTCTGAGAGGAGGGCAACAGTGGAGGATTAGAGCAGAGGACTGACGTGGGCAGGCTTCTCATGCGGTGCTAGTGAAAAAGACCCCGCCCGCCAATGCAGGAGATGTAAGAGACACAGATTCAATCCCTGGGTCAGAAAGATCCTCCAGAGGAAGGCACGGCCACCCACTGAGATGCTGAAGGCTAAGGAGTCTGGTAGGCCCTCAAGAGAGAGATCAGGGCCTGAGCTGGACAAGGGTGGGGGCCAGGCACGGAGCCTCTGTAATGTGCTCCCCAACTCTGGCCTCTGGCCCTTTCACCATAGCCTGTGACACCACTTTGTCTCGCGGGACAGCGGAGGCAACAGGTCTCCTGCCCCTTGTCTGCCCCTGTCCCAGTCTGTGACTGTAAGCATCGAGTGTCTGAGCTTCTCTCTGATTGTCCTAATCTGTGTCCCTTAAAAAGGTGTCTGGATTTTCAACATATCTGGCTAAAAATCTTGGCTCCATTACTTATCAGCTACGGCTAAGTTACCAAACTTTCCGAGCCTCAGTTTTCTCTCTGTAAAGTGGGCATAAAAGTATTGACATGTACTGTGTGCTTAGTCTCAGTCGTGTCTGACTCATTGCAACACTATGGACTATAGTCCACCAGGTGCCTCTGTCCCTGGGGTTCTCCAGACAAGAGTACTGAAGTGGGTGGCCATGCCCTCCTCCAGGGGATCTTCCCAGCCCAGGGATTGAACCCAGGTCTCCTGCACTGCAGGCAATTCTTTACCATCTGAGCCACCAGGGAAGCCCAAGAATACTGGAGTGGTTAGCCTATCCCTTCTCCAGAGAATCTTTCCGACCCAGGAATCAAAAGCAGGTCAGGGATGCTGTTAAATATTCTGCATTGTATAAGACAGTCCCCCACAACAAAGAATTATCTAGCCCCTGCATCGCAGGCAGATTCTTTCCCAGCTGAGCTACCAGGGAAGCCCATCAACATGTACACACTCATATTTAAAATGGATAACCAATAAGACCTACTGTATAGCACAGGAAACTCTGCTCAGTGTTACGTGGCAGCCTGGATGGGAGGGGAGTTTGAGGGAGATGGATACATGTATGTGTAAGGCTGAGTCATTCCCCTGAAACTATCACAATATTGTTAATCAGCTACACACCAATAAAAATAAAAAGTTTAAAAATATCCGCCCTAGTAGGATTATTATAAGGATTTATGCCTTTTTATTGTGTAAAATTTAGGCCTTTCCTCAGCTTTTGCCCCAGTGAGTCCGAATTGCTTTCTGGCCTTCATTTAAAAAAAATTAATTATATACTTCTGGCCATGTTGGGTCTTTGTTGCTGCACGGGCTTTTCTCTAGTTGGCGCATGAGCTTCTCATTGCAGTGGCTTCTCTTGTTGGGGAGCACGGGTTCTAGGACAATTGGGCTCAGTAGTTGTGGCTCCCAAGCTCTAGAGCAGAAGCTCAGTAGCTGTGGTACATGGGCTTAGTCGCTCCATGGCATGTAGAATCTTCTTGGACCAGGGATTGAAACTGCGTCTCCCTGGCCTTCATTTTGAGACACAGGGCCAGATGGCAATAAAATTAGTAAATGTTAAAGATCATGTATGGATGTGAGAGTTGGACTGTAAAGAAAGCTGAGCATGGAAGAATTGATACTTTTGAACTGTGGTGTTGGAGAAGACTCTTGAGAGTCCCTTGGACTGCAAGGAGATCCAACCAGTCCATCCTAAAGGAGATTAGTCCTGGGTGTTCAATGGAAGGACTGATGCTGAAGCTGAAACTCCAGTACTTTGACCACCTCATGTGAAGAGTTGACTCATTGGAAAAGACCCTGATGCTGGAGGGATTGGGGGCAGGAGAAGAAGGGGACGACAGAGGATGAGATGGCTGGATGGCATCACCAACTAGATGGACATGTTTGAATAAACTCTGGGAGTTGGTGATGGACAGGGAGGCCAGGTGTGCTGTGACTCATTGGGTCGCAAAGAGTCAGACACGACTGAGCGACTGAACTGAACTGAACTGAACTGAAAGATCACTATTGGAAATGTTGCAAATTCACCTCTAGTGCCAGGACTTCTCTAGGCAGATACAAGGTCCATTGTAGAACTTTGTTCTGTTAAGATGGGCATCATTAAAGTCTTGAGGTGGAAAGGTCCTTGGTGGCCCCCACATTGAGCTAGAGGGGACACCGGGGACACCATCTCCAGCATGACACGGGCTGTTCCATCCCAAAGACTCTTGCTTACTGGTTCTGAACTGGGGGATTTTGCCCTCCAGAAACATTTGGCAATGTCTGGAGACATTTTGTTGTCATGACTCAGGGATGATACTAGCGTCTGGTGGACAGAGATCAAGGATGCTATCAAATATCCTACATTGTACAGGACAGTCCCCCACAACAAAGAATTACCCAACCCCAAATGTCAAGAGTGCCAAGATTGAGAAACCCTGGTCTAGTAAGAAAGCTGGATCAGAATTCCAATTCTATCATATATAGCTGTGTGACTTTGGGCAAGTTACTTAACTTGTTTTTACATCTGTAAAACAAGGATGATAGTATGAGCTAGTACCTCCATAAGACTGTTGTGAGCATTAAATGAATTCGTGGTATGTGCAGTGTTTAGATCTGTGACTGGGGCATGGGGAAACCCAATCTAGGAGTTTGGTTTTGAACAATCCCTCAGAACCATAACTCTGAGGTCAGAGCTCTTCCCCCAGGGACTACCCCATCCCCAGAGAAATCTTCTATTCCCTGGGCTGTGCATGCCCTTTCGCTGTAACTGACCCTGCTCTCAGACTTGTTACCACTCTGGGCTCTTTTCTGGGAAGACTCTAGTGTGTCAGTGTTGAAATAAGCCTCTTACAATGGCACCCAACAAGCCAGATGTCCTGGAAGCACAGAAGGACCACGCTCTTACCTGCCTTATTAGATGAGCCCTTTGATGAAGGCTGTCTCTGTCGGGCTGGCTTCTAAAACAAGAATTGTGTGCTGCCGCTGTCTGTTTACCCTTGACCAACTGGAACCTCCTTGCCTTTATTCTGCAGAGGAGGGGTGCTCAGGTACAGAGTGCTCTGGGCAGAAATCACAGAAAATATGGTGCTCCAATGACAAATGATGTACCAAAAAATAATTTTCCACTGAGCCTGAAAATTCAGTGAAAGAAACCCCCATTTTCCTTGAAGTGAAGTGGATTGTTACTGAACAGGAAAGAACTTCCCAGAAAAGCCAAGTAGAAGACCCTGACACCTGCATGCCTCACTCCTCTCCTCACCTCCCCTCCCCCGCTCAGTTGTGTCATTAGTCTTAGTCACTGCTTTAGCTCAGACGGTAAAGTGTCTGTCTGCAATGCAGGAGACCCAGGTTCAATCCCTGGATTGGGAAGATGCCCTGGAGAAGGCAATGGCAACCCACTCCAGTGCTCTTGCCTGGAAAATCCCGTGGACGGAGGAGCCTGGTAGGCTGCAGTCTGTGGGGTCACTAAGAGTCGGACACGGCTGAGTGACTTCACTTTCACTTTTCACTTTCATGCATTGGAGAAGGAAATGGCAACCCACTCCAGTGTTCTTGCCTGGAGAATCCCAGGGACCGGGGAGCCTTGTGGGCTGCCGTCTATGGGGTCGCACAGAGTTGGACACGACTGAAGTGACTTAGCAGCAGCAGCAGCAGCAATCCCCTCAGGAAGTAGCCTCTTCTACATATGGGAGCTCATAAAAGATTCTTCTTTGTCTAACAGCTTCATCCCACTGTAGCCTGGACAGTGACTGTTTGACACGTAATTACTGGGGCCCCTGCTCCAGTCAACAGCAAGAGCAAGGTCATTTCCAAACTTCCCAAAGTCTCAGGGGAGCCCACTTAAGCATTCCTCCCATAGACTTCTGAGAAGATCTGTTAAGCTGTAATGGCTTCAATTTGGTCCAATTAACCTCACACTGGGCTAACTTCTGCCCTTAGCTGTGTGTTGGCAGCTACTGCTGATTCCAGGTACAGTAGTGGGCAGGTAACAGTGGAAATTAACTTGGTGGATTAAAGGAACAAATGTTAACCATATCCTCCAAGCATGAGGGGGGACAACAACCTGCTGAAGCATCGCCCAGCAAACATGCACCATCCGCCCAGAAGTCTTCACAAAAGCCAAATCAAGTGGAAATGAAGTGCACGGCCAACTTAGATCATGAGGGAGGTTTGCTTGTTTGCTTTATGTTGTCAGGTGCTTTTTATTTGCAGAATATCTTGAATAGCCATTATTTTCAGCTCCTGTGATTATAAGTCTGAACCAGTGCCTTTCAAGGCATAAAGCCTTTTTAAAACCGCAACAACCCAGTTTTCTTTGGAATTTTCACTCTAAGTTAGAGTTTCAGAGTAAGGCTGCCCTATCCAAGTGGGAAACCTAGAGCCTGCTGTTTGCTTTATCACTCAGCATCCTTTTGGGGTCTCCTCCACATCCAGGATTATGCTCTTCTTCATATGGCTTTGAATGGACATGTTCGTTTCCCAGGGCTTCCCTGGTGGCTCAGTGGTAAAGAATCTGACTGTCAACGCAGGACATGCTGGTTCGATCCCTGGGTCGGGAAGATCCCCTGGAAAAGGAAATGCTAACCCACTCCAGTATTCTTGCCTGGGAAATCCCATGGACAGAGGAGCCTAGTTCAAGGGGTCGCAAAAGAGTCAGACATGACTCAGTGACTAAACATCAACAGCAGCAATGGGAAATGGCACTCGGACAACGAGCTCAGAGCCAGCCCTGGAGAGTTGCGGTCCTCTGACCCAGGAATCGGGACACAGATTCCAACCTGCATTCCACAGAACCCTGGGGTGTTCAGGGGGTTGAGGGAAAGGAGGGAGAAGCAAATCCCAACCTCTCTTCCTGTTCAACCAGAGTACCTCCACTTCGATACATTTTTAACCTTTAAAGATTTTTAACACTTACATAGAAAAGTGCACCTATCTGGAATGTGCAGCTCAGTGAGATTTTACAGACCCTGTGCATGTGTGGAACCAACCCTGCTCTAGAAGCAGAACGTTTCCAGCCCCCTGGTGCTCCTTTTGAGCGCTGCCCTCAAAAGGAGAGCCATGCTCTTGATTTCTGATAGTATCTCATTGATACATTCTGCACATTGAGGCCTCACATAGGTTTTTAAAAACTTTTTATTTTGGAATAATTATAGACTTACAGAAAGGTGCAAAGATAGTACAGCAAGGAACATAGAATTTTATGTTCTTTTTCAATGTTCACAATTTTTTTTCAAAAGAAGCTTAAAAACCAGTGGCTGAGTAGAAAATGGACAGGTTTTGGAGTTGGACCTCATGGGATTGAGTCGAAAGTGCTTTCCTTTATCCTCGTATAACCCAGACATGTCGTTAACCTTCCTGAGCTGCTGATAAGGTCCATACTACTTTCCTGTGGCTGGTAGGTTTAAAAAAAGTGAGGCACTGCGTGAGCATGTGTGTAAACCGGGGACACCGCATGGTGGTCTGGCTTCTCCGGGGCTCTCAGGGGAGAGCTGGATGATCAGGAGTGGCCCAGCACCGCCTGGCGGTTTGCAGCTTCATTTGGTTTGCAGGCATCATGGAGCACTCAGTTACCCCAACTCTTCTGTCCTTCCTCTGCCTCCCCTGCCGGCTGTAGCCTCTCTCCCCTGCTGTTCCTGTGGGCGGAGCACCAAGTAGGTGCGGCCCAGGAGGGAGGCCTGGGGAGGGCTGACCAAGCAGGTTCAGGAGGCCGTGTCCCATTCAGCTGCTGGGGCCAGGCCTGCCCTTGGTCCCTTACCTGTGGGCTGGCCATTGTGAAACCAACCTGCTTCCATGCCACCTGGAAAAGCCACCCCACCCCACCCCACCCCACCCCCCATTCTGGGGAAGGGTGTGGCTCCCTGCTCACAGAAGGAGAATTCCCACTATGGATGGGTGACAAAAGGCAGCCTCAAGGAGTGCCCTTACTAAACCGGAAGGCATCTGACCTCCTGTCCTTTCTGGGAGGACAGGAGGTCCTGAGTCAGACCCTGAGTCATCCCAGAGAAGATGAGCTGAGTTCATATGACCCATCTCAGAGGTCTGAACCTGCGCAGATAGGTGGGAGCCACCTGAGAGATAAACCCTGGGTGGGTGGGCTCAACAATGGACAAAGGCTGTGGGTCGGCTCCTGTCCACTCTGCCCATCTCAGGCTGTCCCTGCCACACCTCCAGGTCAGAGAAGGGGAAGGATGCAGAGGAAAGACTTGCTCCGTGGGTTGCCTGCCATCTCTCAGGTTTCAGAGCACGGCCTGACCTGTCTTTGGAGGCAGCTTTGCCATTCTGGGAAATGCCCCCTTTCCTTTCTTGGTGGTTAACCTTTCTGGGACACTTTAGGGTGGCGGTCTTAAGTCTAAGGTCAGGAAGCTCCAGGGAAGCAAGGGTGAGGGTGTGGCTGGTGGGGATGAGTATAACAAGAGACAGGACGGTAGGGAGGAACTTGAGCAATGTGGGAGAGAGGACTGGTCCTGGTGGGAACCTCAGACAGCCTGGACACCCTGTTACTTAAGATAGGTGTCATATATTGAATTCCTGCACGAGCCATGCACTGAGCTGAGTGCTTGGCATGTATTGTTGTCATTTAATCTCAGTAACCCTTTGGAGGTCATTAGCACCATTAGAATGTCCTTTAAGTAATTTGCCTAAGGTCATGTAGCTGGTAAGTGGCAGAGCTGGAATATGTTCCATCTGTGCAGCTCCAAACCCCTGTCTCCTTTCTCCTTCCCCCTTGTCTGCCATGGAGACTCTCAGCCTTCTGGTCTGTTCTGGAAAGGGTTATTCTCACCTAACTGCCTTCCATGCTTATTGGGAGCGACTGACAACTGTTATACAAATACTGAGGGCTATTGGTATTTTAACGAGAGCCTGGGTAGCAGAACAGCCACCAGCATTTCTGGAGACTTGTGGTTCTCAAAGTGAGGACACAGGCATTGCAGTTTGCAGATGCTATTCGCCTTCATTATCTCCTCTCTTTTTAGCAGACTCTAGAAGGCATCAGAATTACCTAGAGGGTTTGTTCAAACACAAATTGCTTGCCCACAACCCACAAGTGCCGAGTCTGTAGGTCTGGGGTGGGACCTAAGAATTTGCATTTTTCATTTCCAGGTGCTGCTCGTGGGCTGTCCTGGGGCTCACACTTTGAGAACCACTGCACTGTAGCACTCCTGTAAGATTAGATGAGCAGGTGTTATTAATGTTTCCATCTTTCAGAGAAAAAAATTGACATGTGGGGAGGTTTGGTGACTTGGGATTAAATGACAGTTAACAAAAAGCAGGAGCAGGGCTTTAAAACAGGATGTGACATCTTATAGCTCAGACCACTGCTTCTCAACAGGTCTATGTAGCACTGAGAGTTCTGCAGTGATGATCCTCCAAATTAAATGAACCACTTCTGGGTCATTTGGGTGACCACCAAGCCTCAAGTGCCTCCTGGCTCTTTGGGGCCTGCAGGCTGTGAAGGCAGTACCCCTAGTGAGGTGGGAGACCTGGGCCTCCCCAGAGGATGTGACAGGAAAAGCCTGCCAGAAGCCAAAGCCCGCGTTCACAGGCATGCAGACACACACCTGTGTCTCTACGCCTGTCTTTATCTAACAGCTTGTAGCAAGAATTGGCCAGCAAGGCACGAACCTTATCTTTAAGTGGAAGAGGCAGAGGTCTCGGATGGCCACAGTTAGAGGTGGCTTTCAAGGCTCGCTCCTGGCAGAACTTTGGTTTAATATGAAAGTGATGATCTTGAAGTGGCAAAAAAGCTCTGCAGTTATTAATGCTATTTCCCACCAGGTACCCAGTGCACAGGCATCCTCTGCCAATAGAGTTTCTATGGCCAAGTGCAGAAGCCAACGCAGACCCACACTAAATCTTCCATTTAATTGGTGTTGGCAATTTAGTTTCAGCAAAACCAGACACTTACCTAAGTACCATAAAGTTTAAGGGGTTTTAATTAAATTTCATATCTAGCTTATATTTAGTTTGGATATAGTCAAGAAACATAGTGAAATAATTTAAATCAGTGATAAGAGGCTTGAGGGATTGTTTTTTTAAACAGAGAGATCTACTTCTTATGTTTAAGAAATTCTGCTCATGAGATAATAATGAGACAATGTAAGTGAAAGCTCTGAACTGTGAAGTGCCATATATATGTTCATCCTTAATTGTTTTTTTCAGTTTCTTCTTTTAAATAGCATACTTAAAAATTGAGGTATAGTTGATTTACAGTATTCTGTGTCAGGTGTATGACAGTGATTTGCAATTTTTAAAGGTTATACTCCATTTAAAGGTTATACTCCATTTGGAGAAGGAAATGGCAACCCACTCCAGTACTCTGCCTGGAGAATCCCATGGATGGAGGGGCCTGGTAGGCTGCAGACCATGGGGTTGCAAAGAGTCGGACATGACTGAGCGACTTCACTTCACTCACTTCATACTTTATCACTGGAGAAGGAAATGGCAACCCACTCCAGTATTCTTTCCTGGAGAATCCCATGGACAGAGGGCCTGGCTGGCCATGGTCCATGGGGTCGCAGAGAGTCGGACATGACTGAAGTGACTAAGCACGCATACTCCATTTACACTTATAAAAAATTGGCTGTATTCCCTGTGCTGTACAATATATACTTGTAGCTTTTTTATACATGGTAGTTTGCACTTCTTAACTGCATACCCCTATCTCTCTCCTCCCACTTCTCTCCCCACTGGTAACCACCAGTTTGTTTTCTATATCTGTGAGTCTGTTTCTTTGTTATAGTCACTAGTTTGTTTTATTTTCTTTTATTCCACTTACAACTAATATCATACAGTATTTATCTTTCTCTGACTTATTTCACTAAGTGTAATTGCCTCCAAGTTCATGCATGTTGTTGCAAATGGCAGCATTTCATTCTTTTTTATGGCTGAGTAGTATTCTGTTGTGTGTTCACATCTTCTTGATCCTTTCATCTGTTGATGGACACTAAAGTTGTTTACATATCTTCAGTTCAGTCACTCAGTTGTGTCTGACTCTCTGCGACCCCATGGACTGCAGCATGCCAGGCCTCTCTGTCCATCACCAGCTCCTGGAGTTTACTCACACTCATGTCCATTGAATTGGTGATGCCATCCAACCATCTCATCCTCTGTCGTCCCCTTTTCTTCTCACCTTCAATCTTTCCCAGTATCAGGGTCTTTTCAAATAAGTCAGTTCCTCACGTCAGGTGGCCAAAGTATTGGAGTTTCAGCTTCAGCATCAGTCCTTCCAATGAACACTCAGGACTGATCTCCTTTAGGATGGACTGGTTGGATCTCCTTGCAGTCCAAGGGACTCTCAAGAGTCTTCTCCAGCACCACAGTTCAAAAGCATTAATTCTCCTGTGCTCAGCTTTCTTTATAGTCCAACTCTCACATCCATACATGACTTTTGGAAAAACTATAGCCTGGATTAGATGGACCTTTGTTGGCAAAGTAATGTCTCTGCTTTTTAATATGCTATCTAGGTCCATATCTTGGTTATTATAAATAATCCTGCTATGAACATTGGGGTGCATGTAGCTTTCTGAATTAGTACTTTTGTTTCAGATATATATGATCAGAAGTGGAATTTCTGGGTCATAGGTAGGTCTAATTTTAGTTTTTTGAGGAATCTGAATATTGTTTCCCAAAGAGGCTACACCAACATTCCCACCAACAATGTACAATGGTTTTCTTTCTTCTATATCCTTGCCAACATTTGTTATGTGTCCTTTTTGATGACAGTCATTCTAACAAGTCTCAGGTGATATCTCCTTGTGGTTTTGATTTGCACTTCTCTGATGATTAACGATGTTGAACATCTTTCCATGCACCCATTTCTGTCCTTATTTTTCCCCAGCTTTATTGAGATATAATTGACTTACAACATTATGTAAGGTTAAGGTGTACAAGGTAGTGATTTGATACATGCATATATTGCAAAATAAGGTTAGTTAACACATCTACCACCTCACATAGTTACATTATGTGTGTGTGATGAGAACTTTTAGAATATACTCTTATCAACTTTCAAATATACAATACAGTATTGTGAATTATAGTTGCCATGCTGTATAATACATCCCTAGAAGTTACTCATCTTATAACTGAAAGTTTATAAAAACCTTTTTACCATCTTCACCCATTTTCCCACCTCCACACCCTTCCCTTTAGCAATTGCCAATCTGTTCTCTGTTCCTATGAGCTTGGTAATTTTAGATGTCACATATAATGAGAGGGTGCATATATATATATATAGTCCCTTAGTCTTGTCTAACTCTTTGCGACCCCATTGATTGTAGACTGGTGTAGCCCTCCGGGTTCCTCTGTCCATGGGAATTCTCCAGGCAAAAATACTAGAGTGGGTTGCCACGCCTTCCTCCTGGGAATCCTCCCAACCCAAGGATCAAACCCTGGTCTCCTGGACTGCAGGCAGATTCCTTACCGGTTGAGCTACTAGGGAAGCCCATAGTGTCTGTTTTCCTCCCTCCTTACTGTTCTGTCTGTCCTTTTGCAAAGTACTAGCTGACTGCCCCACCTACTTCTGTAATTCTGCACTTCCCTCTTCCTGCCCCTCCCACCACATTCTTAGAGCAGAACCAGCCACTTGGCTCCAGCTAGAAGTGATCAGTTCCATGGAGCCCAATTCCAGGGCTTGCCGAGGGAGGCTAGATTCTATTCTGCTAGACCTGGGTGGGGCCTTGGAGGTCTTCTGGTCCCTCCTATGTGATATGAGGAAGTGAAACCAGAGACACTGGCCCTGAACTTCTCAATACCACAGAGAGAGTCAGTGCCAGGTCCAGGAATGAACTGTCTGGATTCATTTTGAATAAATTCTCTTTTCCCCATTCTTTCTGTTATACACCAGGGTGGAAAAAGGAGCCAACTTTTCTGGAGACTCAGGACCCATTTGGCAGAGAAGCACATAGAAAAGCCAGAGAATGCAGCCTGGAGAGATGGAAGATGCCAGTCAGGTCTCACTAGTGTCTAGGAATGGAAGGTAAGAAGGCAGAGGGAATGGTTTCTAGTGCTTAGAAAGTTGCCCTGAAATGGTTCTATGTTCTCAAAAGCTTCAGAATGAAGGCTAAGGTATTCCTGTTAAAGATATACTGAGAGGACTCTTTGTCTTGGCAGAATTCTTTTTTTTTTTTTTCCTTCTATTTTTACCCCTTAAAATGGGAATTTCAAAGGCTCACTTGCAGGAAGGGGAGAGGCCTATGAGGAGGATAGTGAGTCACTGCAGAAAACGAAGGCCTTAGGAGGGGGAGGGAGCTGATGCTCTGAAACAGGGAAGAGGAGGCCCTTTTTAGTCACAGCATGCGTCAATCATTGCAGCTTGGCAAATGGCAGTGAACCTAGGAGGACTTTCTTTCATACTGGAATCAGGAACCTAAGCCTTAGGATATTTTCATTTAAGTAAATATTTTGCTGGAAATTTTTAAAAAGTTAAAAGGATTAAAGACTTGGAATACGTCAAATATGTAGAATCAGGCCCAGGCATTACCTTAAGAGAGGAGTGTGTTTAGTTTTTTTTTTTTCATTTTTAAATCATTGCCTCAGAAATCAGTATGTGGTATATTTTGCTGCATGAAAATTTGAAATGGCAAATGTTTTTAGCTGTTTGAACATGAAGATACTTATCAGAAATACAAAACAGTCCAACCCTCCCTTTCCAGATCCTAATATACAGTCAAAGGCCCACAATTCGTCTTTAATCAGATAAAGAGATCCCTGGTGCTTCGTAGGCTGAACTCTTCTCAGGACAATGGTATGTCTTAAATCAAAACCACATCTCAGTTCTGGATATAGGTTTACATTATGAGTGGTGACTTTTAACTTCATTCCAGTTGATTTATGATATAAGCGAGGCATAGAGTTTGGCTCATAGCAGTAATTCATGTTCTGCGATGGAGCTCCAAGTTTCCAGAAATATGGTGTCATCTAGGTGGCCAGTCCAGTGAGCCTGAGTCACTGTCGCGGGACGCATGCTTGATAATTCAGCCACACCCCCGGGCTTCAACTCCAGAGGCTGGCCAGAGAGATGTATGTGTGATTCACACCGTCTAATCTGTGACACTCTCCTTCAGTTACGACTTCATTTCCCCCAAATAAGGCTTCAGTGGTTCAAATCTGTGCCACAGTGGCAACTGGGCAGTTCAGGGAAAGAAAGATTGTTTCTAAGTCCTCTTGCACCACCACATGCCTGAGTGAACAGGACGCCTGTATTTCCATGTTCACATGAGAAATGCTCTCCTCCCTAGAGCCACACTCCCTGCCTTCAGATGATTTATACCATTGTAAGAAGGTAGGCTTGTCAGAGTACGTCAATGCTAACAAGACCCACATCTGAGGAAGCAGCATAGGAAATCTCTCCAAGCTCTCCAAACCCTGCCGTTTGCGTGAAAACAGACTAGATGTGTGCACTCTTCCAAGTGCCTCATAAAGGGCCACAGAGGAGGGCACGAGCATGAAGAAAACCACTGCCTCAATCACCTCCTCCTCCTCTTCATATCTGTGAGGAGCCTCAGCCGCCAGGCTCACAGGCCTCCTGATGAGGAACTAGCAGAAAGTGGGCCCACTGGCCTGTCCATTAACTTGAATAAAATGTCCCATCCACATATAAGAACTCCTTTGCCCACGTTTAGACCAATATCTTAAATTTCTGATAGGCATGTAGTTAGCCCCTGACTAATTCATATGCACAAACTAATTGGGTAAATGTTGAGATTTGCTAAAAACCTGAGACCTGATACACCCCAGTGGAGGAGAGGGTCAAGAAAGCTAATACTTCTCTCTTGTTCTTAAGAGAAGAAGAAGCCAAGCATTCCTGCAAGGTGGATACAGCAGAGCACCCAGGATATGGGACAGGGTGGGGCAGAAATGACAACTAAGTCCATCTCACAGGCCTAATCCAAAGAGTTTCTAGTGGTCGCCTCTAGCACCTTGTTAAAAAGCATTCTGGGTGGCATCCAGGCTCACCAGGAAAGAAGTCGTGATTGTTAAGCCAAGTCTGCTTTGGACATGGGGTAGAGAGGTTGCAGAGTTTGCCATCCTGGGTAGGTACCTACACAATAGCTAAGAATTCTGTTGATCAGTTCATCTAGCAGGTAAGCTAGATCAAATTTAATTTTGCCTCCAATCTCTACAGGTTTTCTCAGCATCCAATACCGACTGGAAGAAGCTCCTGCCAGCCATGTAAGAAGGACAATGTCAGGTTCTAATCAGGGAGAGCCTTGGAGAGCTGAGGAGATTCCCCAATTTCTTCCTGCTCATAATTTTCAGTGCCTGACGTCCATTTCCACAGAGGAATTAGCAGTAAGTTCTCTAAAAGGGGAGCTGATTGCTGATTTGCTTGTTTTAAGGGATGAGGTAGAAGAGAGGAGTTGGGGAGACTTTGCTTTTCCCAAGAGCTGGTCACAGGAGAAGAAAGTGCTCTTTGTTGGTTGTAGCAGCTCTGGACTGGAAAGAAAAGCAGGTCAAACACCTGGGCCTGTGTACTGGGCATTGTGCCATCCTCCTGGGAGGATAGGTGTGGGGTGGGGCGGGCACAGGCAGGTGACATAGACACTGAACAAGTAGGAGTCCCGTTTAAAATGACATGTGTCATCAGTGTAGCACCTGCCTTCTAGCACTGATGGAGGGAGCTACGGTTTGGCTGCTGTGCAGCAGTGCACTGGGTAGATAAAGTGTGACCAGGGAAGCTGGAAGAAGACTCGAGGAGCTGTGGGGACTGCAGACATGTTTATTCTCTCTGGGCAGCAGCAGCAAGGAATCTTCAAAGACTACTGATACACTAAGACAGACAAAAGTGGCCCATTGCCAAGTGGGCATGCAGGCCAAGTGCTACCAAGGTCAGCAATATCACTGTTTACAAAACATAAGAGATCAAGCCCTGAGCCTTTGGAGTGGGAGCACTGACTCAAAGACCCTAGACGACCAGAGAACTAACCCTAGGAAGTATCAAATAGTGAGAACTCACACAAAGTAAACCACCTGAATACAACAATCAGCATCACCCAACTACCAGTAGCACCCTGTGCAGGATGCCTCATCTAAACAACAAACAAAACAAAAATACAATCCAAATCATCAGCAGACAGGATTACCACCTCACTCAGCCTTGCCCATCTGAAGAAAAACAATCAAACAAAAACTCAGCACAAATCTCACCCTATATGAAGCTTACACAAACCACTGGACCAATCTTAGGAGGGGAGAAACCAAAAGGAAGAAATAATTCAACCTTGAAGCCTGGGAAAAGGAGACCTCAAACACAATAAGTTAAAAAAAATAATGAAAAGGCAGAGAAATACTACACCAATGAAAGAACAAACTAGAAACACAAAAAAAGAAATAAGTAAACTACCTGAAAAAGAATTCAGAATAATGATAGTAAAGATGATCAAAAACCTTGAAAACAAAATGGGGAAAATGCAAGAATCAATTAACAAAGACCTAGAAGAATTAAAGAATAACCATACAGAGACAAACAATTACTGAAATTAAAAATGCTTTAGAAGGAATCAATAACAATATCTGAAGCAGAAGAGTGAATCAGTGAGCTGGAAGATAAAATGGTGGAAATAACTTCTGAAGAGCAGAATAAAGTAAAAATAATGAAAAGAGCTGAAGATAGTCTCAGAGACTTCTGGGACAATATCAAATGCACCAACATTCGAATTATAGGGGTCTCAGAAGAAGAACAGAAAAAGAAAGGGTATGAGAAAATTTTTGAAAAGACTATAGTTAAAAATTTCCCCAACATGGAAAAGGAAATAGGCAACTCCAAGAGGCACAGAGAGTCCCACATGGAATAAACCTAAAGAGAAACATGCTGCAACACATATTAATCAAGCAAACAAAGACTAAACACAAAGAAAGAATATTAAAAGCAGCAAGGGAGAAGCAACAAGTAACATAAAAGGGAAACCCCATACTCTTAACAGCTGATCTTTCAGCAGAAACTCTGAAGGCCAGAAGGGAATGGCAAGATATATTTAAAGTACTAAAATGGAAAAAAAATCTACAACCAAGATTATTGTACCCAGCAAGGATCTTTTTCAAAATTGATGGAGAAATAAAAAGCTTTTCAGACAAGCAAAAGTTAAGAGAATTCAGTACCACCAAAGCAGCTTTACAACAAATGTTAAATGTTGGGGGCCAGAGTGAGGTACTCCGCCCATGGCAAAGGTCATGAGGAAGGAGGCTCAACATACGCAAAGGTGGGATCGAGCCTCAGGAGTCCCCCTGGAAATCCTCGAGCATCTACCCCCATTAACCAGAGCCTGCCTACTTTACTACTTTGTGCTCTCACCTACACCTCTGACTTTACGGGGGGCTGTACCCCACCACCTCTTTTGGAAAAGGAGTTAACTTAGAGCTCCAGTTAATAATAATTCCTGGGAGATAAGAGTGTTTTAACCTACAAACTCCTCTGAAGGTTCTCTGGCCTGCCTGACAGGCTTGTCCGGCCACATGTGATTGCTCACAGCCTCCCAACCGTGAGAGGCACGAGATGCTTTAAACCTTCTAAAAACAGGTTCCTTAGAAAAGTTAGAAAACTATTAGTATAAGTATAATGGGCTGATTAGAAATTGTGTTGGTGAAGGGTTTTTCATTTGTTGAGCCAATGTTTGTTGCTAAGTCTCCATATCCCCTGCCCTTACACACATTAATGAATATATAGAAGAAATAAGTATTAACCTTTGATATTAATCACGTTAGACCTTAGGCTAAGTAAATGCTTTCCTTAACTAAAACCCACTATACCCTCACCCTGTAGGAATGTAACTTTATTTGGGTGGCGTCTGTTTTAAGAATAATCACCCCTGGAGAAATAAGTGTCCTGGTTGACTGACCGTTGTCACAAGGAGAGGGTTGTAAATTGTCAGCAGGCCCCCCTGGCCAGAAGATGATGTAACACCCCTAAGACCTCTGTATACATTTGTGTGAAGCACCTGACTTTAATAAAAGTCAGGACTGCTGTCCCCACGTGACTTTTGTATAACATCTCAGTGTATAAAAACAGACTCTGGAAAATAAAGAATTGGGATCAGTTTCTCGAAATACTGGTCTCCCCATGTCGCTCTCTCTCTCACTCTGGTTGAGTCTCCATCTGGAGCGCGGAACCCGCCATGCTTACTAATTATGCCTGGGCTTCTAAGATCCGACTGGGGAGGCCTCAGTGTCTCCTCTCCTTCGGGAGAACGGAAGGATGCCTGTGGCCTACGTAAGTGGTGCAAACTTCTTGTCTTGAAGTTTTATTGGTCTCCCGCGTAAACCAAGCTACTCAGCCTCTTTTCTCCACTGAATTTTCCTACTGAGCTATCCTTATTCTATTACTCTTTATATCTTTAATTAATATCTAATTGAAGCTATGGTATCCTGACCCTCGCCGACGCCGTCCCCGCTTCAGATATCCTGGATCAGCCGGGGCTGGACCCCAGCAGTTAAAGGGACTTATATAGTCAAGAAATACAAGAGAAGAAAACAGATTTACAAAATCAACCCCAAACAATTAAGAAAATGGCAATAGGAACACATATATCAAAAATTACTTTAAATGTAAATGGATTAAATGCTCCAAGCAAAAGACACAAGATCCATATATGTGCTGTCTAAAAGAAACCCACTTCAGACCTAAAGACACATAGAGACTGAAAGTGAGAGGATGGAAAAATATATTCCATGCAAATGGAAAGCAAAAGAAAGCTGGAGTAGCAATGTTTCATATCAGACAAAATAGACCTTAAAATGAGGAAGATTACAAGAGAAGGAGGACACTACATAATGATCAAGGGATCAATCCAAGAGGAAGATACAACAATTGTAAATATCTATGCACCCAACATAGGATCACCTCAATACATACGACAAACACTAACAGACAAAAGGAGAAATTGATAGTAACACAATAATAGAAGGAGACTTTAACACCCCACTCACACCAATGGACCAATCATCAAAACTGAAAATTAAGAAGGAAACACAAATCTTACATGATACATTAGATGAGATGGATCTCATTGATATCTTCAGGACATTGCCTCCAAAAGCAGAAGAATACACCTTCTTCTCAAGTGCACATGGAACATTCTCCAGGATAGATCACATCTTGGGTCACAAGTCAAACCTCAGTAAATTTAAGAAAATTGAAATCATATCAAGCATCTTCTCTGACCACAATGCTATGAGTCTAGATATCAAGTACAAAAAAAAAAAAGATGTAAGAAACACAAACACATGGAGATTAAACAACACGTTTCTAAATAACCAACAGGTTACCGAAGAAGTCAAAAGGGAAATCAAAAAATTTCTGGAAACAAATGACAATGAAAACATGACAACTCAAAACCTATGGGATATAGCAAAAGCAGTTCTAAGAGGGATGTTTATAGCAATACAGTCCTACCTCAAGAAACAAGAAAAATATCGACTAGATAACCTAACATTATCCCTAAAACAACTGGAAAAAGAAGAACAAAAAAACCCAAAAATTAGTAGAAGGAAAGAAATCACAGATCCAAGCAGAAAGAAATGAAAAAGAAATGAAAGAAACAGTAGTAAAGATGAATAAAATTAAAAGCTGGTTCTTTGAAAAGATAAACAAAATGGACAAACCTTTAGCCAGATTCATCAAGAAAAAAAGAGAGAAGAATCAAATCAACAAAATTAGAAATGAAAAAGGAGAGGTTACAACAGACAATGCAGAAATACAAAGGATTATAAGAGACTATTATGAACAACTATATGGCAATAAAATGGATAATCTGGAAGAAATGGAAAGATTCCTAGAAAAGTTCAATCTTCTAAGACTGAACCAGGAAGAAATAGAAATTATGCACAACCCAATTACAAGCACTGAAATTGAACCTGTGATCAAAAATCTCCCCCAAAACAAAAGCCCAGGACCAGATGGCTTTACAGGAGAATTTTATTTAAACATATTTAGATAAGAGCTAATGCATATTCTTTTAAAACTCTTTCAAAAAATTGAACAGGAAGGGACACTTCCAAACTCATTCTATGAGGCCACCATCACCCTGATACCAAAACCAGACAAAGACAACACAAAAAAAGAAAACTACAGGCCAATATCACTGATGAACATAGATGCAAAAATCCTCAACAAAATTTTAGCAAAAAGAATTCAGCAACATATCAAAAAGCTCATACACCATGATCAAGTTGGGTTTATTTGGCAAAACTAATGCAATTATGTAAAGTTTAAAAATAAAATAAAATTTTAAAAAATAAAATAAAAAAAAAAATAAAGAATAAACTAAAATCAGAAATTTACCAACCAAGGCTATTTTAAAATAAAATTCCACTTGTGATAGTCTAAAAAAAAAAAGAAATTCAAGGATTCTTCAATATACACAAATCAATCAATGTGATACACCATATTAACAAATTGAAAGATAAAAGACATAAGATAATCTCAATAGATGCAGAAAAAGCCTTTGACAAAATTCAGCACCCATTTATGATTAAAACTTCAAAAAATGGGCAAAGAAGGAACCTACCTCAACATAGTGAAGGCCATATATGATGAGCCTACAGCAAACATTATTCTCAATGGTGAAAACTGAAAGCATTCCCCCTAAGATCAGGAACAAGGCAAGAGTGTGTACTTTCACCGCTATTATTCAACATAGTTCTGGAAGTCCTAGCTACAGCAATCAGAGAAGAAAAATAAATAAAAGGAATCCAGGTCAGAAAAGAAGAAGTAAAGCTCTCACTGTTTTCAGATGACATTATACTGTACATAGAAAACCCTAAAAATAGTATCAGAAAATTACTAGAGCTAATCAGTGAATTTAGCAAAGTTTCAGGATACAAAATCAATACACAGAAATCACTTGGATTTCTATATACTAACAATGGAAAATCAGAAAGAGAAATTAGGGAATCTATCCCATTCACTATTGCAAAAAGAATTAAATATCTAGGAATAAACTTACCTAAGGAGACAAAAGAACTGTACACAGAAAATTATAAGACACTGATGAAAGAAATAAAAGATGACATAAACAGATGGAGAGATATTCCATGTTCCTGGGAAGAAAGAATCAATATTGTGAAAATGACTATACTACCACATGCAATCTACAGATTTAATGTGATCCCTATCAAATTACCAATGGCATTTTTCACAGAACTAGAACAAACAATTTCACAATTCATATGGAAACACAAAAGACCCCAAATAGCCAAAGCAGTCTTGAGAAAGAAGAATGGAGCTGTAGGAATCAACCTTCCAGACTTCAGATTATACTACAAAGCTTCAGTCATCAAGACAGTATGGTACTGGCACAAAAAGAGAAATATAGACCAATGGAACAAGATAGAAGCCCAGAAATAAACCCATGCGCCTATGGGTACCTTATTTTTTACAAAATAGGCAAGAATATACAATGTTGCAAAGACAGCCTATTCAATAAATGGTGCTGGGAAAACCGGACAGTTACATGTAAAAGAATGAAATTAGAACGCTTTCTAACACCATCAGTTCAGCTCAATTCAGTTGCTCAGTCGTGTCCAACTCTTTGCGATCCCATGAACCACAGCACTCCAGGCCTCCCTGTCCAACACCACTCCCAGAGTTTACTCAAACTCATGTCCATTGAGTTGGTGATGCCATCCAACCATCTCATGCTCTGTCATCCCCTTCTCCCCCTGCCCTCAATCTTTACCAGCATCAGGGTCTTTGCAGATGAGTCAGCTCTTCACATCAGGTGGCCAAAGTACTGGAGTTCTAGCTTCAACATCAGTCCTTCCAATGAATACCCAGGACTGATCTCCTTTAGGATGAATGGGTTGGATCTCCTTGCAGTCCAAGGGACTCTCAAGAGTCTTCTCCAACACCACAGTTCAAAAGCATCAGTTCTTCGGTGCTCAGCTTTCTTTAGAGTCCAACTCTCACATCCATACATGACTACTGGAAAAACCATAGTCTTGACTAGACAGACCTTTGTTGACAAAGTAATGTCTCTGCTTTTTAATATGCTGTCTAGGTTGGTCATAACTTTCCTTCCAAGGAGTAAGCATCTTTTAATTTCATGGCTGCAATCACCATCTGCAGTGATTTTGGAGCCCCCCAAAATAAAGTCTTCCACTGTTTCCCCATCTATTTGCCATGAAGTGATGGACCGGATGCCATGATCTTTGTTTTCAGAGTGTTGAGCTTTAAGCCAACTTGTTCACTCTCCTCTTTCACTTTCATCAAGAGGCTCTTTAGTTCTTCTTTGCTTTCTGCCATAAGGGTGGTGTCAACTGTATATCTGAGGTTATTGATATTTCTCCTGGCAAACTTGATTCCAGCCTGTACTTCTTCTAGCCCAGCATTTCTCATGATGTACTCTGCATATAAGTTAAATAAGCAGGGTGACAATATACAGCCTCGACGTACTCCTTTTCCTATTTGGAACCAGTCTGTTGTTCCATGTCCAGTTCTAGCTGTTGCTTCCTGACCTGCATACAGATTTCTCAAGAGGCAGGTCAGGTGGTCTGGTATTCCCATCTCTTTCAGAATTTTCCACAGTTTGTTGTGATCCACACAGTCAAAGGCTTTGGCGTAGTCAATAAAGCAGGAATAGATGTTTTTCTGGAACTCTCTTGCTTTGTTGATGATCCAGCAGATTTTGGCAGTTTGATCTCTGGTTCCTCTGCCTTTTCTAAAACCAGCTTGAACAACTGGAAGTTCATGGTTTATGTATTGCTGAAGCCTGGCTTGGAGAATTGTGAGCATTATGTTACTAGTGTATGAGATGAGTGCAATTGTGTGGTAGTTTGAGCATTCTTTGGCATTGCCTTTCTTTGGGGTTGGAATGAAAATTGATCTTTTCCAGTCCTGTGGCCACTGCTGAGTTTTCCAAATTTGCTGGCATATTGAGTGCAGCACTTTCACAGCATCATCTTTCAGGATTTGAAATAGCTCCACTGGAATTCCATCACCTCCACTAGCTTTGTTCATAGTGATGCTTTCTAAGG
>NW_011494945.1:6891542-6916990 GCF_000754665.1 Bison bison bison | reverse complement strand
CTTAATATCTTCTGCTTCTGTAAGGTCCCTACCATTTCTGTCCTTTATTGAGCCCATCTTTGCATGAAATGTTCCTTTGATATCTCTGATTTTCTTGAGGAGATCTCTAGTCTTTCCCACTCTATTGTTTTCCTCTATTTCTTTGCATTGATTGCTGAGGAAGGTTTTCTTATCTCTCCTTGCTATTCTTTGGAACTCTGCATTCAAATGGGTATATCTTTCCTTTTCTCCTTTGCTTTTCACTTCTCTTCTTTGCACAGCTATTTGTAAGGCCTCCTCAGACAGCCATTTTGCTTTTTTGCATTTCTTTTCCATGGGGATGGTCTTGATCCCTGTCTCCTGTACAATGTCATGAACCTCCGTCCATAGTCCATCAGGCACTCTGTCTATCAGATCTAGTCCCTTAAATCTATTTCTCACTTCCACTGTATAATCATAAGGAATTTTATTTAGGTCATACCTGAATGGTCTAATGGTTTCCCCCATTTTCTTCAATTTAAGTCTGAATTTTGCAATAAGGAGTTCATGATCTGAGCCACAGTCCACTCCTGGTCTTGTTTTTGCTAACTGTATAGAGCTTCTCCATTTTTGGCTGCAAAGAATATAATCAATCTGATTTTGGTGTTGACCATCTGGTGATGTCCACAAAGATAACTCAAAGTAGATTAAAGACCAAAATGTAAGACCAGAAACTATAAAACTCTTTGAGGAAAACACAAGGAGAACACTTGATGACATAAATCAAAGCAAGATCCTCTATGACCCACCTCCTAGAGTAATGCAAATAAAAACAAAAGTAAATAAGTCAGATCTGATTAAACTTAAAAGCTTTTGCACAGCAAAGCAAACTATAAGCAAGGTGAAAAGACAACCCTCCGAATGGGAGAAAATAATAGCAAATGAAGCAACTGACAAAGGATACATTTCCAAAATATATAAGCAGCTCACACAACTCAATGCCAGAAAAACAACCCAATGAAAAAGTGGGAAAAAGATGTAAACAGACATTTCTCCAAAGAAGACATACAGATGGCTAACACTATGAAAAGATGTTCAACATTGC
Organism: Bison bison bison; assembly: GCF_000754665.1. Classification (NCBI taxonomy): domain Eukaryota; kingdom Metazoa; phylum Chordata; class Mammalia; order Artiodactyla; family Bovidae; genus Bison; species Bison bison. The sequence goes on along the minus strand of NW_011494945.1, from coordinate 6,915,927 downwards.
TCATTATTAGACAAATGCAAATAAAAACTACAATGAGATATCAACTCACACCAGTCAGAATCAATTCAGTTCAGTTCAGTCACTCAGTCATGTCCGACTCTTTGCGACCCCATGAATTGCAGCACACCAGGCCTCCCCGTCCATCACTAACTCCTGGAGTCCATTCAAACTCACGTCCATCGAGTCGGTGATGCCATCCAGCCATCTCATCCTCTGTCATCCCCTTTTCCTCCTGCCCCCAATCCTTCCCAGCATCAGAGTTTTTCCAATGAGTCAACTCTTCACATGAGGTGGCCAAAGTACTGGAGTTTCAGCTTTAACATCATTCCTTCCAAAGAACACCCAGGACTGATCTCCTTCGGAATGGACTGGTTGGATCTCCTTGCAGTCCAAGGGACTCTCAAGAGTCTTCTCCAACACCACAGTTCAAAAGCATCAATTTTTCGACGCTCAGCTTACTCAGCCATAAAAAGGAACATGTTTGAGTCAGTTCTGATGAGGGGGATGAACCTAGAACCTATTTATACAGAGTGAAGTAAGTCAGAAAGAGAAAGATAAATATCATATTCTAATGCACATATACAGAATCTAGAAAAATGGTACTGAAGAATTTATTTACAGGGCAGCAATGGAGAAACAGACCTAGAGAATAGACTTATGGACGTGGGGAGAGGGGAGGAGAGGGTGAGATGTATGGAGAGAGTAACATGGAAACTTACATTCAGTTCAGTTCAGTTCAGTTGCTCAGTCGTGTCCGATTACCATATGTAAAATTGATAGCTAAGGGGAATTTGCTCTGTGGCTCAGGAAACTCAAACAGGGGCTCTGTATCAACCTAGAGGGGTGGAATGGGGAGGGAGATGGGAGGGAGGTTCAGGAGGGAGGGGATATGTATATACCTATGGCTGATTCATGTTGAAGTTTGGCAGAAAACAATGAAATTCTGTAAAGCAACTATCCGTCAATAACAAAATAAATTAAAAACAAAAAAAATGACATGTTTAAAACTACACTGAGTGATTTCTGACTCTTCCTCTTATAAAATGATGATTAAAGGAAAATATATTGATAATTTGACTATATAAGTGGAAATAAAAGGCACTGACCTACAGTTTAGGTAAAGAGGACATCCATGGAGATATAAAAATGTTAGCTTCACAGTCAAAGACTTGGCCTTTCCTTCTGTAGAAATAGAAGCTATTTCTACTTCTAAATTTATAAATCTACAAAATTATAGAAATGGACTACAGCAAGCTGACAGGTTTCTTCTGGTTTAATTTTTATTTGTGAAGGCTGAACTGATCTCTAATTTCTATGTCACAAAAAGATTTCTATCCCTAGTAAACTTGCTTCTTTCACTATTTTATACTCATTCCTAAAGCACTGGGTCAGTACCCAATTAAGTCTTTTAAGGAAAGTCAGTATAAATTCTTTTTCATGGCCCAAATATTCTTTGAAAAATGAAGAAAAACAAAATATGCTAATTTTTCCTTGGAAAATTAGCTGAGGCTATTTTATGAATTGAAAGTCTTAAAATTAAATCACTTCACTTGAAAGAAGCCAGAGAACATATTCGTTCTCAGTGCTTCCTGCCTCTTGCCTGGTTGGTGGACATTTCCAGAGAATTGCGTGCCAAAATTCTACACGTCTGGTCTTTAAACCTGTTTTCCAAGCCTGCCCTCCAGTTGTTTGTGAAGAAACATGCCTTTGATGGTAAATGGAAACATATCCAGTGTCAAGTTCCATGCTCTTAACTCTAAAATTAGAAAGTCTTGATGTGGGAGGAGGGCAGTGAATGTAGGAATGACGGTAGTTACTCAGAAAGAAACGCAAATTAGATGGGACTGTACAGATTTTGTAATATGTGTTTTCTTTCATTTTTCTCATGAAATCAGGGATTTTTATAAGAGGAGCAAAGCAGGGGGTGGGGTGCAGGGTATGAGTCCAAGGAGAGGGTGAGAAGAGAGCCATGGTCTTGGTTTAGAGTTTGTAACAAAACAGGAAGCTCCACCTCTGACCCAGCCCCAATTCCTTTCACCCCATAAATAGCCTCAGTTCCCCTCTGTTTTCTTCATTTTTACTTCTCTTTTTAAAATAATTAAAAAAAATGTTTATTGGAGTATAGTTGATTGAAAATGTTGTGTTAGTTTCGGGTGTACAGCAAAGTGATTCAGTTATACATAGGTCCATTCTTTTTCAAATGCTTTTCCTATTTGGGTTATTACAGCATTGAGCAGCATCCTCTGTGCTGTCTGCAGTACATCCTTGTTGGTTATATATTTTAAATATAGCGTGTACATGTTACTCACAAACTCCCAATCTCTCCCCACCCCTGACCCTTCCTCACTAGTGACCATGAGTTCCATTCTCAAAGACTGAGTCTGTTTCTGTTTTGTAAATAAGTTCAATTGTATCATTTTTTTAGATGCTATATATAAGTGATATGGTATATTTGTCTTTCTTTGATTTATTTCACTCACTATGATAATCTCCAGGTCCATCCATGTTGCTACAAATGGCATTATTTCATTCTTTTTAATGGCTGTGTAATGTTCCATTGTATATATGTACCACACCTTTTTTTTTTTTTCTCCATTCATCTGTTGATGGACATTTAGGACATTGTTTCCATGTCTTGGCTATTGTAAATAGTGGTGCTGTGAGCATAGGGGTGCAGGTATCTTTTTGAATATTGATTTTCTCTGGATATATGCCCAGTAGTGGGATTGTTGGATCATATGATAAATACATTTTTAGTTTCAGGGAATCTCCATACTGTTCTCTATAGCAGCTGCACCAATTTATATTCCCACCAACAGTGTAAGAAGGTTCCCCTTTCTGCGCACCCTCTCCAGCATTTATTATTTGTAGACTTTTTAAATGAGGGACATTCTGACTGGTGTGAGGTGATAACTCATTGTGGTTTTGATTTGCATTTCTCTAATAATTAGCGATGTTGAGCATCTTGTATGTGTTGCTTGGCCATCTGTATCTTCATTTTCACTTTTAAAAGCGAAGAGGAAAGGGCATGGGTGATAAAGGGTAAGTAGATACATTGTGTCTGTGCATGTGTGTGCACACGTTTAACTTTTAGAAAGTTCTGAAAACCTGCAGTTCTATCTCCAGACTTTCCCTGCAAATCAACCTCCTCCTATCTTCTTCTTTCAGTGTATTTGTCCTGGCCCTTCTGTGTTTCTGAGCTAAACTATGGTGGTGTGTGTCCTACCTTCTGTGTTTCTGAGTGTCTGGCTGCCAGAGATGCAGAGATGGGATGAGAGAGAAGAAGGAGTATGTGTCCAGGCACATTCTCCTGCTGGGGCAAAGACATGGTTTTCTTTCTTTTGGCTCTACCAGACGAGGAGGAAGTAAGTAGATGAGCTCCTTGCCCTGGGTCCAGTTAATATGAGCAGTTTTGCCCTGCCAATCAAAGCAAAGTTTTGCCAGACTCATTCTACGCCTGTTCATTTGTTTTACTTCTACCTTTGTTTAGGTCTTAGGTCATTTTACCTAAATGTTAGCTCTTCCCTTCACATATACCATGGTCATTTAGCCTCTGGACTGCAGGGACTGGGCTTTATTTATCTAAGTCTGTCTTCAGGGCTTGATATAGTGTCTGGTACATCAGGAGAGTTCAACAAACATTTGCCCAGGCCAGTGCTCTTTAGCACACAGTCACTGATGTCCACCATGTACAAGACCCATACCCAGGACTGTGAGTGAAGGGGGATTGGGGGTGGGGTCACAAGTGAGTCGGGCACCTGCACCTTGCAAGATCGCAGTCAGGTGGGGAGGAAAGACACCTGTGGGGGTGAGGGGGCAGACACTTCCGGGCTCCTGAGCCTCTAAATCTGACCACTGCTTGGCACGTAGTAACATGTGCTTGTTGGTTAACTTTGTATGCTTTGAATCCAGGAAATACTCGTTTCTGAGTGGTGGTTCAGGTTCCGAGCCTCCATACGTCTTTAAAAATATATATATATATATTTATTTGAATTGGAGCCTAACCTCCATACTTGTAAAGTCAGCCTTGACAGCCTAGCAGCCACCGCTTGTGAGGCCCATCTCTCTCCAGTCTTCAAGGGGCCTTGACTTTGTTCCTTCCGCATTTCCCGCAGCCCACTGCTTGAGATGTGGAGGGCTTCTCATGAGCAACCTGGTGCGATTTCCAACAGTTAATGTTTGTAGTAAAATAGCCAGAATGTATCTCAAGTAGAACATGGGCTTCATTCTGGAAAACTCCATCAGTACTGTTGGTCTATGGAGCAGAGGGCTCTGAGGACAAGATTTGCAGCCTGGCCCCCAAGGAAAAGTGTGAGAGGAGTGGGGTGAAGGGGAGAAGGACACATTTATTCTCACTAAATGAAAGGTTGACAAGGCCAGCAGGGTTTCATTGGTTGCTAGCTGGGGACAGTGGTGATGGTCAGAGACGGACAGGAGGCTGCGGTCTGGTGTTGAGCCACGGGAGGAGCAGGGAAATCATGGAGAGTCTGCTGCTTTGTTTTAAACAATTGAGATGATGTTGCCAAAGGGAGAAAGTTAGAAATCTGAACCTCATGGCTGAAGTTATTGGACAATTGTCCACTCATTTGACATTAAAATGTGTAAATAAACACCCTTAGGTAGTGCGGAAATGCAGTACCACAAGGAGGTCCCAGAGGAGGGAACCAGCACCCACAGGTCTTCTGGATTCCTGTCCAGGGCTAGGTGCACTGGAGGCCTCCTCTGTGCCTGTGTCTTGACTGTAGATGCGTGGGGTAGGGGGTTCTGCGGAGAGGATGGCAGCGAGCCTCTCTTCCAGCCTGGCTCTGACACCTGGCTTCAGAACAGTGAGACCCTTTGAGAAACTAGACAAAGCCATGGACATATCTTCCTACTCACCACACACATCATGTAGAGCATAGCAATAGATGCAGTTTCACATGCCTCCCAGGTCCCCTGAGTTTCATAATTTCTTTGCTCCCTTAACCTCCAGAATCAACTCTGAGCCCTTAGCACAGTGCTCAAACCTCCCAAGGCACAGCCCAACCTCCCCCTTAGCCCCAGGTCCCACTCTGCATGTTGGTACCAGGCCCAGAGGAGCTGGAGGTTCCCTAAGGTGCCAGGCACATCCAGGCTCCAGGCCTGTGTTCCCCGGCGATCTTTCCGCCTGCTTCTCTTTCCCTGCTAAATCCCAATTCATCTCTCAAGGTTCCTTTTGCACTGATGCTGCTTGAATGAAGGCTTCTCCCCTCCTTTCAGATGGAATTAATTGCTCTCCTGTTAGCATTTGCAAAGTGCTTAGACTTTGTTACATGTATTAGATAATGCTGGCTATTATTGCACCTCTTATAATAACCCAAGAACAGAAGTGGGAATACCACATGATACTGTCTACACCGAAGGATTATAAACTACTTGAGGGCAGTTGTGTATGTCACTCTACCCAGTATCCTCCTTATTAGGTTTCAGTGTAATGTCCAATTTTGAGGTTTGAGTGGCTTAGAAATGCTGGAAAGAGTATAAAATAATGCAAAGAAGCTCCACTGCCTTGAAATGAACACAGATATGGGCAGGGATGGGCCTGCAGATGCCCAGGATCCTGCAAAGACAAAAGAAGGGCTTGGCTGAGTGTACCTGGCAGGTCCCACTCAGCAGAGGCTCAAACCCTGACACCTTGTTCAGGGCTAAAAAGCAAAGGGAAAAGCTCAGAGAATGCAAGATGGCATGAAACGGGCTTTAAAAAAATGATTATAACATACATTTTTTTTTTTTTTTTGCATATGGCATCTAGCAAAAAGTTTTTTGGCAAAAAGCTACTGTCAATCATATTTTATGTGAAACTCCAACCCTCCCAGCATTTTTGACTCTTAGAGTCCCCTCTTTTTCTCTCAAACCAAAGAAGAGTTCTTTGCTCTTCACCAAACAACTTAGGCCTTGTTCTCATTTTTCACTTGGGATGTTTAAAATGCTCTCAGGAAACAGTCCTACCATTCAGAAATTCCAAATATATCTGTGAACCTTTATTATTCTTCAAGGTTACAGGAATTTTCCTTGGAAACTATTTGAATTTGCGTAGAATTTTTGCCTTTCATGTCTCTTCTTGCTTTTAAAATGAGTTTCAGTAAATAGAAGTCTCTGAACTGATATTTACTTTTTTTTTGTTTTTTATTTTGCCACATTTAGCCTGCCTAAATATGCTTTGTCATTAAAAAACAAAAAGTAATTTCAGGCTCTTCCCCTAAATTTCCTTTTAAAAATTAACTGGGCAAGGTATCACAGCGTGCCATTTGTTACCTTAAAAGCATTAAGCTGGTATTGACATTAAAAGAAGAAGCCAACTTAACATAAAAAAGACATCTTTTGGCATCTCTTTTAACAATCTGAACAAAACCTCGAAAGCAATTCCACCTTCTGGTCCCAACTTTGTAAATCAGACCCCTGAGGATGCCAAATTTCAGGAACTCTTTTTATGCCGAGACAACCCACCCAAGAGAATGAAATACATTGGGTGTTACCAGTGGAAAGGAAAGCTTGCACATCTGAGGCACTGAGGAGAGGATGCTGCCTGCCTCACTTCTCACCCAACATTTTGGAGCGGAAAATGACAGCCTTGGCACGGCAGCCTCTCGCATACGGCAAGTGTGTTGGCTGCAGAGGCACTTCCGGATCCCAGCAATCTGTCCCCGTCCAGGCCCAGCACAAGCTGTGGAGCCCAATCTGGAGCTGGATTCTGCAACAGGCTCCTGCGTCACCAATGGGACCTGGGCAGAGGGACTGTGTATGGCTCTTCCTGGGAATGAGAGCGCTGCCTGGCCCAGTGGGCTCTGCTAGGGCAGAGTTGAAGGAACCTCTAAAGTAGATATAAAAACTGAGAAACATCTCTTGTAACACTGCCCTGAAACTATTTAAAAGGGGCACCTGAGGGGTCCTGAAATGCTCTGTAAGTTCTTGTACAGTTGGGTTTGATCAGGTCGGGTGGGAAGCTCACAGATATGGGATCACGTGATCTGAGGTCATCATACTTCCCCCTCTAGTAGGGGTGCATCATCAGGAATGACATTTAACCTCTCTGGACCAGAGAATAACGTCTTCTTCTCTCTGGGCTGCTGTGAAAAGCGAGGTGATGGCCTGTAAAATGCCACTAAACAGGCGGTGACATCATGGCTATCCAGGGCTCTGGACTAAGAGTCGTACCCTGAGAAGGCACCCTGACCTCCAGGCAACTAGCTTTTGACTCATGTTTATTTTTCGAGGCTCATCACTCTGCCCTGTGCTCACCTGTCCTCCTGCTGCACCGCGGACCTTCGGCCGAGCCCTTCCCCCACACCCTACCTATGCCTCTGCCACTCCCTCTGGAGGATGTGTCTTCTCCCTAACTCCACCTGTCTCCAGGAGACTGACTTCCCCACAGGGCAAATCAGTCTCATTTACTGAACCAGCATCTTTTGAGGCTCTACTCTGTACCCGAAGGAAGAATCATGATTAATGAGAAACTCCAGCCCTAGAAGAAGAGAGAGACCAGTGATCAGCCAGTTCTGGGCAATGCAATTAAGTTACAAGAGAAAAATGGGGATGATGCCCTGGAGACTACTGTGAGCCCTGCACTTAAAGATCAGGGTTAGAATGGATCTTCTTGTCAACATCGTTTCACAGGCACCTCGACAAAAGAACCTGTGCTGTGCTCATCTAGGGAGAGATGGCAAAAGCAGGGACCGTTCAGCCTTCCAGCACAGGGTTGGTCCCCGCAACACCCAGAGACCTGGGACAGAGGGGTTCCCACACTTCTCAGTAAGTTCTCAGGCCTACTGTGTTGGGGAGTGTCCTGAGCAGCCTGGAGTGGAGACGTCCTGTACTAAACAGAGGGTGATGTCACCCAGGCACTTTGCTGACGTGCCTGCTGAGAGTCATTTCTTATTGGGGCCAAAGTAACACTTAGCAATCACAGTGTTTGATAAGATGGTGATGAGTGATCAAGCCACAGTACACTGGAGAGAAATCAGGAATGCAAGAAGTCAACCTTCCCTGACTCACCAACAGGGTGACTTTTCCCAGCCACACCCTGAAGCTGGGGAAGAGGTCTCAACGGATCCCCTACCTATAGCTGAGACGTCATCTGGAGGCAGATAACCTGAACAGGGCGCTGGACAGGTGGACATAGTGCCAGCTAAATAATACAGAAATGATTTCACTCATTCATTCATTCATTCACTCGTCTGTTACTAGTTGATCAAGTGGGCTGGACTTGGTGGGATATAACCAGGAAATGGCTTCTTTTTCTCTTATCACTGCCCTTCCAAATTGCTGTCAAACCTTCTTTCATTGGGCAATATCTCAGGCAGATCTCAGAACTATTCAGTCCCTTTCAGGTTATTAATAAACTGTCCTCATGTTAAAGTATTAAAAAGCCCAGTCCGATATACATTTTACAACTGTTTCCTGCCAAATTCAAAGCTATTTCATCTTCCCTCAGCTCAGGATTGACCCAAGCTCAAAAAGATTGCACAGTCTTTGATTATTGTGTTGTCTTTTGACTTTCACTATCTGCTTCTGACTCTCCAAGGTAGAGGAAGAGTAGGGAGAAAAGGGGAAGAAGCAAAAATGTCTTTTTACTTGGTGGGGTCTGCTGTAACACAGCCACTGATGTCCTCTGAATATGGAAGTTTTTGGGTACTGGTTCCTTCTCTTGTAAGACACTTTCATGGGCTCCTTGGACCTGCCCCATTCCCACCCACCCTCTCTGGCTGACTCTTAGGACCCCCCTTCAGATCCAAACCAATGGGATACCCCATATGGCCATCTAATGCCAGGTTCACCTCCCTGTGGCAGTCAAGGCCCTTGGCCAGTCCTATTAAGAGGACTCAAGCCCAGCTACCATTCTCAGGATCCACATGGTCCACAGAGGAATTCTCACGTATTGTCTCTAGACCCTGCAGTTCAGCAAGCATCCACCAAGAAGTGAGATTTTATCTCTGTTTTTGGCAGACTTCCCTACTCTCTGAATGGGCCTCTTAGAGCCAACTTCACCTGGATCGGGGAAGCATTCCCTCCCCTCCTCTGATGAGAGGAAAAGGAAAATAAATGCACAATACTTCTTATTAGAACTCCCCTGTAGTCCATCTAAAATCATATCTGTATACCTCTATCGTCTATCTCTTGTTTTGGCCAACTCCTAACAAGGCTTACATGGAAGCTGCATCTCTCTTTGGGCCACTTGTTACCCAGCTCTGCTTTGAGCCTCAGCAAAAGTTCTCAACAGAAAAATTCCAATTTAACCTTCTGTTATTCACTACTAATTCATTCATCCACAATATTTATTCAGTAAACACCCAGGAGAACCACGTGCCCAGGATTATGTGCATGTGTACTCAGTAAGGAGCAAAACTGGCCCAGCCCTGACCCACTTCTGGGTGATCTGGGCGGATCCACCATTACTGGCCTCTAAAACCTTTCCAGAACACCTAAATTTGATTAATCCAACATCCTATCGACTGGAACTCTGTTATTCAGAGCTCGCATATGATAGCTACAAAGACAGCTGTAACTTCATGTCTGTAGTATGGGTCCCAAGTGCTACAAGATCCTGAAGTGCCTTTGAGTCATCACTGATAACTTAATCATCAGAATTATTTTAGTGTTGAGTGTATTTTGCTGATATCTGATTCTTTAGCAAGTACAAACTTAGTTGTGTTTCTATTTTAATACTAAATAGACATATGCTCTAAAATACAGTTCCCTATAATCAGAATATTTGCTAAATTATAACTTCCCATTATTTGACCAGACTGAGTTCAGAACATTTTCCTGTTTGTTTATAGAATACTTCATAGTTCTATAACGTGTGCATATATGTACATATGTATATAAATTTTTTCCAGTTTTTTTTGAGGGGGGGTACATGTGTATTTTCTTTTATTAGATTGAATTTTCCTGGTATTTTCCCTTTCATCCAAAAAATAAAAGTGTCCACTTTCCTGGCTTCAATGGATATCTCATTGAAATATTTAACTTGATTTTTTAATGCAAAATTATGTGTTTTTAAAACCCTTCTCCTGTTCTTGGCACTACTAATTCAAAACATTCAACTTAGAATGTCTGCCTTGTTCTTGAAGTTGGATTCTATGTGTTTTGATTTTGTGGGAATTTTTTTTTTCATCTCATTAAACCTCAACGGAGATGAAAAGTTTTGATCTTGTGCAGGGAAAAACACTAGCAAATCTTTAGTGTTGCCAACTACTACATTTCAAAAAGTCTTGCATTCTAACCCCAGTTCCCTGATGTAATATACATAAATCTCATTAACCTTATAAATATGATTTTTCAGGAGCAAAGAACCTCTCCCTTCTTCCTTTATTATGCATAATTTGCATAATAGCACCTAGTCCAAGTGTTGGCAGATAATAATATCTTAAAGGGCACTGAAGTATAAGAATAACTACATCCTTGCAGATGTTTTATGAAATATACCCCATTAGTCACTTTATAGTTGAGAGGCAGAAAAATAGGCACCTAGCAACAGCATGCTGCTCCTTGGGATGAAATAAAAGCCATTTTACATCCAGAAGATATTGTCTTTTCTTTGGGAGGGGTGGTGTCAGGCTAGCACATTTAATTACATAGAAAACTCTCACAAGGAGACTGGGCTGTTGATTGTCCACATGCATGATGAATGACAGTAACGATATCCCCGACGATGGCTTTTGGTGGAGGGGATGGGCCTCGCTGGGAGCCTTCCAGACAAGTTCATAAGTCATTCCTGTGCAGAGACCCTGAGACTGCTTAAGAACTGCGCTTTTCCTCTGAAAAGCCACCTTCCTGCCTCCCTCTCTTCCTCTCTGAGTGGATTCTGGAAGGGGGGCACTGCCTGCCTCCAGAACCCAAAAGTAAGGATCTGGCACCTAATACAGTATCAGGACCCACTTTCCCCCACTGGCCACCAGCAACCACATGAAAATGCTAAGCCCGCATTAGCACCCGATTAGGTTGAATTTCCAGAAGGTTCTTTTCTCACACCAATTAGGACATGTGCAAAGTAATAGGAGGCAAGCGAAAGTGATGAAGGAATAAAGCATGGGTAGAGCAATTGTCCTCCAATAATTGTATTTTGTTCTATACTTCTCAATATTGTACAATTACAATCTTTGATAATTATTAGTTACTCAAGAATTATGGTTTATGAGTATTGTTCAATTGTCATCACAGATAGAATGATACTTAGGTGTGTTCTTTCTATAAAACTTAATAAGTAACAAGGAAAAACAAAAACCTAACTTTCAGCAAGGGGGAATTCCTTGAGGAATTCTACATATCTATGTACATTCCTTGAGGTGCTTGCCTCTTGGCCAGTGCAGAGGACAGCCCACCATGGCCCCAAGGCCACTCTGCAGACATTTGCTGAGCCCCTGAGGATACATAGCCCTGACCTCTAGCAGTTCCCCTTCAGCAGGGGAGTGTGGCCCCCAGGAGACTTCCCAGAAGTAGGTTATTCTCTCTGCATTGTGGGGACTTGGGAGCAGGCAGAAATTCACACTTAAGTCAATATCTTGCCTTCAAGTCTTGGCCTCTGTTGGTTAATAGTGGAATGTAAAGTGAAGCAGTGCAGTGGGGGTTAGCACACGTGGGGAAGCCAGGGCTGGAGGAGAGGTGAACTCTCCCTCTCTCCTTAAAAAATAAAAACAGAAGGCAGGAAGGAAGGGAGGGAGACAGAGCACAAAATGTTGGAAATCCTGATGACTATTGCACAATGTTGCAAATATAATTAATGCCTGAATTGTACACTTGTTGTCATTCAACCAGTAAGTCCTGTCCGACTCTTTGCGGCCGCATGGTCTGCAGCACACCAGGCTTTCCTGTACTTCACTATCTCCCAGAATTTGCTCAAACTCCAAATTTTAGGTTATATGTACATATTGACCACAGTTTAAAAATAGTATAATATACTCCAAACCATTGAATTGTACATTTTAAATGAAGTGACTTGTATGGTATCTGAATTTATATCTTAAGCTGGTTTTATAATTTTTGATATCCATGAGTTGTGTGTGTGTGTGTGCGCGCACACACACATGTATAAGCATGGACACAGGCCAGCAGGAGAGACTGCCAACTTCTGAGTTAATCTACTTTGGCTGGGAATGTCAGAGTGAGGACTAGACCAAGGCATGGAGAAGAAATGTAACATATATATCCCTTGTTTACAAGTGCCCTGGAGGAAGGGAGAAAGATGTAAAGTATGCTGCTGCTGCTAAGTCGCTTCAGTCGTGTCCGACTGTGTGCGACCCCATAGACGGCAGCCCACCAGGCTCCTCCATCCCCGGCATTCTCCAGGCAAGAACACTGGAGTGGGTTGCCATTTCCTTCTCCAATGCATCAAAGTGAAAAGTGAAAGGGAAGTCGCTCAGTTGTGTCTGACTCCTAGCGACCCCATGGACTGCAGCCTACCAGGCTCCTCCGCCCATGGGATTTCCCAGGCAAAAGGACTGGAGTGGGGTGCCATTGCCTTCTCCTAGAAAGTATTGTATGATGGATACTAAAATAATATCGTCAGAGTACAGGCTTCACATACTTTTATAAGTGGGAGGCATCTCTGCTTTTCTGCATCCTTTGTTTTCAAAGTCAGAGGCATGGCTAGCTCTGCTGATGGAGGCCAGTGAAGTTGTGACAACTAATGATCAAGCTGAAGCTCCTGTACTCCCAGGAAATGTCTGACTGTGCTTAGGAATGCTGCACATCTCCTTTGATTATGCCTTGGAGCCAGTGTTCCTTTTTCTGGAGGAGCCTTCAAGATCAAGGAGGCATGGTTTCAAGGTCAAGGAGGCATGGTGGAGGCGACACTGGGTCTGGGTCAAAGACCGCCTCCCTTCCTGGGAGACCTTGAGGGCTGGCCGGTTGCCTGGGGTTCTTTGGCCATAAAATGTCGATGGTGATTCCCATGTCTTCTCCTTGGAGTAGCGTGAACAGGGAAATCCAAACAAGATAGCAAGTGAGCCTTCAGTAAGTGTGAATCACCGCCCTTGTTGGAAGGTGTTCTGGATGTACATAATAGAAAACATAATACATGAGCAAAAACAAACAAACAAACAAAAAAACAGAAAGAAGGCACTGTTGAAAGGATACTGGGAAATCTCTTAGAAACCAGGGTCAGGGAGTGAGCCTGGATGCAGAAATGGGGTCTGGAGAGCTGGAAGCTCACTCCCTCTGGCTCCTCTGCGCGTCCATCTGTCTTGACACCCCTCCCTCTCTGCAGGCTGACTTCTGTTGCTCTGGCTTGCAGGCCAAATATGGTCACCCCGTGGCACCTGTGATTACATGCCTCTGTTTAAACCATGAGCCCAGGCTTTTCTCTCACGTCCTCACTTATGGCTCAGCCTGGGCAGGTGATCATGCCTTGTCTGCTGAGTCATGAGTGTGGGCAGGGGTCACACTGATAAACGTCATCCTCTGTCCATCCCTGTTGGCGGACAGGCACCAGGAGAGGTGCCCCCTACAAACATGATGGCAAAATCTAGTGGTCTGATTACATCAGTCAACGGAAGGGTGGCATTTGATTTTAAGAACCTCCTTTTATACTGTCCTTGTCTCCGCTGTCTTCTGTGAGTCCTGTCCTGTGAGCCCTGTGGAGCCTGGCCCTGGCTGGGAGCTGGGGCCAAGCAAAGTGAACCACGGTGATGCTGGGGGTCCCTCAGAGAGTGGAGCTGGGCTTGTGGGATGCTTTGGGGGCCCAGAAGTCACCCTGCAGCTGAAGTGGGACCAGGCTGTTCTGCTTGTGCTCAGGGAACCCTGTTCATTTCTCACAAAGTGTCTTGCAAATGTGAGTGGGTAAAGGTCATAGGAGGGTTTCCCAGGTGGTACTAGGGGTAAAGAACCCACTTGCCAATGCAGGAGACATAAGAGATATGGGTTCAATCCCTGGGTTGGGAAGATTCCTTGGAGAAAGTCATGGCAACCCACTCCAGTATTCTTGCCTGGAGAATCCCCATGGACAGAGGAGCCTGGTGGGCTGCAGCCCATATGGTCACAAAGAGTCGGACACAACTGAAGCGGCTGAGCATGCACACATGCATAAGTCGTAGGAACCCATTTCAAGCTAGCTTCAGCAGAGTAGGAGACTTTTTCTGGGTTTGCTTTCCTGGATCCCTCTGTCCCATCCCACCTGCTGCCCTTTGAGCCATTTTGCTATTTCCCAGCTCTCCACCCAGAGATAGACACGGTGAGTCCTGCGCTGATCTCCTCCCGTGAAAGGACAGTGGGGAAGATGCTGAACTAAGGGCTGCTGACATTTTTCCTCCTTTTCCTTTCATTGCCCATGGTCTGCAATTACTCCTTCCAGTCTTGGCCTTCAAAGCTGTGAGAGGGTGAGCAGGTGTTGAGAGCAACTTTGCTCTTTTTGAGTCAATCTTGTTACGTGGAAAAGGTCCAACTCTCTCGGGGGAGCTGGCAGCTCCTCCAAGGCCAGACCACTGGGCAAGGCTCCCGAGAGCAGTGCTAGCCTGCTCGGTGTCGCAAGGAGCTGGGCCAGGCCTGCTCGCCTCTGCCCCCAGGAGCAGGCCGCTTTTCAAACAGATGTACAGATAATTGACCGTCATAGGTAGACTGCAAAGGTGTACCAGGCTTGCAGAAAAGAGAAAAGAACCCTGAGCTGAGGATACTTCTGCCCCTCAGGTCTGTGCCCTCCTTCCATCTTTCCTCCACCCTCCTGTGCTGTTGGACACGGAGGAGCCAGTAACTTGCCAGGAGGTCTGTTCCACGTGTTGTGGAAGATGCTGGTGGTGGGAAGGGCAAAGGGCAGAAGGGGGGAGGTGTGCAGAAGAGCAGGCCTTACCTGCATCTAAGTGGGCAAACCCACTGCAGGTCCCTGCAGGACTTGAGCCTTAAGGATTAACCCTTAAGAAGCCACCAAGGCAAATAAATACGTGATTACATTCACGGCTAGTTACTTAATAATAATAACCGGCATTTGTTCCTGGCACAGTTCTAATCCGCTTACACTTGTCAGTTCATTTAATCTTCACAGCGCTACAAGGTAGGCACTTCGATTAGCTTCATTTTACAAACAAAGTCGAGGCACAGACTGGTTAAATACTGGGCCCAGTTTCACAGGGCAAATCAGTGACAGAACCAGGATTTGAACACAGATAGTCCCCCTCCAGAGTCACTCCCCCAACTGCTTCCTAGGTTATCGGCCTCTCACGATGCAGGACAGGGTGGAATCAGTCTTTGCTTTAGTGTGCTGTGATCATTTAAAAGATGCTACTAGGGAGAAAACTTATTTTTAAAGTCTAACCATTGGAAAAGCAAGTTTTAGCAACAGAAGGTTTCACGATCCATTCGAAGCTCACCGGTCAGTTTGCATGCCTCCTAACTCCCACAGGAGTAAAACTGGCTGTTCTCGCTGCCATTAGCAGAGAGGAGCCACGCACTTAATGCGCAAGGGGAGGGTGGGCCAGTCCTTATTTAAGCCATGTGATCTGATGGGTGGGGGGCGGTGCTGGAAAGTGAACAAAGCTGGGAATTATTGCACTGCAGCTCACCCTGACGCTTACTGTGATTCTAGAATCTGTGAACATATGGTAACTGCTGGAAGTACCGAATAGCAGTTGGAAACCATAGACTTAAGGAACAAACCGGCTACTCTCTTTCTGTGTGTGTGTGAAAAGAAACACACAATTTTTTAAAATTGAAGTATAGTTGATTTACAATATATTATATTAGTTTCAGGTATAGAACATAGTAGTTAAATATTTTTATAGATTACACTCCATTAAAATTATTAGAAAATATTGGCTATATTCCCCGTACTGTACAATATATCCTTGTAGCTTATTTATGTTATACCTAGTAGTTTTTAACCTCTTAATTCCCTCCACCTCTCTGGCCCTCCCCACTTCCTTCTCCACATTGGTAACCTCTGGTTTGTTCTCTAATATGTGAGTCTGTTTGGTTATATTAATTCACTTGTTTTATTGTTTAGATTCCTCTAGAAGTGATTACATGCAGTATTTGTCTTCCTCTTGTACTACTCCTGCCCTTCACATCTCTTCCCACAGCCCATTTTCACTCCCAAATCTGAAAAAAGTCCAGAACAAACTATTTCCTCACCTTCAATCCATCCCCCACACATCAGTGTGAGAGTTTTCCTTCTCCTTTTCCAGTTTTGGTTGGACCTTAAATTCCTCTTCTTTGTTGTATGGGGCTGGATGGAGAGCTAGAAATGTCGGGATGACAGCTTATTTGAGATCCGTGGTGGCCCTTGGGAATTCAGGCCAAGGGCTGCTTCTCTTGCCAGTTGACGGAGCCCCACTGTGTAGCTAGCAAAACCCACCCCTTCCCCTCCCCTGCCACCTCCCCCCTCCCCCACCTGGTCAGCAACCTTTGCATCTTTCCCCTCTTCTCTGACCTCTTTGGGAGCATCCTGCTGGTGATGTCCATTCCCCGCCTCTGTGCCTGGTGCTGACTCCACTTAGCCTCTGTCTTAGTCTGTTCAAGCTGCTGTAACACCACAGACTGGGTAGCGTATAAACAACAGAAACTTACTTCCCACAGTTCTGGAGGTTGGGAATTCCAAGATCAAGGTGTCGGAAGATATGGTGTCAGGTGAGGACCTGCTTCCTGGTTCACAGACAGCTGTGTCTTCTTGCTGCATCCTCTCATGGCAGAAGGGCTGGGAGAGCTGGCTGGTGTCTTTGTTATGAGGACAAATCCCATTCATGCAGGATTCATTCAACCCCATTCACCCTCACGATCTAATCACCTCCCAGAGGCCCCATCATTTGGGGGAGCTGGGTTTCAACATATGGATTTTGGTGAGGGGGAGACACAAATATTCAATCTATAGCAACCTCTTTCATTGTCTAGTTTACATGTTTTGTCTCTCTCTTCTAAACGATAAGATTCTGGAAGGTCTGAACCATGTTTTCTTCATTCACTACCTGCCTTACTCCATCAGCAAGCAGTGCTTGTCGCTCCTGTGTCCACATCCATTCATCTTTGTAGACTTAATGTTGAGCACCCTGCCTTTGACCAAGAAATGAATCCACTGCTATTCAGAGATTTTCCTGTCTTCTGACTCCTCTTTCTCTTCCCCAACTAAGTTGCTTTGGGAACTAAGGGAACTAGCTTCCCCTCCTCTCGTAGTGAGAGAGGTCTGGAAGTCAGGCTCATGGGTGAACTGAGGCTCCCCTAGATGCCTGCTGTTTCACATAACAAATTCTCCCAGAAAAACCAGTTAAGACATTCTGGTCTAACCACATCTCTCTAGAAAGCCCTATACAGAGAGTGCTAGCTTCCTATGTGGTATCCACTCTCTTTCTTTCTTAGAGACAGAGATACAATGTAATTCCAGGTGGCATGTAGTCAGTCAAAGGACTATGATTTTCTGCCTCTTTTGTAGAAGATGAAAGCAGAAATTGTTGGATGAAACTTCTGGGAAAGACATTCTTGCCCTTCCATCCTACGTGCCTTGTCTGGGGTGTGGATGTGATGGCTGGAGCTGCAAGAACCATATTGAGTTTACAAAGAAGAGACTAAAAAAATCACAAAGACTCGGTCCTAATTTTCTTGATTCTAATTGATTCATAAGCCACTGATCTAATGCCAGTAATTACCCACACTTTCATTTCACATTAAACAATACACAGACCATTGTGTTTAAGTCACTGTAACCAGTCCTATTACTAGCAACTAACAGCAATTTCTAGCTGATACACTGAATTAGATGATAAACTCGAAGGCTTAGTTACAGGGAGTTGAGCTCTTATAAAGGCACCGTTCTCAGAAATTCTTCCTTTGCTGACAAGCCCTGGTGTCAATACTCTCTGAGTTAAGTGAAATCTTTTTGGTGTTCCCAAATTTAACTTCTTCAGTGAAAGTGAAAAATGAAAGCCGCTGGGCTCCCTCCCTAGAAGCAGTTTTAGGAAAGCAAGTCATCATATCCCTTTGACTCGTGGTCACCTGCGACAGCATCGCCGATTTCATGCCCGCGAGCTACATGTTGAAGTTCTCCAACATCTGGCAGCTGAGCTGCCACTGGCTTTTTTAAGCACAAGTAAAACCAAGCATTCGAATGTTCCCAATTTAGCCTCTGAAGCATTATGTTGGGCGCCTCTACCTTGGTCCACAGCTGCCAGCAATCCAAAGCTCTTTCTTGTACAGACATTTTCAGTTTTTTAAGTTTAGGTATTCTCCTCACTCCCAGTGGTGGTGAAGTTACCCTGGAGGAATTTTTATAGAGGCAGTCACTGTTGTGTCTTACCAACCAAAGGTGTCTAAAAGGTTTCCCTGGGGCTGGGGTGGTAGGGACGGTCTTTAGAAGAGAGCAGAAAAACCTGCTGAGAAGCTGAAAGTCCTGTGTCCTGTTAATGCCTTATGAAGAACTCGTTCCTCTCTGTAGCCAGGCCCTCATCTCAAGCAGCCAATTTTTTTCCATTTTTTTATGAATTTATTTAGTTTTCATTGAAGGATAATTGCTTCACAATATTGTGTTGATTTCTGCCATATATCAACATGAATTAGCCATAGGTATACATATATCCCATCCTTCTTGAGCCTCCCTCCCACTTCCCACCCCACCCCACCCCTCTAGGTTGTCACAGAACCGCAGTGTGAGCTCCCGGAGTCATACAGCAAATTCCCACTGGCTGCCTGTTTTACATATGGTAGTGTATGTTTCCGTGCTGCTCTCTCCATTCGTCCCACCCTCTCCTTCCCCGCCCCCGACTCCTGCCATGTCCAAAAGTCTGTTCTCCGTGTCTTCAAGCAGCCAGTTTTAAATGGTAGTCATGCCATAAGGGTGGGGTCAAGGTGGTGGGAATAAAACCCCACCTTCTTTCTCCTTCATGCCTGTGCAGGGTGAGAAGCCGAGTCAGTGGGAGGCAGCACTCCGGAACTGAAGGACTCCATCCTCAAGGGCTGACCATCCCATCTTGTGGACCCCTTCACCTCCAGACGATGCTGCCCAGGACCTGAGGGTTCTTAGACTGCCCTCTCCTTCTGTGCTCTTTCTCTAGTCGTGCTCCAGGTTAGTGCCACAGTCTGTAAGAAGCAAGTGGAATCAGAGAATATCAGCAGCACAAGGGGCTTCAGAGACTGCCTCATCCCACTTTCTAATTTGACATTTGGATAAAACGAAGTCCATGGCAGAGAGATGACAAGTCTCAGGGCACATCACTAATTAGTGACTAGCTTTAGGTCCTGACCCTAGGCTGGCAAGTTTGGCATAGTAATAGATAATAGCAAGAGTGTACACACACACACACACACACACACACAAACTCTTGTTTAGTTCACTATGTGCATGGTGCTGTTGTAAAATATGTATAGGGTTGTGTGCATATTATCTTTCCCATTTTATGCATAAGGAGTACAAAGCTCAGAGATGTTAAGTGACCTGCCCAAAGTCACAGCTGGTGACTGGCAGAACCAGAACGTGAACTCAGGCAGTCTGGCTCTGCTCTTGACCCCTGCACAGTCCTGACATACTAGCGTGCGGTCTTTACTCACTTATGGTCCAGAGGAAGGATCTCTAATAAATTCCTTGGCCAGAGGATTCCTGGCTTGATATCTTACCCTTAGAGGGACATTTCCCAAAACATGATGGTACGAGGTACTAAAGTAAGGCTTCAACCAAAACTACAGCTAAGCAAGAAATTCCATGGTCAAACAAATGTGCAATGTTGTATTAAAACAAGTTAAACAGAATTGCTTTTACCACAGAACTTCTCAGAGCCTTCCATATGCCAGTGGACATTGTGAATTTTCTAAAAGAGTCTAAAAGCATTTCCTAAACCTTTTGGAACATGGAGCGTTTTTTCATGCATTGATGTCATCACACATCATGTGGCTTCTGGAAAACTCAATCAAGTAAAAAAGGCAAATTTTATTTGATGTATTGTTATGAAAATAGCTTTGACCTCAAGAATGCACTAAAATGGAAAACAACTTTGACTCAAGGATACCCTCCAGGGTTTCCTGAAACACAGTTTGAGAACTGATGTCCTAGTAAATAATATATTAAAAATAAGGCTTGAAGGACAGGATCATGGGCTAAATAGCGTCTTGTCCTCGTGAAGGACAGGAGGAAATCGAATGAAAGAGCATGAATGTGTTTTAAGAATCAGTCTTTCATTCTACTAATTCCTTATTTTCCCTTTTCTTTCTCTTCTCTTCCCTCCTTTCTTCTTTCCATTTAAAAATTCCTCATTGCTCCATAAAGGATTTAAAGTAGCTTACTCTTCCAGTAAGTCAACATTCTTATTGATAGAGCCACATTGCAAAATAAGTAAAGTTATTTTAGTGAGGGGGGGGTGCTATCCCTATCCCCCCAATTCTCCTTGATTTGCACCCCTATAAATCAACCTGAAATTTCTATCATTAGCATTTTGGTTATTTGGGTAAAGCCATGTCTTTCTAGAAAGAGGCTCTGGCTCAGATATAATTTGGATATGGCAGGAAGTGTGACGTGTTGGGCTACACCACCTGAGCCTCTGCACAAGGGGCTCAGTTTAGGGAGCTTTTCCCAAATAAGAATCCTGAGGGATCGGGACTCAGAATGGGGGACTACTGCTGCGGCTACCCTCAGGGGACCCTAGAAAGTGAGGTACCTGGTGAGAAGTAGCTGCTGTTTTTTAGGGAGATGTCCAAAGGTGCCTTTTATTCATTTAACAGTTTTACCTGGGGTCTGCCCTGGATCCGAGGTCATTGTGTGTTTCTATTAGACCAGAGGTCTTTGAGGGCTTCCCTGGTGGCTCAGACAGTAAAGAATCTGCCTTCAATGCAGGAGACCAGGGTTCGATCCCTGGGTCAGAAAGATCCTCTGGAGAAGGGAATGGCAACCCACTCCAGTATTGTTGCCTGGAGAATCCCATGAACAGAGGAGCCTGGCAAGCTATAGTTCATGGGGTCACAAAGAGTCAAACATGACAGAGTGACTAACACAGGTGTCTTTGAACCTGACCTCAACCTTCAGGACAAAGCCAATGTGACATCCGGGGTAACCCAAACCAGGTGGGAAAAATGAAACATCTGTCCTACTGGGTGACACAGCGTCCTCCTTTGCAACACTGGCCTGTGCAATGTCACCTTGTCCTTTTGCTCACGAGGCAGCTGATCCACAGGAAG
The DNA here is from genome assembly GCF_000754665.1 of Bison bison bison. Taxonomy (NCBI): domain Eukaryota; kingdom Metazoa; phylum Chordata; class Mammalia; order Artiodactyla; family Bovidae; genus Bison; species Bison bison. The sequence goes on along the minus strand of NW_011494945.1, from coordinate 6,894,837 downwards.
ATGCCCCGGTGCCCACAGCCTGGGGCCAGATGGAGAATCACCCGGTAGAGGGACACTAAGGGTCCTCCCCGTCCTGAGGGCAGCTCTGCCTTCCTCACTTCTTTGTCTTTTCCAGCCTTGGGTTTTAGGGCTCCTGCCAGGTGACGCTAGCAGTGAATCACCACCTCTTACACTTGCCACTGCCATGTGCCATATGCCACACTTGAGCCCCGGTGTGTGCCAGGCGAATCCTTAGCTGTTTTCCTGGAGTGGGCTCGCGTGATTGATGTGCTCCTCGTCCAGGCAAACCATCTAACTAAGTGTTTTATAAACAAGAAAACAAATTTATTGGGGGTTTTCCACGTACAATAGTACTACACACTCCTTCAGAAAATACAGATGAGAAAGTGGAAAAGTCACCCACAATCCTGTCACCCAGAGATAAGGACAGCCAGCTCTGGGTGTGAACCCCACCTGCCCTACAGACACTTGTGGAAGGTCCCAGGCGGGATTCATACGTGGCCAGAGTCATGGCCATTCTTCCACCCTCCCCGCCCTCCACGCCCATCCCCATTGCTTTGCAGCAGTGTCTACACTGCAGAAGGGGCTGGGTTTTGTGTGTGGATTCTCTGGCTTAGAGGGTAATGGAGAGGACAGCGTGGAGTCAGGCCCCCTTTCTGTCTCAGGGACGGATGGATCTGATGGGGTGCGACGGGGGGAGGAGCCGGCTCCACAATTCTGAGTAGGATTCAGTGTGTCCCACACAGTGAGGACTCGGGAGTTCAGCTCTGCTCAGGCGAATGAAGGATGTCTGTTCTCCGCCATGTATTGAAGCCACTAATTTCCTCTCGGGACACCCCTGTCATGGAGTGGGGGGCCTCCGGTAGGGATACCAGTCTCTTGCCAAGTGTCTGCCAGTCTAATTCCTGGTTCCTCTGCTCACCCTTGATGCTGCCTTGGTATTCCCTTTAGATCTCCTAATTTGAAGTCTGTATTTAGTCTTTTCTGCCTTAGCACATGCATAATAGTTAAATATGAAATCCAAGACATCATAAACCATCGGCCTCCTGTTTCATATAAAATGCATGAGGAGACATCACCAACATTCACAGGCTCTGATGAATCACCTCAGGTTCTCAACATCTCCCCACCACTCTTTTTAAAAAATTTTTTTATTTTGAGTTGGGGGTTTCCCCTGTGGCTCAGTGGCAAAGAATCTGCCTGCACTGCAGAAGCCGCAGGTGATATGGGTCAGGAAGATCCCTGGAGGAGGGCATGGCGACCCACTCCAATATTCTTGCCTAGAGAATTCCATGGACAGAGGAGCCTGGCAGGCTACAGTCCATGGGGTTGCAAAGAGTCGGACATGACTGAAGGGACTTAGCACAAGCACGCACATAGCCAGTTAACAGTGTATCACTCTGAATTCTTCAGATTAAACAGGAAAAGAGCTGGGAAAAGTTGGGCTCTGCACTGGCCAGCTAGAGCAATCCTCTCTGCTGGCTCAGCCTCTTCACTGGCAGCCCTGCTGGCTCATCTGTTTATTCTGCAATTAGCACTGGAAGGAGACTCACGGGGAAACTTTTGCTTGGGGGCCCAGAATTTATATTTCAGAACTTCTTCCCCTCATTAGAGCACCAGATTCTGTCAGGAGAGTTTGAAAACAATAGCTCTCTGTGCTCTTCCAGAAATGCTCTTGATAATAATCATTGATAATTTCAATATCCACAAATGTGGTCTTTCTAATACTGTCTTCCAGTTCTTCAACTTCTCCTCCTCCTGGTGATCTTATCCTTTATGGCATCTTTAAAAAAATTTTTATATGTCTATCTCATATAGAGTACTGCTTTCATTCATTTTTCAAAATTTTATTGGTAAATAGTTGATTTACCTTGTATTATTTTCAGGTTTACAGCATAATGATTCAGTTTTATATATATATATATATATATATTATATGTGTGTGTGTGTATATACATACATATATATTCATTCTTCTTCAGATTCTTTTCCCATATACGTTATTAAAGAATATCGAGTAGGGTTCCCTGTGCAATACAGGAGGTCCTTGTACAGGTTGGTTATCTATTTTATATATTGTAGTGTGTATATTTTAACCCCAAGCTCATAATTTATCCACCCCACCTCACCCCCCTACATTTTCCTTTTTTTTGTTTTTGAAAATCTGTAAATCTATTTTTGTTTTGTAAATAAGTTCATTTATAAAAATTAGATTCCACATATAAGTGATGTCATGATATTTGTCTTTCTCTGGGTGACTTAGTATGATAATCTCTAGGTCCATACAAATTGCTGCAAATGGCATTCTTTCATTCTTTTTTGCTTAGTCGCTCAGTCACGTTCGACTCTTTGTGACCCTATGAACTGTAGCTGGCCAAGCTCCTCTGTCCATGGAATTTTCCAGGCAAGAATACTGGAGTGGGTTGCCATTTCCTTCTCCAGAGGATCTTCCTAATCCAGGGATTGAACCCACATCTTCCGTGTCTCCTGCATTGCAGGCAGATTCTTTACTCACTGAGTCATCTGGGAAGCCACTAGGAAATGACAGTGACACTCTTTAAGTAGGATTTTCTACCAGTTTCATTAGAATCGACCACATATCTCAAAACCTTAACTGGTTGGTCATCCAGATGGCAGATTTAGGAGAGGGCACGCTAGGATGGAACAGGACAGAACTTGGTCTGCAAAGGGAGGCAGCGAAGCAGCAGCTGAGACAATGCACTGAGACCCTGTCAGCGGTGGGTTCAGGTCCCTGCTCTGGAATGTTAATGAGATGACCTGAGCATCTTGAGAGTTGAGATGATGTGTGGAAAGCACCGGAACAGCATCTGGGACATAGGCACTGTCGCACACTCACTGTTAAGACTTTTTCCAAAAGTCTACAAATAATAAATGCTGGAGAGGGTGTGGAGTAAAGGGAACCCTCTTGCACTGTTGGTGGGAATGCAAACTAGTACAGCCGCTATGGAGAACAGTGTGGAGATTCCTTAAAAAACTGGAAATAGAACTGCCTTATGATCCAGCAATCCCACTGCTGGGCATACACACTGAGGAAACCAGAAGGGAAAGAGACACGTGTACCCCAATGTTCATCGCAGCACTGTTTATAATAGCCAGGACATGGAAGCAACCTAGATGTCCATCAGCAGATGAATGGATAAGAAAGCTGTGGTACATATACACAATGGAGTATTACTCAGCCATTAAAAAGAATACATTTGAATCAGTTCTAATGAGGTGGATGAAACTGGAGCCTATTATACAGAGTGAAGTAAGCCAGAAGGAAAAATACCAA
>NW_011494945.1:6876521-6891442 GCF_000754665.1 Bison bison bison | reverse complement strand
ACTAACGCATATATATGGAATTTAGAAAGATGGTAACGATAACCCTGTATACGAGACAGCAAAAGAGACACTGATGTATAGAACAGTCTTATGGACTCTGTGGGAGAGGGTGGGAAGATTTGGGAGAATGGCATTGAAACATGTGAAATGTCATGTATGAAACGAGATGCCAGTCCAGGTTCAGTGCACGATGCTGGATGCTTGGGGCTGGTGCGCTGGGATGGCCCAGGGGGATGGTATGGGGAGGGGGGAGGGAGGAGGGTTCAGGATGGGGAGCATGTGTATATCTGAAATTAATAAAAAATTAAAAAAAAAAAAGAACTTTTTTTTTTAAATTAAACATGGCACCGAGAAGTTTTTCAGCACATTCTGGTTTAATAGGCATTTTGACTCTGTAAGGTGGTGTCAGTATCTGTCCTGCAGATGGGAAAGTGGCTCTCTAGGCTACCTGGCCTGTCCCCAGGAGAGGGGATAACACAGGTATGTCCGTGGAGGGCATGCAGGTGAGTTACCCAAGGTAGGAGGAAAGACAAGAGTCTCCCTTGCCTGCCAGGCTGGAGGTGCAGAAGCTCATTCATCCTTCTCTGGGCACGTGGCTGGTCTCCTCAGAAACTGCTGGGGCAGGTCTGATGGTCAGGGCACTTGGCCCGAGGCCCCAGCATGGGCTGCCCACAGAAGCATGTGACTGGGGGAGGAACGACAAAGTCGGGATTCTTGCTCCAGGTTATTGACGCAGGAGGTGGGAGGGGATGGGGGCACATGGGAAGTTGGTGAAAACATTCCCCTGACTATTCTTTCTCATGGCTGAGTAATGTTCCGTTGTATATATGTACCACATCTTATTTATCCATTCCTCCGTCAATGGATGTTTAGACTGCCTCCGTGTCTTAGCTATTGTGAGTAGTGTTGCAACGAACATAGGGGTACATGTATCTTTTCAAATTATAGTTTTCTCCAGATATATGCCCAGGAGTGGGATTGCTGGATCATCTAGTAGTTCTAGTTTTAGTTTTTTAAAGAAACCTCCCATAGTGATTATACCAATTTACATTCCTGCCAGCAATGTAGGAGGGTTTCTTTTTCTCCATATCCTTTCCAGTATCTGTTATTTGTAGACTCTTTGATGATGGTCATTCTTACCAGCGTGAGGTGATACCTCATTGCAGTTTTGATTTGCATTTTTCTGATAATTAGTGACATTATGCATCTTTTCACATGCCTCTTGGTCATCTGTATGTCTTCTTTGAAGAAATGTCTATTTATATCTTCTGCCCATTTTTTTGTTGAGTTTTTGTTTTTGGATATTGAGCTGCATGAGCTGTTTGTATATTTTGGAGATTAAGCCCTTGTTGTTCAGTTTATTTGCAAATATTTTCTCCTGTTCTGTGGGTTGTCTTTTTGTTTTGTTTATGGTTTTCTTTGCTGGGCAAAAGCTTTTAAGTTTAATTAGATCCTGTTTGCTTATTTCTGCTTTTTTTTTTTTCATTACTCTAGGAGGTGGAGAAAAAAAGATATTGCTGCAATTTATGTCAAAGAGTGTTTTGCCTGTTTTCCTCTAAGAATTTTATAGTGCCCGGCCGTACATTTAGGTTTTTGATCCATTTTTTAGTTTATTTCTGTATATGGTGTTAGAGAATGTTCTGATTTCATTCTTTTACATTCTGTCCAGTTTTCTCAGCACAACTTATTGAAGAGACTTTTTCTCCATTGTATATTCTTGCCTCCTTCATCATAGTTTAATTGACCATAGGTGTGTGGGTTTATTTGGGGGATTTCTATCTTGTTCCACTGATTCATTATGGTATTTTGGCCACTCATGCCCCTGGCCATGCCCTTGACCTTGCCATTACTAACAGTCGTACTCCCTTCGTAATCTCAATTTCCACCCTCTCATCATAGTTTTCTCCTTGCAGTTCAGGCTTCTGTTCTGTCCAGTGGTTCTTCCACCTCATTGAGATTCACAGTCAATGGACCTATCACCCTTTCACTGTTGCCCACCACCCCCATTGTCACCCACAAGTCCTCACTGCCCTCCTTACCCTCTTAGATTATATGGTTTCTCATTATCACCCTGGCCACTAGTACACATTCAACTCCCTTCCACCTCTTCCTTCATTGCACCTTCTTGGCAAGACCAGAGAGGCCTGGCTGAATCTACCTCTGTCCACTGTGTCTGCACCAGCAAGGCTGAGCATGCCACTGGCTGTGGTTGAACTTCAGGTGGGACCTTGGTGCTGGCCTGGTCCCTCTATTCCATTTCCCTACACCATTATTCTCCCACTCTGTAAGACAATGATTTCCCATTTTCTCCTCCCTTCTCAAACCCTCAGTCTTCCTCCCCCATGCTCACTCTCAGCTGATGACCTTGCTTCCTAGTTCAGGGGGATTATAGAACAATAAACTGACAAGTCCCACCTCCCCACCACCGCACCCACCCACCCACCCATCCTCATCACTGCATGTCTGGTCTGCCTTCCCTGCTGGCACTGGGGTGAATTTCCCAAGCTTCCATCAGCAGTACTCAAAGTGTGGTCCTTGCTCCTGACTGGCAGTATCAGCATCTCTGGGAGGTGATCGGAACTACCAATTCTCCAGCCCACTCCAGACCTGCTGAATCAGAATTTGTGGGGTAGAGCCTGGGAACTGTCTCTCCAAGTGATTCTTCAGGACAATGAAATTTAAGAAGCACTTAGCTAGAACCCTTTCTCTCTCACCTGCTCAGGAATATCCCCCTGGGGTGGCTCCCTCTCTCTTTTGCACCATCGCACTTTTTCTTCTTTTGGATAGATAAATTTCCGTTCCATCCTGTATATAGGCTGGATACAAAACACACAACCTCTCTTGATTCCAAATCCCACTTTAGCTACCACCCCATTTCTCTACTTCCTTCTTTCTCTTAACATCCCCTCCATCAGTCTTTTGCTCCCACCATCCCCTAAAATGAACTTGCTAAGGCCATTTTGCCAGAAACTGGCTATATGGTCACCCAACTGTTTCTTCTTTCAGGAGACACAACTAACTGACATTTCTCAATATCTGTGCATGTAAATAAGCCCAGATGACTAGTTCTTGGTATGGGAGCATGAACCTTCAGGCTGAGGCATTTGAGCAAGGGTGTGCTTTGACATGGACTGTCCCTTCCCTTCTCTACAATAATGATCCCCACATTTATATCTCTAGCCTGGACCCAAGACTTGCTTATCCAACTGCCTACAAGGCATCTCCATTCGGCATCCACTAGACATCTCAATGGGGCTTCCTAGGTGGTGCTAGTGGCAAAGAACCTGCCTGCCAGTGTAGGAGACACAAGAGACACAGGTTCAATCCCTGGGTCAGGAAGATCCTCTGGAGAAGGAATGGCAACCCACTCCAGTATTCTTGCCTAGAGAATCCCAAGAACAGAGGAGCCTGGAGGGATATGGTCCATAGGGTTGCCAAGAATCAGGCATGACTGAAGTGACTTCACATGCATGCACACATCCAACGCACCATGTCCCGCACCAGACTCCTGGTGCCTTAGTCACCTTTCACCATCGTCTTCTCCTTCTTGATAAAATGTTAACTCTGTCCTCCCAGATGCTTAAGTCAAAACAATGGACTAATCCTTATTTCCCACATCCCATTATTATCAGTTCCTACAGATCTTACCTAAAAAATACCATGAGCCTCATCTCACCCTTGTGTAGGTGCTGTCTGGGTTCCAGCCACCGCTGTCTTCTCTTGCTGACACTCTTGCCATATCCTCCTAATTCTCTTCCTGCTCACATTCTGCCTGTCTCCATGTTGTTCTCAATAGAACATCTAGGATGATCTTTAGACCCAGAAATCAGAGTATCTTACTTTTCCAGTCTCGCCCTGCCCCCAGATCACTCAGAATTAAAACCTAAGCCCTTGAAATGGCTCTCAGGCCCCACATGGACTGGCTCCCATCACCTTTCTGACTTCATCTCTTCTGACTCTCTCCTTGGTTGGCTCCCCTCCTGTAACACTATCTTCTTTGCTGTTTGAAGCATATTCTTGCCTGGAATACACTTGCTCAGATAGTCACAGCCCACTCTCGCACTTCCTCTAAACCTGCAGTCAAATTTACTTCCACAGCGTGGCCTTCCCCGATATAAACTTATGCCCACCGACCCCTGTACTCCCTGTGCCTCTTAGCACTTTATACCACCTGGCAGACTAGACATAGGCTTATTTTTTGTTTGCCTATTCTTACCAGAATGTAAGGAGAACAGACCATCTTCTTTATTCTGTGTCCCCAGAACACAGAACAATGTTAGGTGCACAGTAGGTACTCAAAAAAACATCTGAAATGAATGAAAGAAGGAATAGCTAAATGGACCAGCCTTGTTGGGCCCAGGAGAGGAAGCAAGTCTCACCAGTTGAGTTTTTTTAATAATTAAATTTATTTTTAATTGAAAGATAATTGCTCTATAATATTGTGTTGGTTTGTGCAGAACATCAACATGAACCACCCATAAGCATACCTATGTCCCCTCCCTCTTGAACCTCCCACCTCCCTCCCCATCCCACCCCACTAGGGTGTTACCAAGTCCCGGTTTGAATTCCCTGAGTAACAGCAAATTCCCACTGGCTGTCTCTTTTACATATGGCACATGTGTGCCTTATTCCTGGTGAATGAGAGTCCTTTCTTGCTCTCCTTGTGAATTTTGTCACAAGGATCTTGTCTTCAAAGCCTCTCGTGTACCCTGTTTTGAACTGCCTGGGAGACTTGTCTCCTCTTGATGGAGTTGGCCTCTTAGACACCCTTGGTGACATCGGACATGAGTCCCCAGCACAGCCTTTGCTCGTGAGGCTCCGGGGCCCCGTTTGACACTGCAGGGTCCTGCCACGCACTCACTGAGGTCTGCCCAGCAGCGCAGTGGACAGCACCAGGTTCTACTTGTGTGAAAGTGCAGACAAGTCATCATGACAACTTCGAAAGAGAGGAGGGAGGTTTGAAGGCCCTTTCAGTCACAGGATTCTCGAGGAGAGATGAGCAAGACTGGGCAGGCAGCTTGGAGGTGCTGCTTCCTGCTCCTCCCCACTCTCTGACACTGTCTCTGGGAAAGGTTGTTGGAACCAGCAAACACACAGCTTTGTTGATGAAAAGCCTGTTTATTCCTAGTACACTGGACACTTTGTTCAAGAATAGTTCATCCATTTGAAAATATTGCCCTTGTAATGGTGCCAAGGTCATTCTCTGCTGGGGTTATCAGCAGAGTACGTGCCAGCTCTGCCTGGGGTATTTTAATAGGTGTATCGTTTCCCTGCCAAAGTGACTAAAGAACATTACATAGTTAATTTGTATTCAGTGCTCTCCCTGCATGCATTCTTAATATTCAGTTTTTACTGGGAATTTAAGAGGGAAAAAAAAAAAGAGAAAGAAATGAATAAATAGGTTAGGATACAATGAACTGCTTTAAAAAAGGAATTTTAAGTGGTTCTGACTCATTTTGGAGTTCTGTACCCGTTTGATAATAACAATATACTTTGCAAAGCATTGGAGAGTTTTCAAAAAATTTTTATATTCATTCTCTCCTTTGATGCTCAAATTTACCCTGAAAGGAAGGATGCTGTGTCCTCTATTTTAAATGAGAAAACTGAGGCTCAGGAGGGTGAAATGGCTTGCCTCAAAGTCAAAGAATTAAACATGATGGAATGAGTGTTAGGATCCCAGTCTTAGTGCCTAGGTCATAGCTGTCGAGGTGATATAGGCTGGGTGATACAGGTGGGTCCATGGAGGAGGCAGGTCTAGCTGGGTTTGATCAGAGACCCTTGAAGTCTAGAAGGGAATGCAAATGGAGAGCAACTTTGTCAGTAGCTCTGGCCTTTTGAGTCAGCCAACACAAGATAATGAACACAGTTTCTCACCCTGAAAACCACGTGGAGATTCTATCTGCAGAGTGGCTGATGAGCACGAAGCAGGTGTGGCAGGACCTGGGGGAGAAAAGCATCCCTTGCAGCTGCCCCATGGCCCTCTGGGGAAATCTCCACCCTGGGCTTCAGGAGACCAGAATTCCAGTGCCAGTTCCACAGGCCATAGGTCTATTGCCTGACCTCGGGCAAACCCCATGTAAGATAGAGTCTGTCACCTCGGCTCACCCCTTGGTAGAGACAGTCGGCTTCCATTGGAATGTAGCCATGGATGACACAAAGAAATACAAAGCAGGTCCACAAGCTTGTGATTGCCACAAAGCTGAAGAGTGTAGCTAATGTCAAAGAACAGATCAGTTTTCTAGGTCTTGAGACTAGTTGGAACATCAGGATGGACCCTCTAAGGTAAATGGACAGAACTCTCCTTGGGTTTAACAAAAATTGCATCAGGAGCAACATTCATTATTGATCGACATCAGTCCCACTCTTAGAAAGTGAAAGGCACATGTTTGGACTGGAGAAGATTTATGAGTTTTAGTTGACCAGAGGCTCAGTGTGACTGGGGATGACAAACACATTAGTACAACCACGGACTCTATTGACAGAGGTGTAGGGCCTAGGAAGACTCACCTTGAACTTGCATGCACAGTCAAATGAACATGGGCCTCCATAACAACGCTCTTCAAGAGGGTCATTGACAAGCTGGAGGCAGGGTAAGTGGGGAAGAAATCAAGGTCTATGTCAGGGCCCTATAAGGAGCTTCCCTGGAGGATCAGATGGTAGAGAATCCACCTGCAATGCAAGAGACTTGGGTTCCATTCCTAGGTCAGGAAGATCTCCTGGAGAAGGAAATAGCAATCCACTCCAGTTTTCTTGCCTGGAGAATTCTATAGACAGAGGAGACTTGTGGGCTACTAGCGGGCTACAGTCCACAGGGTTGCAAAGAGTCGGATATGACTGACTGCTTAACACTTTCATATGGCCTGTAAAGGAGAATACTCACTGGAGTGACATGATAGTGGTCGTCACATACTTAAATGATCAGGAGGATGTGGAAGTGCATAATCTACATGGAGAGCTGCAGGGCTGGAATGAAAACCAGGTTAGTGAATGAAAACCAGAGGGATGCAGAGTTTAGATGTAAAAATGGGGTCTGGAGGCCTTACGAAGTGGTGAGTTCCTGCCCATCAGCTGTGCAGCAGCCTGACCTTCTGATGGGGGGTTCCTGCCCCGTGTGGAATTGGTGCTGGGAGATGCCTCCAGTGATGTGGGAAATGAGAGAATGCATGTGATGCAAACTCTACATGCTCTGTGAGTGTAAGTTCGTTCTGCTTGAGGAGTTGGGGTCACGCCCGGGCCTTCCTTCATCAATGCTTTCCACTGTCTTGGGCAGGAGTAGAAGCTCTCCTCTAGTTTAGGATCCGTCTCTAGACTCTGCCCCTCCTCTGAATAGGCATGGAGACCAGAATGTTGCTTTGCCAAGGTTTTTGAGTGTGTTATATTTCCATTTCCCACCTGGGGACATTGAAGTAGTAGCAAAGACTTCAGGGTAGGGGAGGAATTCTGAGAAAGCTCCAGACAAGGCTCACCCCTTGGGAGGGAGTCTGTTCTAAGCAAGTCAAATGAGCTGGAAGCTCTGTGAGTCTGGCTTTACTGGATTATCTTTTTTTCCCTTTTGGATCTACAGAATTAAGGTTGAGGTTTTTCTCTTTTCTGTTTCTTTTTAGAGGTTTCTGGGTTACCTAATAGATCAGCTGAACAAATCTGGAGAAATTTATCTTTCAAACAGAACTACTATTCAGGTGCTGAGTAATGAACTCTGTATCCGTGAAGGTAATTGACAAAATGAAGCTCTTAGGCTTGAGAACACTGTGGAAATGAAGCCCACAGCTTCAGGCATGAAACCAGATGGGATTTTGACTGAGGAACTTTCCTGAAGGGTGACTTTGCATTTTGCATCTGTGGTGTGCCCACCTCTGCTGTTCGTTCCTCATATCTGGACACCCTCCCCTACCCCATACCCCTTGCACTAAGAATCACTACAGCCCCTAGCCAACCACAGGAGATAGTCCCAAACCAAAAGTCCTTGCCGCACCCTGGACCTGGGAGGAACCCCTGTACAAAGTGGGCTGGGTTAAGCAAAGACTCTCTCCTGGAAAATGGCGTTAGGCCTGGCCAGTCAGGTGGTCAGCGGCTGGCTGGAGCTGGGCTTGAGATAGGGGGGGCAGAGTTGAAGCAGCCATTGTCTGACGTGTGCTTTCAATCAAACAAAAACATCCTGTTCAGTTACCATAACTAAGAGAGAGGCTATGTGGCTGTGGGTGCCTGGCATCTCCCTCCTTCGCCTCAACAACTATGATCTCCCTGGGACAAGATTGCTCACAGTGGATCTATTTTCACAGATTCCACCACTATAAAAACCAGGATGCTGTTTGTATTTATTAGGCTATTTGGGATTAAAAGTAGTGGGTTGTTTTAAGTGCAGAGTAGTGGTCATGAGCAAGGGTTAGAATCTTGACTTGTGTAGCATTTGAAACATGCTGTTCTCTAAGTCTTTTTGAAAAAAGGTACAAGTAGGCCATGGGCTATACTTGTAACTGTTTTCACCAGTCTCCCAAAAGTGCCTTTCAGATATTATAAATGATGGTCATGCTTATAAGGTTGAAACATTATTTTAAATCAAGGACTAAAGCCTTATTACTTTTGTAAAAGACTAAAACTCATTCTGGAAGAAAAGCAAAGATCTTTCATAATTTTAATGACAAGTGCAATTTTAAAGCAATTGCATTTGGCCTTGACAGATAGAGACTTGAAAAACAAAGACATAACAAATTAGAGGCTTTCTTTCTTATGTTAAATAGAAGTTACACAGTGGCATCCAGGGCTTGGTATGATGGCTTCACAGTGCCACGAGGAACTCAGCTTCCTTCCATCTGCCATCTTTAGCATGGTTTCCAACCTTGTGGTCATCAGAAGGCTGCTGGAGCTCCAGCCATCAGCTCCATATTTGAAGTGGGGAAAAAAGGAAAAGTCCAAGAGCAAAATGTACACACCAGTTGGGTGGGGCCTGTCCAAGACCTTCTACTTATGTCTCATTGGCTAGGTTTAGTTCCATAGTCATCTGGCAAGGGAAACTGGAATATGGAAATATTGAGTCAGGCTCACTAATGCTTCAGTCAAAAGTAGAGTTTCATTAGTAAGGGAAACATTGGGAGGTCATCTGTCTAATGGTCTGTGCTCCACAGAAAGGAAAAGTTTCTATAAGACATTCTATTGGCTTAACGTTTTATAGTCAAAACCTATAGAATTCCGTATAAATTTTTCATTAAAGAAACCACTTCATGTTGTAAGTCTCTGATAGAGTTTTCACAGCTGACCTACCATCACTTCAAACTAAAGCCACTCACTGAACTCTTAATCATCTCACTCAATTGTCCCTGTGTCTGCTAGTTCCCCAGACCCGAATCAGAGTTTACTTAGTTACTGTTTATCCTTCATGTTCAACCAGTCACAAATTTTAGCTGTCTCATCTCCAGGCCACCTCTTAAAGTCTATCTGTTCCTTTCCACCTGGACCATCAGCTCAACAGAGCATCCCTGAAGCCAGCTGCTGTGCTAGGCTCTGCAAATGCAATGATCATTAAAACATTTGGTCTTTTACCTTCAGTCCTGGGTTAGGCACCCCCGCCAGGCTAAGAGCTGATCTTCCTGATTCCTGGTCCACTCATTCCTGCACACACAACCCTTGTTCAGACGCTGTCGCATTCCTCCTGCAGAGTGCAGTCAAAATCTGTTTTCTGAAAGCCTTTGAAGCCTTGGACTTGACAGTGCCCCTTGTGACTGTGCTGTGTTTGTTGGCCGTGTGGAAGGACGGTGGATTCTAGAAAGATCTCTGTTCAGCCATTTCCTGGCATTGTGATCTTGGACAAAATCTCTGGCTCCGAGTGGTGCATGGCAACAGTGGTGTGTAGCAGTGAACACTTGAGTGGGCTTGTCAGAACCAGGAACAGTGAGGAAATCTAAAATAACCTTCTGTCTTAAAAAGGTACTTGACTCCCTTTGGATCAATTCAAAGAGGCTTCAATGACTCTTAAGAGGATTAGGCCAGAGGGCTTCAGTGCAACTTTTGTGCTTTTGTTCCCTAGGTGGAAACCCTTGGCAAGTGACACGCACAAACAATACTTGGGGTGGAATAAGAGCTTCATAATCATCTGTATGAGGCCCATAATACAATTCAGCATCTCTTAAGAGCTTCAGAGTCTATAAACATTTTCAAAATATTTCATTTAGCCTTCACAATCACTGAAATGCTTGAGGGGGAAAAAAAAAAAAACACATTTTAAGATTTCTCTAGCAGAAGCATCACCCGCAATCTCAACAGTCATTTAAAAGGATTTAGTCTCCAGACCTGTCACCCTCTTACTCGCCCTCATTTATACTACTCTTTTTAGAGCTATTGCCTGGAAAGAGGTGAAGTGGATATCATTAGCTCCATCTGCAATTGTGGAAATTGAGAGAGTAGTGAAGTGACTTTTTCAGAATCACAGCAGTAAATGGTAAAATGATGAAGCTCAGTCTGATCTTCTGATTCTTGTTCTGTTGAGGAGGTAAGGAGAGAGACAGAAAATGGAGACAATGAAGAAATGGAAACCATCTCCTCCTCCTCCTCTTCCTCCTCCTCCTCCTATCTCAACTCTTGCTAAAACTTCAGAATGATAGGAAGAAGAGAGCACACGAGGAGGGACATGCCAGGGACAAAACAGCTCAGTGTGTTTTGTGGGGAGGATGGGTGTAGAGCAGGTGGCAGTGTGAGGAGAATAGGATCATGGAAATAGCCTTGGAGGACCAGAGCAGAGAGACACTGTTCTTTCGGGTACCTTCAGATGATGTGTGTTTAGAGACCGGATTTGGCAGGTGGATATTTGTCCTTTTAGTTCTCAAGCATTTGTTCACTTTTCTCCTGCTAACCACAACCTAAATTCCTACTTGGAAACTACCACTAACCCTGTTCTCAACCTATGGGTCTCTGGAGGAGCTAAATTGACCCCTGGCCCAGGAATCAAAAACCTGACCTGGGCCTAAGCTAATCACTGCACCAGATTTCCTTAGGCATTGTGATTTGTTTAGCGATCCAGTTAGAGCCAATGCGACTTTCCCAATACTCTAGGACAAAGACCCACTTTCTGCCGGGTGTGGACCCGGAAGTGTGTAGTTCTGGGAGTTGCTGACAGTTATCTGATGGACATGAGCTTCAGAATGGCTTCAACATTCAACAAGAAGTGAGCAGAGAGATGGAGATAAAATTGGATCTTGATAAACTTCATTCAAAATCTTGTTTGTAACAACCTTCTCCCTGAAAACTTCAGTTACAGGAGCCAACACTTCGTGGTCATTGCTGCATAACCCACTTGGCGTACGTCTTTTCTCAACTGTGGTCAGATGGACCAAGTTTCACAAAGTCATACTTTAACTTTATATTAACTATTGGCAGAGTCAAGGTTTGTCACATAAACTTCTTCTAAGGAATCTCTTTTTTCATAGAAAATTGGGAAGATTTGCAAAGTGTTTCTGCTTCTGGCTCCAGGGAGTGGCAGATACCAGACTATACTCCTGTCAAAAGCAACCATAAAATCTATACTTATAAACACTGTTGTCTGACAACATGGAGAAACATCAAGGCAGCCAGGATTGTAGGGGATTATCTGTGAGAGAATGAAATACAGTTCCAATCAAATGCCCAGATTTTGGTGAAAATTGATGAGCTAATTTTAAAATTTATATGGAAAGGCAGAAGGCCAAGAATAGCAAAAACTATACTGAAGAAGAAAAAACATTTTTGAACACTACCAAATATGAAGCCTTATATTAAAACTACAGTAATTCAAACAGAACATCTCAACTATAGAAAAATAGATCAAAATGGTGATATAGGCAGAGAGCAGTTAGAAATCTGTTTCAAGGATACAGCTGAGAGATGGCAATACTTACTAGGTGTCAGATGTCATTTTAAATGCTATACCTGGATGATGACAAATGGGATGGGAACAACTATATTACTTTGAGAGCTATTAAGGAGGTAAAATATGGAGTATTTGATGATTTGATAATTTAGGAGTGATGAAAGAGAATTCATGATAACTTCATGTTCATGGCTTAGTTATAAATGGATGGTGACACCCATCACTGGGTTAAGGTACATGGTTCGGAAGCATGTTTTGGTAGAAGGGGTAAAATAATTAGGATTTGGGCACTTTAGAGTCATAGGTCTGAGGATGAGGAGAGACATCAAAGGACATATAGATTTGGGAGCTACCAGATGGATGGGACATGTGTATTATGCACCCTCACACATTTTGTTGACACCACTGCCTCTTGGACCCTCAACCAAATGCTCTAAATGGGGTCATCACCAGGTGATTGAATATACTTGCATTTGGGTGATTATGCCAGACCGCCCTCCTTGGCTGCCACCTCACTGTCATGTCAAATGGCAGCATGTTGTAGATTCTGGCTCCTCCCACCCCTTCCAGACTTGGATGAAATGGCTTACTAGCTCATGGGGCCTGGCATTCTAAACGAAGTGTTGTATAGGGGAAGCAAAGCAATAGTAATGGGTGCGAGGTTAGTGTGGGGACAGCAAAGGTAACAGTCGTAGGATCAGGGCGAGAGAAAACACTGCATCCTTTCAGAGTAAATGTTAGCAAAAGATACGTAATCCTTATGTCAAGGAAGAAAGAAACCATGGGAGATTTAAGGAAAAAGCCAATATAGATGAAACCAGGGAGCCCACCCAGCACATGGAAAATTAACCAGGAGGCAAGTTACAATCTCCTAATGACTCTGGGCTTTATGTTGTATGACTTTATTCAAAAATTTTGTCCTTATGATTTGTGGATATTTCGGGAAATGGAATAATCTTATATTTGCTATTAGTTAATAACCAACATATTTCACTTTTTTCAATTTAGCTGTCATTACTTACAAAGTACCACAACAACTATCACTACAATTTTGTTTCTGATACTGATAGCTAGTGTATCCACAAGCAACTATATGTAAGTCTGTGAATATGGGTGTGATTGTTTGTGATGTTTTTGAGACAGAGAAAATGAGAATGAGAGACAGAGATAAGAGACAGACCCAGTGATGAGCAGTGAAAATGTAGTGGATTTAAAACAAATCTGTAAATTCTTTGATACTTCTTCCATTGAGAGGGAGGGTGAATATTCCCTCCCCTTGAATCTGGGCCTTAGTGTTTTGCTGACCAATTGTAATGACTGGTTGGCCAATGGAGTAAGGCCAAGATTACACTCTATGTTTTCTGGTACGAGGTTACAGAGGCAGCATACATCTGCCTGATTCTCTAGCAATATTTAATAAAACTGGAAATTGCTTTTTAAATAATAACAAATCTAAAAATCATCATTTGGAGAATTTAAACTTTCCATTTCCTCTTTGATCAAAGAGGAAATTAGAAAGCATAGAAAATCTACAAAGTAATGGTAACACATATGTGACATATTAGAACCTATGGTATATAGCTAAATAGTACTCAGAAAGAAATTCAAAGTCCTAAATATTAATATCATTAAGCAAGAAAGAATAAAAATAAATTAAGAATCAAGTTCTGAAAGTTAGTAAAAGAACAACAAAACCAATGCAAGCAGATGGAAAGAATACTAAAGATAAAAGCTTAACTTACTACATTAGAAAACAGAAAGATGGCAATACTAAGAAATAAATCAACCCAAAGTCTGGTTCTTTAGGGGGGAAATAATAAAATATGTATAGATGTTAGGTAATCTAATCAAGAAGAGGGGCAAAAACACAAATTTACAGAATGAAATTGAAACACAAATGGCTGCTTTGCTTAAATATGCAAATAAATGGCTAAGTGGATTTTTTTCTTAGAAAATAAAAATGACCAGAATTCTCAGAACAGAAAGAAAAATCATAACAGACCAAATTTACATGAAGGAATTAGAAAACGTTTTTAAGAACCTAACACTCAAAGAGCAATGAGCCTATATAGTCCCTCAGGCAAATTTTATGAAATTTTAAAGAAACCAGTAACTTCAATGCTATTTAAACTGTTTCAGAATGAAGGAAAAGAATCAAAGGTGAAATTCTTTTATGAGTGTAAGATTGATGTCAACCCCCCCCCAAAAATAGCATCAAAAGTAAATAAAATCATAGATTAATCTTACCTGTATTTGGCATTGCCAAAGAATGCTCAAATTACTGCACAATGACATTCATCTCACACGCTAGTAAAGTAATGCTCAAAATCCTCCAAGCCAGGCTTCAACAGTACGTGAACCGTGAACTTCCAGATGTTCAAGCTGGATTTAGAAAAGGCAGAGGAACCAGAGATCAAATTGCCAACATCCGTTGGATCATTGAAAAAGCAAGAGAGTTCCAGAAAAACATCTATTTCTTTTTTATTGACTATGCCAAAGCCTTTAACTGTGTGGATCACCACAAACTGAAAAATTCTTCAAGAGATGGGAATACCAGACCACCTGATCTGCCTCTTGAGAAATCTGTATGCAGGTCAGGAAGCAACAGTTAGAACTGGACATGAAACAACAGACTGGTTCCAAATAGGGCAAGAAGTACGTCAAGGCTGTATATTGTCACCCTGCTTATTTAACTTATATGCAGAGTACATCATGAGAAATGCTGGGCTAGGTGAAGCACAAGCTGGAATCAAAATTTCCAGGAGAAATATAAATAACACTCAGATATGCAGATGACACCACCCTTATGGCAGAAAGCGAAGAACTAAAGAGCCTCCTGATGAATGTGAAACAGGAGAATGAAAAAGTTGGCTTAAAGCTCAACATTCAGAAAAACTAAGATCATGGTATTTGGTCCCATCACTTCATGGCAAATAGATGAGGAAACAGTGAAAACAATGGCAGACTTTATTGGGGGGGAGGCGCCAAAATCACTGCAGGTGGTGACTGCAGCCATGAAATTAAAAGACACTTGCTCCTTGGAAGAAAAGTTATGACCAACCTAGACAGCATATTAAAAAGCAGA